>NC_139353.1:118185580-118665687 GCF_055883805.1 Amblyomma maculatum
AACGACGCCAGCATTACCAACGGTCGTCTATCACCGTAGTGTGAGGTTTCCGGCCCAGCTACGACGGCCCAGCGTACGGTCGCCCGATCTGTGTTGGTCGGATCGGAGGCCGAGTGAGAACCCAAGTTAACGGCTTGAACAGCTGCGCTTGTCTGTTGCTTAATAGTGTTAGAAAAAGGATAAAAAGCAGCTACACTTTATATGTTCCCATTTCTCACCAGCAATGACCTTGGCCAAAAATGTTAGTCGGCGCCGAACTGCCGGCCCCTTTTAAGACTAGTAGGCCCATAGCATGAGTACACGGGACTCGGATGTGTTTAGATTATTACGGTGCGCGCATTCACAAGCTTTAGTGGTTGCATGCAGCCGTCTAGTGTAGCTCTGGCAGTAGTGACCCCAAATCGACGACTGCCTAGATCACAAAGCGCGTGCACATATGACAAAGAAACATTGATGTGACCCTGTCTGGCGAGCGCAGCCGGCAGCTGTCGGCGCCGCTTGTGGGTAAATAAACACGCACGTAATCCTCGAATCGGCCCATTCCTGCGGGAGTTTAGGACTCACACACTAAATGCTAACTGATGGATGTTAACTGTATTGACGATGCAGCACTCACAAGATGTCATTTGACTCGGGAGTTTGTCACAGTCGCGCCCGCGGCGGCGGAGGAGGCGAGGCCGAGACGGCAACAGATGGCACGCCCTTGTTAGGTGCAGGCAGTGAAGCGCATTCGAATCGCGCTGAGTTTTGCGATGACGGGACTGAATCGGCGAGGGCTATGTATGCTTTCGTGCACTGGCCATGGCCAGACTGAACGTAGTTTTGCAAAAAATTCTTTACCAGCCGTAAATATTTAAGTTTGACTAAAACGCGCATACAACAGTAAGTCAAGGGCTACCGCCTAATTCAAACGTTTTCTCTGCTTCTCTAATGTCGCAAGGTATGCTCTCACGTTAATGTATACTTATTTGCAATTTGCTCTTAGTTTTGGACCAAAAGATCGACGGACAATCAGAAACACAATTAACTCCTCTCCCCTTTCTCCGCGCATACGGCGGAAGGAAATGTTCGACATGCGCCTTTTTCTTGCGGAAGCGTTTTGTTGCTGAATAAGCTAACACTGAATGTAGCAACATTAAGCTTCTGATTACATACCTAAATAATACAGCATGAGGCCATCGATTTAGGCCACCTCGCCAATCTCTAGACAAAGCCCAAGACAAGTCTGACGATCACTAAGGTCGCATATCGTAGTGAAGGCTTGTCGAAGAAAAAATAATATGCGAATGAAACATTTTTGCTGAAGAAAACAAATGCTCTCGGTGACCACCATCCGCGGCACGCATGCAAGAGCGCAGCCAACGCAGCGAATAGCGGACGACATGCGGATGAGATCTCGTTATGATGTCAGCGGCTGATGGTTGCCAGATAAGAAAGCTGATTTCTACATAAATAATAAAAAAGTTTTTAAACTGTTTACTGCACCGAATGAGTTCAAATTTCGAGGATTTATAATTTAACATGTGTGGAGTTAGCTGTTAGCTGTAATGACCTTTTTAGGTCGCGTGAAATGGCAAGCGAAAGGTGAAAGCTCGACACACATTGCCTCTTGAGATGCAGACGATTGCTTCGGTTCTCTTGCACGTATGCTGCAGTTGTTTCACCAGAGCACATTGCAGGGACTGCCGGGTCCTGTCATAAGCTGGAAAGTTTACAGTAAAAATATTTGTCATTTTGATGGACATTTTTTTACCGAAACTGTTTAAACAGCGAAATGTGATAAAGCTGTAAAGGAATAAAATCACGAACTAGGTCGGTATGATACACCAAACTTCACGTTCGAACCCACGCAAAATACACATATAAAACTACTAAGCAAAGATCTTATCAATAATTTCAAAGCATTGCTCCGTTTCCCTAAGTTAATCTTTGGTTTCTAAAAGCTACATTGACAGCCGACTACGCGATTCTTTGAATAAACATACTTTATACATGGGGGGCAACAAAACATGGTCTACCAGTGAGACGTTCATAGGGTTAGGAGCACTTGAAATAAATGCGCGGGTGCAGTGCATGTTTTGAGGAACGGAGAGAAGGGAATTATTTACGAGCCACATCTTTAACATGAACGCCTTTAAAAAGACCTTGGCGATTTGTTTTTTTTTATGGCCATCTTTATTTGTAGCGCGTGTGCAGTCTGGGTTTTTCATCGCAGAAGACTGTCTTCAACGCACTAGTTTGTGGTATTCCAGCTTTTTTACATTACTTTTCGGTTGTTTAGCAATAACGGTCCCATATGCAATACGCAAGAACGCTCGTCTTGAACGCATTTGAATATTTCGATGTTGAAATTTCACCTGGCCAACACATAAAACCTGAAAGGCGTAGTGCATAGATGAAGGCCATAAAAAACACCCCAAGACGTAAAACTCAATGCGAAACCATACAAAACTATCTGCTAGGCAAAAGAGCGTAAGGCATGGGTACTCTCTTATCGAACTGCGCGCCAACCGGCGATTACTGGGTGCGCCTTGTCTGAGCATATAGGCTTTCCACAATCGCGCCGATGAGAGAGTTGAGCTTTCTGTTTGAAATGAAGCGTAGGTTGTATGGACAAAAAAATTCTCACCTTGAATACGCTGGAAGAGTCCGTGGCGTCACGAACTGGCTCGCCTATGACGTTCGCACCGGCGTCTGTTCATTAGCTGCGCAATTCAAGGAACCGGCCAGCGCGGTTAACTTAAACTGCTTGAAATGCAGCGTTGTTCGCCAAACGGACATTCCTCACTATGTCGTCCTGACGAACTGCTTCGAAGGTCAACAGAGCTGTAACAATACGCGGTCTGTACTCACAAACAAAAAATCGATTTGTTTTGAGGGGCACAAACTGACGTTTTCAGTCATGTGTCATTTCTTGGGGCCAGATTTATCTGAGTGTCCGCTCTTTACCGAATCCTTTCTCTACATGAACGTGCTGCAGCCAGAAAGTTTTTGCGCCAATAGAGAGCAGATGCCAGCTGCCTTAAAACAGAAGCGCCATACTGACGAGTGACGACCATACTTAGACTCCGTGTGCATTGCGAGTACTCTTCGCGCTCATGAAAGACATTGCCGTGCTGTAAACTTTTATGTTAGCTCCGTCGCTGCTCTGGGAGGGAATGCAAAACCTGTAATGTGCAATACGCCATATTAGCAGATTATGTTTTTATTAATCGAAAACGGACTCGCTCACAGGGTAGCATATTTTCTTGTGCCTGGAAGTTTCTTTACTCTCGGTTCGCAGTAAAACAAGGCGTTGAAATGTTTTTTTTTTGTTTCTTGTGAATAGCAGTCTAAAACGCTATTAATAAAGTATTTGCTCATAACCTTAGCGATGCCCTATGTGGTTGTGCCTCTCTACAATACCTCCCGCGAGTGTGCACATTTTGTGCAGGACAAGCTGTCATCTCTCTCCATTTCTTCTCCAAGGCACAATAGATGGCGAAACCAGTTTTGTCGATTGTGTGGAGACAATAGCCTGCACAGTCACCGACGCAGAAAGAGCGCGCGTGTTGGTAAATGGCCAGCTTGGTAATGGGAAGTACAGCTAGTATTTGTCATAATCATAATTTCATTCCCATCCCACTTACTATATGCCGGCATCCTGTGGAAAAAGCTGTAATAACGACAGCCTGACAAGGCCACAGGTCCCTGCACTGTCAACGTCACGCAATAGTCAGCAAAATTAGTAATAAATAGAAAAATTCGCCCTAGCTAATTTGAGCACACAAAGGGAAAAAACATAAAATGATAACATTCAACGTTTAGGAAACCGGTTTAAAGGTCAAGAAGTACAAATTAGATCGATTTAAATTCCACACCGTGCATCGAAATGTGTGTGCATTCGCAATCACCACAACAAAAGTTATTAAAATCGGAAGATAATTCAAACAAAAGCGTCACCCGAAAAAAGCGAGCATAAAATCTTGACAAGTGCTTACCGCCGGAAATATAAGTACATACAAAAAAGTGAACCAGCGATCATATGATATATTTTTTGTAATGCTAAAGTAGTCACGAAATTTCTTTGAGGTCAATTTCTCAGGTTCTATGTTCTCCTTCTGCGGTGCATTTAAGAATATTGTAAGCCGGGTTTTCATCATTTGGAAACCATACGTAGTCTTATATGTGTCAACTTGCCATCTCTTCAAAATGTCGCGTGTTATATGTAGTAGGGAGAGTTCTTCGATTGGCTAGTCGGCGTAACAGGTATTATTATTGTGTACTTTTTTATATTCTTTGCTGAGACGATAATAACTTGTTTGTAACAGGTAATATACGCTGCAAACAAGGGTCCAGATGGGTAGCACATCGGAAAGTTTGCAAAAGCACGTGGAAACATTTTGTGCAGAATAAGGATTATATAAAGTTGGCTTTGTGTTGTAGAGGCCCCAGATAATTGGCAGTAATTAAGTCTTGGACACAATAGGGCATTATACAGAAATATCATTCGTTACCGGGCAGTATACTTTTGTTTCTATATACCTGTCCAACTATTTGCGAGGTTTTGTTAATAAATATATAATATGTTGATCAAGAGGCATGGTATCGTGACCGGCAACACCTAATGTTTAATGCAAGGTACTATTTCAACTGGGGTTGATTTTTAAGGCACTTTCATTTATTGATATTGTTACGCCCTTAGCGTCGCGACGGAGACGTTCTAGTCGGTTCAGTAGGCTAGGTACACACGGCTAGCGGGAACGACACAAGTGCCACAAGACAAAGGTCGAACGGGCGCGCACACTTCTTCTTCCTCTTCCTTCTTTCTTCCTCCGTGGTCTGTTTGAGAACAAGTCCGTAACACTTCCCCCGTCGCAGGCGAAGCCCTCCGGGCGAGTCAATCGTCAGCACGAGGATGACAGGGTTTCAGACGCGCGACGTGGGCAAGCTCAGTTCGTGAAGAACGTCGGCCACTTTTCGTAAGCAGCTCAATCCGATAGGCGAGGTCACTAATTGCCTCGAGGATAACATAGGGACCGATATAGTGCGCGAACAGTTTCTGACTTAAGCCACGCTTCCTTAGTGGACGCCAAAGCCAGACCATATCTCCAGGTAGGTAGGTGACGTGGCGATGGTGGTCGTCGTAGCGGGATTTCGAGCGCTTTTGTGAGGCGAGAGTTCTCAGGCGGGCTATCCGGCGGGCTTCTTCAGTCGGCACAGGATTTCAGCAATCTCAGGTTCGCCGTCTATGGAGAACGGGAGGATGGTGTCGAGGGTGTGTCGAGGAGACCGGGCATAGAGGAGAAAGAATGGACTGTAACTTGTTGTTTCCTGTTGGGCGGTGTTGTATGCGTTTCTTATAAATGGTAGCACAGTGTCACAGTCCTTGTGGTCGGCGGCGACGTACATTGAAAGCATGTTGGTGAGTGTCCGGCTGGTTCTCTCGGTCAACCCATTTGTTTGCGGATGATACGGGGTAGAATGTCGGAAATGCGTTTGGCACAAACGAAGGAGTTCTTCGACAACATCAGCGGTGAATTGACGCCCTCGGTCGCTGATCAACACTCGGGGAGGCCCATGGCGCAGTATAACAAAGTGCGACAGGAAGAAGGAGACTTGGTGTGCAGTAGCCGATGGAAGGGCTGCCGTCTCACAGTAACGAGTGTGGTAATCAGTGCAGATGACGATCCAGCGGTTGCAAGAATGACAATTGGGAAAGGGTCCCAAGAGGTCTACCCCGACTTTCTCAAAAGGGGATCTTGGAGGCGTCACCGGATGAAGAGCAGGAAGAGTGCCGCCGGGGCGTTTGTGACTCGCACACTGAGCACAGCTAGCCACATACATCTCAGTGATTTCACGCATCCGGGGCGAGTAGAAACGTTCTTGGATGCGATAGAGCGTCCGCGCAGATCCCAGGTGTCTCTAAGTGGGGTCGTCGTGCATAACGCGCAAAACAGAGGAGCGTAGGCTGACGGGCACCACCAGAAGGTAGCGGAGACCAGTGCGAGAATAGTCCTTTTTGTACAAAAGACCACTCCATATACAATAGGGACTAGAAGCTGCAGGGTCCCTTGCAGCTGTAAAGAATGGTTGAAGATTCGAATCTTTCCTCTGCTCAGTGCGAAACGTATGGGTATCGGGGAATGGAGCTAAAACTGCAGCGATGTAATGATCAAAATTGTCGGCGTCACATTCCGTTGTGGGAAGCAGTAAACTTGAGAGACAGTCCGCGTCAGCGTGCCGGTGTCCACTCTTGTACGAAACTGTATAATCAAACTCTTGTAAACTGATTGCCCACCGTGCAAGACGGCCAGATGGGTCACGGAGGTTTATCAGCCAGCACAGGGAATGATGATCAGTGACCACTGTGAAGGGCCGCCAGTATAGATAACAGCGAAACCGCTGAACGGCGAAAACTACCGCGGGGCATTCTTGCTCAGTGATTGTGTAATTGCGTTCAGGTTTGCTTAAGGCACGACTGGCGTAAGCAATAACATGTTCTTTGTCGCCGTAACGCTGAATCAGCACAGCACCAATGCCAACACCACTGCCGTCCGTGTGCAGTTCCGTTGAAGCAGAAGGGTTGAAATGCCGGAGAATCGGATGTGACGTTAGTAAAAACTTGAGCTGGCAAGAAGAACAGTCACACTCTGATGTCCACTCGACGGGAGCGTCTTTGTGGAGAAGGCACGTAAGCGGGTTAGCAATGTCAGCAAAACGGGGAATGAAGCGGCGGAAATATGAGCACAGTCCTAGGAAACTTCGGAGTTCCTTCACGTTCTGAGGTGTTGGAAACAATGCAACGGCCGCGGTCTTTTTAGGGTCAGGTCTGACGCCTTCACGATCGACGAGGTGTCCTAGTACCAAAATCTGACGCTAACCGAAGCGGCACTTCTTCGAATTGAGTACTAGACCGGCGTTTTTGAAGCAGTCAAGCACGAGAGCGAGGCGTTCGTTGTGCTCTTCGAGTGTCCGGCCAAAAATTACGACATCATGGAGGTAGCACATACATATTTGTCATTTGAGTCCCCGTAGGATAGCCTCCATAAATCTCTCGAAAGTTGCAGGAGCATTGCAGAGCCCAAAAGGCATTACATTAAATTCAAACAGACCATCGGGTGTGATAAATGCCGTTTTTTCCTTGTCGTCAGGGTGCATAGAGATCTGCCAATATCCCGATCGCAGATTGACGGATGAAAAATATGATGCCGAGAACAGACAATCTATGGCGTCATCGATCCGCTGAAGGGGATACATATCCTTCTTTGTTGCAGCATTCAGACGGCGATAGTCGACGCAAAAGCGCCATGTACCATCTTTCTTCTTCACCAGAATTACAGGGGCGGCCCAGGGACTGCATGACTCTCGAATAACACCCTTTTCCAGCATATCCCGAACCTGCTCACTGATGACCTGGCGTTCTGTTGGTGACACTCTGTACGGCTTCTGTCGAATTGGGTGTGAGTAGCCTGTGTCAATGCAATGGCGGGTACGTGTCACGGGAATGCACCGTGAGCCGCTAGGCTCGGAAAAATCCAATATGGAAGAGTACTTGACCAGTAAGGCCTCCAAAGCGTCACGCTAGTCCCTGGTTAGAGAGCGGCTGATCATCCGATGTAGTTGCGAGTCAGGGGCTGGAGTAGCAGCACTTTCGCCAGGTGCATCAGTAACCAAAGCCACCGACGGGGCGTCGTGTTGGCTACAAGTCGCAATCTTCATATTCACAGGCAAAACTACTGGTTGCGAAGAACAATTAATGGCCCACAGCCGTGAGCAGCCCTTGGCCACCGACAGTAGGCAGTGAGGAACCAGAATGTATTTCTTTGCACAATTAGAATGAAGCGATGCCACTGTAGCGTCGAAGGTGTCGGAAGCACGGCTGGGGCACTAAACTGGGACGCACATCATAGACAAGGCTGGCACATTAGTATCCTCTGTTACACAGAACACATCCTCACGGACGTGTGGCCTCTCTAACAGTCCAGAAGGAAGGGAACCATCAACGCAGAGTTCCCCAGAGCGGCAGCCGACCGTAGCGCCACACATTCTCAAAAAGTCAATACCTAGAATTATGTCATGCGTGCATCGCGAAAGCACTGCAAACTCCGCTGCGAATACCGTTCCACCCAGGGACACCGAAGAACTACACATTCCCAGGGGACACAACACCTTTCCACCCGCGCCATGAAAATTCACATTTCTGTTCGAAACAAACATAACTTTGCGTCCTAACCGCTTCTTAAACGATAAACTCATTATTGGAATGGTTGCCCCGGTATCCCCTAAAGCCATTGTCGCCACACCATCCACAAGCACATAGACCGTGTTCTTTAACATAACAACAGATGGAGGAATTTCTTCAGGCAGCGCACAGTCTCTAGCGGCCTGACCTCCAGCGGCCGCGCTGACTAGTTTTCCGGCAAAGGCGATGCCGACCGCCGTCATGGCCGTGGTGACGGAAAGCGGCGCGCAGAAGAGGCAGGTGGTGGTGAGACACTTCGTTCGGAAGCAGGAGAGTGGTTGTGGGGTCCATTGGTCTGGGGATATTCATACGAAGATGGGGGCCATTGCCAATACGAGTCGTGGAAACGGTTACGTGGCGGAGCATTTTGGACGGGCCGATCGTAACGGGTGAGTTGGCGGCTGCGGCAGTATCGAGCTATGTGCCCCTCAATGCCGCAGCGTCGGCACACAGGGGCTGTGCGACAAAAATCTTGTTCCCTGGAGCGCTCCGAGGAGACAGGGTGCATTGGATAGCGGAACTCATCTTCAGGTCTTCGAGTTGGACGGCGGAATATAGCGAGCAGGTGGTGGTTGAGGATGATACTCATAGTGCTGATCATAGTGCGACAAGAAGTTTGTCGGGCGCGAGTCGTAGTGAGGCGGGTGACCAGGGCTATCGAACCTTGGCGTCGGGCTGTTGGAGAAAGCGTCCGCGTGTGCCGTATTGATCGAATTCACAACGAGCATCGAAGGGAGCAAGGAAGGAGGCCCTCGAGAGCCGACAACGTCAGAGGGCAAAGATGATGGAGACCGTACAGGGGGTTCGAACCGCTGCAGTTCCTCGCGAACTATTTGCCGGATCGTCGACGACAAGTCCATGAAGTTATCTTCAATGCTCGCCACAGATAGAACATTGGCGAGCAGCCCAAATTTTGGCGTTATGCGACGAGTCTTCAAAGTCTCGAATGTGCGAACATGCCGAATTACATCACAGACGGCGTTCAGGTCACCTTTGGCAATTAGAAAATTATAAACATCATCTGCGATGCCCTTCAGAAGATGTACTACTTTATCTTCCTCGGTCATATTAGCGCTTGCAGTTTTGCATAGCTATAGTTTTGCATAGTGTGCATACATGCATGTCATGTATGACATGCATGTAAGTTGTGCATGTTTCCCCATGTAGCTGAGCTCTGTGTGTAATCGTGTGTTCAGCTCGCTTCCTTCGTGCAAGACAGTCGCTGAAGCACTACCGCAATTCAGTAACGAAACGGTCCCAGGTGGTAAGAGAGTCTTCGTGGTTTTCGAACCAAACAAGAGCGGTATGGGCTAGGAAGAAAACCACGTTTGCGAGCTTAGCGGCGGCGTCCCATCGATTGTAGCGGCTCACCCGTTGGTAGAGGGTCAACCACTCGTCAACGTCCTCGCCTGCCGCTCCCGCGAAAGTCCGGGGCTCCCGATAGTGATGCGAAGAACTGCTCGCTGCGCCCGCAGGCCGGTCTTCAGCCTGGATCACCGCGTCACCACGGGCTGCTTGCAGGTCATCGGCCGATTGCATGGCGCTTGTTTGCGGTTCGAGGCCCGCAAGGCGACGACTCCGGCGAGGCTCCAGTTGTGTCGGTGCTGTCCGCAGAGCCAGGGATCGTACCCAGCACCTCCACCACAACGTTACGCCCTTAGCGTCGCGACGGAGACGTTCTAGTCGGTTCACTACGCTAGGTACACACGGCTAGCGGGAACAACACAAGTGCCACAAGGCAAAGGTGGAACGGGCGCGCACACTTCTTCCTTCTTTCTTCCTCCGTGCTCTGTTTGAGAACAAGTCCGTAACAATATGCTTCTTTGCTGGCATATAAATGCTAGAATAAAAGAAAACTGCCTATGTTTTTCGTATATTTATTTTTAAAATGTGTTTTGTGTCTGTCTTTCTACCTTAGCTGGAATTTCGCTAGCCTTAAGAACTGCTTGATCGGTTTCTTTTGATGACAACAATACGCCTGTACCATTTGCAATAATAGCACAATGCACTGCTAGAGCTATATTGACGGTATCATTTACGTAGAGATTAAACATAAATGGCCGCAAATACTTCCTTGCGGCAAGCCACAAGAAACTGCTAGAGGATCTGAGTAAAACATTAGATGTCTACAATTTGCTTTCTATTTATTAAATTTGAACAAATTAGTGAAGCAGCCACGCACCGAAAACCATATATTTCTAGCTTCCTAAGGATGAGATCATAGTAAATAGGGTCAAAAACCCTTAAAACGTCTATAAATATGCCTAGTAATACGTATCTCTATGGCCTAAAATGTACCCTGTTTGTGCAAGAAATACCGACTCTGTTTTAAGGCCTTTACGGAAACCATATTGACACTCAACTATTATATTATGTTTCTGTACAAATAGTTAAACCTGTACAGAATGATTTTCTAGTGCCTTTGAAAGCGCAGGAAATACTGAAACTGGTCCGTAATTTCGCATATCTTTCTTGACACTTTATTGTACTGTAGCTTCCTAACAGCAACTTGCATTTAGTGTGGAAATGTTGCGTGTTAAAGGCATAAATTGAATACGTCTCGTATGCAGGTTGCAAGAAAATAGACATATTTCCGAGGATTCAATTGCATCCCATCAATATTGATAGCGCTGCTGTTACTTAGCCTACCTACTACATCTGTTACCTCGGCGTCTCTAACATTATGAAGAAAAACTGAGCTGCAATTTTAGTAAACATTTTCTACATTATTAAGTTATTATGCACTGTCATTAGTGTTCACAATATGTTATTAAAAGCATTTGCTAGCACTTTGCCAGAAAACTCGGTTCCGTTGGTTTTATTTTCGCAAGCACACTTATACCTAACGTCATAGCTTAACAGTGAGTGTAGGTTACTCCATAGCGCATTCGTGCATCCAGAAAGTGAGGTGAATAAATTAATAAAATGCTATTTTTGTGCTTGTTTCAGCTCTTTACCTGAACGATTACAGTAAGTTCTAAATTTCTTCACATCATGAGTCTTTATCTTAATATACCTGATAAACATTGTAAGCTTAACAGTGAGTGTAGGTTACTCCATAGCGCATTCGTGCATCCAGAAAGTGAGGTGAATAAATTAATAAAATGCTATTTTTGTGCTTGTTTCAGCTCTTTACCTGAACGATTACAGTAAGTTCTAAATTTCTTCACATCATGAGTCTTTATCTTAATATACCTGATAAACATTGTATTTTTCAACAATTCAATGTTTTCGCTGCCAGGTTTGTGGCTATTTATTGTGTACCGAGTTTTTTTCCATAGGCCGTGCAAAGGGAAAGCAGTATGCATATATGCCTTAGCACTATTACACACTTCCTCATGAGCTGCGCAATCATCTGTTTTCTTGGACACACTATTTGATGATGTTATTGAAATCTTTTATAGAAAAAAGGAAAGATTCCGTGGTTTAACACGCTGTACTAAATTTGCTGTCACATTTTCGTTGCGTACCTTGAAAAGGCATACGGCACCTCAACGAGTCATAAGAACCCCTGCCCTGATTCTCTCCAGTGTTATATTTGTAACCAAACATCAATTGATGTCGCAGTATTCAGTATAGCTCTTGTTGGAAGGTTGGCAACGTTTGCAAGGCCACTTTCCTTCAACAGAACCTCTACTACTTGACACGTTTATATTGTAGCGTAGGTTCACGCGTACAAAAAGTGGAGTATTTACAGTTTTGTGCAGTGGGGCAGCTGACTACAACGCTCCCGAATAATTTCAGGCCAATGGCGCCCAGCCCGAACCACACACAATTCGTAGTCCTCGCGTTCCACACGTTCCACCCACAACCACAGCACTTTGCCCTCATCGTTGTCCTTTGACATGACTCCCGGCTGCGAAAGCACCGTCCAGATGCTAATCAGAAGACGGATCAGGTACAAGGCTTGCTGCTTGAGGCGAAATACTTAAACCACCTCAGTGGCAGGGCAGATGAATGACGTCGGAGAATGGAGGAAGCAGCCTCGTATGTCACGTCGGTACCTGATGAAGCACACAATGAGGGTCGTTGTACTGACGAAGGAGTTTCTCAGCAACATCGACACGCCGAGGAGACCAAACGAGAACGCGTGATCATGAGGCATAGTGTATTAGGCAATGCCGGCGGTCGTAAACAGACTTCTGTTGGGTCTTGAAGGGGGTGACACTGTCGCGGGAGATTTCGCAGGCCATAGTTGCTTAGGCGACACCACGGATCCCGAGCACCCACGCTTAGCCGTGCGTGGCATTGCCGTGTCTGGGGAAAAGGGGATCCTGGTGGTTGAACCGATGCCGAGTGTTTGGACCTTTAAGGCCCCTCGGCGGAGGCAACACACCACTTCGGCCCACGCTTCCCACAGACGGCACCACCGGGCTGACCCACCCGGGGGAAATCGGCAGTCGCCTTTCCCTGTCCTCCCCTCCATCTTTTACTTTCCTATCCCCTCTCTTACAACTATCCTGCCTTCTCTTACCTTCTTCGTTTCTTCCTACTTCCAGGCGGCGAGGGTTAACCTTGTGTGGCTAACCACCCTGCGTTATGCCTTACGTGGTTATAGTCGGGGTGTACGGCTGGCGTGGGCAGGACTGCTTTGCGAGTTCCTGTCCCGTCCCCTCGTTGGGCTCCATGGTGGGTGGCCGCCACCCCGTCTGAACAAAGACTTACTGAATGGCTTCTTCTTTGCTCTCCAATGATCGTTCCCGAAAAAGGGGACGGACCGATGAAACTGCAAACTTCTTTCTAAAGAATGCAAATAGATTCCCACGCTTCCACGTGGTGCACAGTGAAGACCCTCAAAAAACAGCTAGGCAAATATCTCCTTTTGTCGTGACTAAGACATTGACTGAAGCAATAGGCCAAGGATACAATGTCAAAAACTTCCAAATGGCGACCTTCTCTTGGAAATTATGTACCATCATCAGAATGAAAAACTCCCAACAGTAACCAGCTTTGGGGAATGCCTAGTTAATGTCACCAAACACCGCTCTCTAAACATGGTGAGGGGAGTCATTTCAGATGACGACCTAAAGTACCTAAGTAAAGAAGAGCTCTTTGAAGGACTAAGAGAACAAAATGTCATCAATGTGTTCAGAATTAAAATCAGACGGGATAACAAAGAGGTACCGACCAGGCACTTAGGCCTTACCTTCGAATCGAGCACACTGCTCGAGGCTGTGGAGGTAGGGTACACGAAGATAAAACTGAAACCGTACATACCTAACCAGCGCCGCTGTTTCAAATGCCAAAGGTATGGCCACGGCTCACAGACTTGCCGAGGCCAACTTACATGTGCGAAGTGTGCCTCCCACGAGCATCCCGCTGAGAACTGTGAATCCGAAACGCATCTTTGCATCAACTGCGAGGGCAGCCACGCTGCTTACTCACGAACCTGTCCAACATGGAAACAAGAGAAAGATATCATCACACTAAAAGTCAAAGAAAACCTCACTTACAGGGAAACACGTAAAAAACTCACGTCCACTCACACCCCAACTTATTCTGTTGTGACGCAAAAGGGGGCGGCGTCACAGCAGTCCTTGGAACCTGCCCAGGTGACACAAGGTGCACCTAAGGCAGGGACCTCTACGTCCCCGGTGGAAGTAGCTGGGGCTGCTCCACCACCCCCAAAGCATGCTGCGCGGGCCTCTAGGTCAGCTGGCCCCAAGGTCTCTCCAGTAACGGCGAGATCTACCACAAATGTGTCTGTGCAGTCTGCACAATCGTCCAGCACGTCCGAGGACGCAATGGACACAACAAACGACGACCGTCCGGGGCCGTCAACATCTGACAGGCGACGGAGCTCCTTGGAGCGAACTAGAAAAGAAAAGGCCCGAATCACCGGACCAGAAAAAACTTAGACTCTCTACCTTCTTCATATAAAATGGCGTTCTTAGTCCATTGGAACTGTAGAGGACTTTTAAAAAACTACAGCGATATAAAAGACATTCTTGTTTCATTCTTACCCGCAGCGCTGTGCGTTCAGGAAACCAATCTCGGTGCGCAGCATAAAAACATACTAAAAAAATATAAAAATCTTTATATTTTTTTATATGCCGCGACCGAGAGCACGTTAGCAGGCTCTCGGGTGGTGTTGCTATTATTGTAAGGAATGATATTGCAGCTAGTGAATACAAACTTGACACTCAGTTTGAAGCAGTGGCAGCCACCTTGCTTACATTTAAAAGAATCACAGTGTGCGGCCTGTATATTGAGCCACATCGAAAAATAGCTCTCAATGACTTAGAAAACCTTATAAATCAACTACCGAAACCTTATGTGGTAGTTGGAGTTTTTAATGCGCATTCTCCTTTCTGGGGAAGCGAAAAGATTGATGCGCGAGACCTAATTATTGAAGATTTTATTCTATCTAACAACATTTGCTTACTAAACGCGGGTAAACCGACCTACTGCTCTCCGAGCACGGGAAAGATGAGTGTTTTAGACCTGTCATTTTGTTCACCTTCTCTCTTTAATGATTTTAAATGGGAAGTTTTAGAGAGTCCATATGGGAGTGATCACCTACCAGTACTAATCCGCATGTCATCATCACCAAAAGTCTCCCCAAGCAAACCACGACGATGGAAGCTCCATTTAGCCGACTGGCCACTTTTCCAGTCCAAAGCCAATCTGGAAGAAGTTTTTTCAGAGGAGCTCACTGTAGATGAATTGAATGAAATGTTTACTAATTGCATAATACGTGCAGCAAAACTTGTTATTCCACAGTCTTCGGCAGTTGTGCATCGCAGTAACAAAGCCTGGTACACGCAAGAATGCCGGGATGCAAAAAAGAAACAAAATAAGGCCTGGGGAACTTTCCGCAGGTACCCAAACCACGGAAACCTTATAGTATTTAAAAAGGCAAGAGCAGAAGCACGATTTATTCGTCGAAAGGCTGAAAAAGAATCGTGGTAGAGGTATGTGACGTCAATAAATAGTTCGATGAAGTCCACAAAAATGTGGGAGCAAGTTCACAAACTAGACGGAAGCTACTCCTCATTTACTATTCCCATATTGACAGCCCCCGATACTCAATCGACTCTAGAAGAACAGGCAGACATATTAGGAAGACATTTTTCTGCAGTATCTAGCTCCTCACACTACACTGACACTTTCTTAAGGTACAAAAACGTGGCTGAGAGACAAAGACTTCCCACAAGTGGCAAGAGAAATGAAAAATATAATAGTTTAATTGCGCTCCAAGAAATACATACAGTACTCTCTGCCGGAAAGCAGACTGCCCCAGGGGCTGATGAGGTGCATTACGAAATGTTAGCACACCTCTCTGAAAATGCTATTAAAGCCGTCCTTGAATTTTTTAATAAGCTATGGGTGTTAGGGAAGCTGCCAGAAGCCTGGAAAAAAGCCATTATTGTCCCATTGCTTAAACCAGGTAAACTGCCAACCTCTGCATGCAGTTATCGGCCCATAGCTTTGACAAGTTGCCTTGCAAAGACCTTTGAAAGTATTTTAAATATTAGATTAAATTTTGTTCTACAATCACGACAACTACTTGACATACATCAGTGTGTCTTTAGAAAAGCACATTCAACAACTGATCATCTGGTCCGCCTCGAGAATATAGTCAGAGAAGCGTTTATGCATAAACAGAGCTGTCTCGCGGTATTCTTTGATCTGGAGAAGGCCTACGACACAACTTGGAGATATGGAATACTACGTGACTTGGCAGACATAGGCATCCATGGGAGGATGCTGAACATTTTAAGCGACTTCCTTGCCAACCGCTCATTCAGTGTCCGTCTAGGCACATGTATGTCCAAACCTTTCATTCAGGAGAACGGGGTACCTCAGGGGTGTATCCTAAGCACCACGCTTTTCATTGTTAAAATGAATTCTGTGGCAAAAATAATCCCACGGTCCATTATGTATTCGATATATGATGATGACCTGCAAATGACCTGAACATCGGCCAGCATACCAGTGTGTGAGAGGCAAATACAAATGACATCAAACAAACTCACGGCGTGGGCAGACAACAATGGTTTTAAATTCTCCCCACAAAAAAAAGTAGCTATTTTCTTCTCCCTCAAAAGAGGACTTCACACTGACCCCACTCTGTATTTACAGGAATCTACACTGGCAGTAAAGCAAGAACACAAACTTTTAGGCCTGATCTTCGATAAAAAACTTACATTCTTAACCCACATAAATAACTTAAAAAAGAATGCTTCTCGAGCCCTAAATATCCTTAAAGTGCTCTCAAGAAAACGGTGGGGCTCTGACAGGACGTCTTCGAATTTACCGCTCTCTGGTACGCTCCTGCTTAGACTATGGAAGCACAGTGTACGACTCAGCCAGACCATCATACTTGAAACCACTGGACCCAGTACACAACACAGGCCCCCGTCTCTCAACAGGGGCTTACAGAACATCGCCCATCAATAGTCTCTATGTTGAAACGAACGAACCGTCCCTTACCGACAGAAGAACCATGCTTACGTGTGCATACATACAGAAAATAAGATCTCTTCCGAAACACCTGTTATCCTATCGTTACCACATCACCATCCAGAATTCTATTTAACAATAAACCCCGAGCAGTCAAACCAATCCTTCTCCGATTTGAAGAAAAAGCAGAGAATTAGACTTACTAGGTGCCCTCCCCAATATTGCCAGTAGACCAGATCCCCTTCCACCATGGGAGATTTTTCCCTCTATGTGTGACTTAACACTGGTACACTTACATAAAAAGCAAACTCTTCAAGAACATATACTACAAGAGTTTCTTTCACTAGATGAAAAATACAAAACATATCCCCGCAGGGGCCACCTGTTAAAGCAGGTGTTTGCGTGTACTGGGCGACACCACGGACCCCAGCACCCACGCTTAGCCGTGCGTGGCATCGCCGTGTCTGGGGAAAAGGGGATCCTGGTGGTTGAGCCGATACCGAGTGTTTGGACCTTTATGGCCCCTCGGCGGAGGCAACACACCACTTTGGCCCACGTTTCCCATAGACAGTACCCCCGGGCTGACCCACCCGGGGGAAATCGGCAGTCGCCTTTTCCTGTCCTCCACTTCATCTTTCACTTTCCTATCTCTTTTCTCAGCACTGTCCTGTCTCCTCCTCATTTCTTGTTTTTCCTTTTTTCTTGGCGGCAAGGGTTAACCTTGTGTGGAGTAACTACCCTGAGTTGCCCATATTTGGTTATAGTAGCGGTGTACTGCTGGCGTGGGCAGGACTTCTTGCAAATTCCTGTCCCGTCCCCTCGTTGGGCTCCATGGTGGGTGGCAGGCACAACTACCGAAAACACAAACCCTTTCATGGATTCTTTCTCCCAAACAAATGATCGCCCTCCAAACAAATGAGGGCGGACCGATGCTACAAGCCATTTCTTTGTGAAAACAAAAGAGACTTTCCCAAAGTTCCATGTCATACATAGCGAGGAGCTAGAAAAACCCGCTCGAAAAATATCCCCTTTCATAGTGTCAAAGTGTCTCACTAAAGACCTGGGCCCTGGATACAAAGTATCAAAACTTGCAAATGGTGACCTCTTGCTAGAAGTACAAACAAAGTGCCAGTCCTCCAACCTGAAAAACATTGTGTCGCTTGGGGACATCCCCGTCGTCATCACTCCCCACCGATCGTTGAACATTGTAAAAGTAGTAATATCTGAGATAGACTTCATTGCTCTCACTGAAGATGAAATGGCAGAAGGACTAGCAGACCAAAACGTCATAGCGGTTCACAGAATAAAAATCCGAAAGGATAACAAGGAGATCCCTACAAAACATCTGGTTCTGACTTTCAATAGCTGCACCCCCCCAGAGTCAATTGAAGTCGGATACATCAAAATAAACGTCCGACCGTACATCCCAAATCCGAGGAGATGCTTCAACTGCCAGAAATACGGCCATGGTTCGCAAAGTTGCCGTGGCCGCAGAACTTGTGCGAAATGTGCTGCGAACGACCACAACTCTGATAACTGCACCGCAGGCCCACGCTGTGCAAACTGTGAGGGGGATCACCCCGCATACTCTCGATCCTGCCAAAAATGGAAAGAAGAAAAGCAGATCATAACACTAAAAACAACAAAGAACATCACATACAAAGAGGCACGTACCCAGTACAACAAAACCAAGAACACATTTCAGTTCACAGCGAAACCAAACCTCGCCGATGTGGTGCGACAGGGCGGGGCACCACAACGGCCTTCGGCACCTACCCAGACCTCAAACGAGGCTGAGGTAGTGCCATCCCCTGCCCCGGTGGAAGCAGCTCCCGCTCCTCCACCACCCACAAAACAGGCTACGCGTCCCTCAGGGTCGGCGGGCCACAAGACCTCTGGCCACGAGGCAAGGTCTAAAAAGAAGGAACACGTGCCTCTGGCACGTTCGTCCAGCACCTCAGACGAGGTAATGGACATAGGCCAGGACAGCTCTTTGCCGTCTTCGTCACAGAGACGGTGGAGCTCCTTGGAACGAACAAAAACAGACAAGGCCCGAATCACGGGCCCTGGAAAAAACCTAACTTAATTTCCAAGCTTTCAACAAAATAAGATGGCATTCCTGGTACAGTGGAACTGCAGAGGACTTCTAAAGAATATCAATGACATAAAAGACATTCTAGATACAGTCTCGCCAGTTGCACTGTGCGTACAGGAAACAAATTTAGGTTGCATGCACTCAAATATACTGAAAAAATATCAAGTCTTCCGCCGAGATCGAGAGCAAGCAAGCAGGCTTTCGGGTGGTGCGGCCATCATATTGCAAAGTGGAGTTCCAGCTCAAGAACTGAAATTAAACACTCCCTTAGAAGCTGTAGCAGCCACAATAATTGCCTTTAAAACTCTTACTGTGTATTCTGTCTATCTTGAACCAAATCTTAAAATAACACTTCATGATCTAGAAAACCTTTTTTGCCAACTACCAGAGCCCTACCTAGTAGTAGGAGATTTTAATGCACACTCTCCTTTGTGGGGAAGTTAAAAAAGTGATACACGTGGACAGCTTATCGAGGATTTTATTCTTAGTTCAGACATTTGCTTATTGAACTCCTGTAAGCCCACGTACTGTTCACCAAGGTCAGGAAAAATGAGTTTTTTAGATTTGGCTTTTAGTTCACCTTCCCTTTTTAATGATTTTAAATGGGATGTTCTGAACAACCCGTATAGTAGCGACCACCTGCCAGCAATAATCAGCTTATCATCCTCACCATCAGTCATGCCGACCAAACCGAAACGGTGGAAACTTCACTTAGCAGATTGGGAGCTTTTTAAAGTAGAGGCGAATCTAGGAGCAGTTTTCTCAGATGCCCTTAATGTCGACAGACTAAATGAGTTGTTCACGACTTGCATTATCACTGCCGCTCACCTCGCCATTCCACAGTCCTTGGGTGTGGTGCGACAAAAACACAAGACGTGGTGGTCTCGGGAATGTAAGGAGGCCAAAAAGCGACAAAATAAAGCATGGGGTGTTTTCCGAAGGTACCCTACACACGAAAATCTTACAGCTTTTAAAAAGGCCAAAGCTAAAGCTCTATACATCCGTCGCAACTCTGAAAAAGAATCATGGCAGAAGTATGTCACGTCAATAAATAGCTCAATGACATCTAAGAAAATGTGGGAACAAATTCGTAAACTCAGTGGAAACTTTTCCCCGTTTACAATTCCCATCCTCACAGCCCCTGGTGTTCAGACTAGCATAGAAGAACAGGCCAATATACTAGGCGAACATTTCACACACGTTTCAAGTTCGTCACACTACACAGAAACATTCTTAAAATACAAAAACATAGCTGAGAAACAAAAACTCCCAACAAGTGGGGGCAGAAATGAATCATATAATAGTTTTATTACACTCCAAGAAGTAAAGAACGTCCTTGCTGCTGGAAAACAGACTGCGCCTGGCCCTGACGAAATTCATTACGAAATGCTGGCTCATTTATCCGAATCCTCTGTAGAGGCACTTGTGAAATTTTTTAACAAAATTTGGACTCTGGGTAAACTCCCAGAGGCTTGGAAACAAGCCGTTATTGTTCCGTTTCTGAAATCAGGGAGGCCGCCGACCTCAGCGGGCAGTTACAGACCCATAGCTCTGACCAGCTGTTTAGCAAAATGTTTTGAAAGTGTTTTAAACATCCGACTAACTTTCATCTTAGAATCTCATAAACTTCTTAATGTTCATCAGTGTGGTTTTAAAAAAGGGTGCGCAACGACCGACCACTTAGTGCGTCTTGAAAATACTGTCAGGGAAGCGTTCATACATAAACAAAATTGCCAGGCCGTTTTCTTTGACATGGAAAAGGCATACGACACGACTTGGAGGTTCGGGATCCTACGCGATATAGCAGATTTGGGCATCCGAGGCCGGATGCTAAATGTTCTGAAGGAATTTCTATCAGGTCGTTCATTTCAAGTACGTCTCGGTACCACCTTCTCGAGGAACTTTATTCAAGAGAATGGGGTACCTCAGGGGTGCATTTTAAGTACAACTTTGTTTATTGTAAAAATGAATTCTATTAGCAAGGTAATCCCAAAATCCATCATGTTCTCGCTGTATGTCGACGACCTTCAAATAGCCTGCACATCGTCAAACATATCAATTTGTGAAAGACAAGTACAATTAACACTAAATAAACTAGACTCATGGGCTTTTAAAAATGGGTTCAAATTTTCCCCACAGAAAACAGTGGCAGTAATGTTCTCGCTGAAACGAGGTATACAGATCAATCCCAAGCTACACCTAAATGGGATTGAGTTGCCAGTAAAGAGCGAACATAAATTTTTGGGTGTAACGTTCGACAGAAAACTAACATTCCTGCCTCACATAAACATCCTAAAGAGGAAAGCCATAAAATCTCTAAACATACTGAAGGTTCTCTCTCGGAAGCACTGGGGGTCTGATAGGGCGTGTCTTCTACATATATATCGATCTGTTGTGCGGTCTAGCTTGGACTACGGGTCCATAGTCTACGGGTCAGCTAGACCATCATATCTAAGGAAATTGGACCCGGTACATAACTTAGGTTTACGCCTTTCTTGTGGCGCTTACAGAACATCCTCTGTTGATAGTCTGTATGCAGAGACGAATGAGCCTCCGCTGAAAGATAGAAGGGCTTCACTCACATGTGCTTATGTCCTTAGAATAAGGTCACAGAAAAAACACCTCTGCTATCCAATAGTCCCAACATGCCGCTCACGAGTAATTTTCACAAATAAACCACAAGCAACGAGGCCACTGATAATGCGTTTCGAAGACATTTGCAGTGAGCTAGAAATTCTGGACGCCTTGCCCGACACTGCACCAAAAAGCAGCCCCCTACCCCCTTGGTACAAACTTCCAAATGTCTGTGATCTCACTCTAACACACTTCAACAAAAGCCAAACTCCTAAAGAGCATATAATACAAGAATTTCGCACAATAAAAGAAAAGTACAGTAATTATACAGAGTTTTATACAGATGGATCAAAAACTTCTACTTATGTTGGCTGTGCCGTAGTTGAAGAGAACTGGAAACAAATAATTAGGCTTCCTCAGTGCGCATCAATCTTTACAGCTGAGTCCTATGCTATCCTGACAGCTGTAGAAAAAATCGTGAATGAAGGCATTGGGAACAGTGTCATCTACACCGATTCGTTGAGTGTACTGATGGCTTTAAATCACACAAATGCTGCCATGCCTCTAATCGGTGACATAATACATAATGTAAAAATTATCACGACACAAGGACATAACATAGTGTTCTGTTGGGTCCCTAGTCACGTAGGCATTGACGGCAATGAAAGAGCAGACAAATGCGCTGCACTTGCCCACAACAAATTGATTCAGAAAGCAAACATACCACATAGTGATTGCTTGAAATTAATAAAACATAAACAGATGAATAAATGGCAGTCCAGATGGAACAACCAAGAAAATAATAAGTTGCGTCTCATAAAGCCTGTACTAGGAGAATGGAAATCGAGCACACATCAACAACGTTTTATGGAAGTGATAGTATGCCGTCTTCGTATTGGACATACACATCTTACACATAACTTTCTGCTGATGAAACATAACAAACCGACCTGTGAAAAATGCGACGAGATACTCGCTGTAAACTACATTCTAATTACATGCTCAAAACTTGAGGCACTACGGAAAACATTTTGCTATATTTTACAATCATACCATCCCATTCCATCCCACCTTGCTTTTAGGAGAAAGAGCACTTGTAAACCTAGCCTCTGTTCTCAGTTTCCTAGAAGAAGGAAACTTTTTAAATAAACTATAGATTTAGCATATCCATCTCCTCTTTTGCAACCAAAACATACATTAACCTTGCTCTTGGCGCATGATAGCCTTAGTTGCTTATGCGCCATAAAACCCAACACACACACACACACACACACACACACACACACACACACACACACACACACACACACACACACACACACACACACACACACACACACACACACACACACACACACACACACACACACACACACACACACACACACACACACACACACACACACACACACACACACACACACACACACACACACACACACACACACACACACACACACACACACACACACACACACACACACACACACACACACACACACACACACACACACACACACACACACACACACACACACACACACACACACACACACACACACACACACACACACAAAACATACAAGGCCTTTTACATAGACGGATCAAAGACAACTGATTATGTGGGGAGCGCAATAATCCAGGGAAGTTCGGAGCGAACAGTGCGATTGCCTCAGTGCTCATCAGTTTTTACTGCCGAAGGGTATGCCATATTAGTAGCCGTAGAAGCTGTACTGCAAGAAAATACTAAACGCAGTGTTATATATTCTGACTCTTTAAGTGTCTTTGCAGCGCTGCGCCCTAAAAATGCAGAGGAGCCCTTAATTGGAAATATCATCAACAACGCATTAAAGGCTTACAAGCAAGGACAGGAAATCAAATTTTGCTGGGTCCCTAGCCATGTAGGTATCAGAGGGAATGAGAAAGCCGACGAATGTGCTGCACGGGCCCGTAACGGTACAATAAAACAAATAGACATTCCTTACAAAGATTCCATGAGGATTACACGGAGTAAACTAAGAACAAAATGGCAGACGGCTTGGGACAAGGAAATAAACAATAAACTACACCTCATAAAACCCGTCCTAGGTGAATGGAGGTCGTGTACACATCAGGAGCGTTTCACTGAAGTGATTTTAGCCCCTCTACGCATTGGACACACACACCTTACTCATAACGTTTTACTCACAAAAGAAGTCCAGCCCCTATGTGAGAAATGCGGAGCTCAGCTCACAGTCAGTCATGTATTATTCACATGCAGACACCTAGAAAAACTGCGGAAAAAATATTTCACCCGATTTTACGATGAACATATCCCTTTCCACCCAACATTGATTTTAGGCGAAGAAGCACTTATACATATTTCAAACATTTTTAGCTTTTTAGGAGAGGCAGGCCTACTTAAGAATCTATAATTCACATCCAGCGCCTCAATATATATCATGATAGACCTCATCCACTTTCTCATTTCTGAGAAGAAGGCTGAGGCCCTTGATTTATTTTGTTGGGTTCCTCGGAGGTCCTTGCCTGACCAAGGACTGCACCTAAGGAAGCCTAACATTTTAAGGGAGTCATACCTTGCGTTTGGCGCATGATGGCCTCAGTCGCCTATGCGCCATTAAACCCAACACAACACAACACATAGTTGCTTAGGCGATGACGTCACATGCGTACTCCATGGTCAGGCCAAA
This sequence comes from Amblyomma maculatum, assembly GCF_055883805.1. NCBI lineage: Eukaryota > Metazoa > Arthropoda > Arachnida > Ixodida > Ixodidae > Amblyomma > Amblyomma maculatum. Next base: position 118,209,570 of record NC_139353.1, read on the forward strand.
TAAGACGGCAGCGTATCCAATGGCATTGCAGAATGTCGAGCTAATAGAAGATAGAAGGCGAATAGCCTGTGGTTGCATGCCCTGGGAATTATAAGAAAATGTTACATAGGGCAAGACAATCTTAGTATGGTACGCTGTAGTGAGCTTATGCGGCGTTGAACAGAACCGCGGAGTATGTCGTCAACAACCGGGGCAAAAAGTAGCTGCCGTGGTTCGTCATGAATTAGCGTAAAGTAGCGTGATGAAAGATGACATTTTGTTACAGGTAATCGGCGACATCGGTGGTGAAACTGGTTTTTAATGCACACGTGATAGCGTACCGGGTGGCGTAGCCAGTCGCAACAGCGATCCAGGGGTTGCCGGAACCGTACGTCTGCAAAGGTCCGAGGAGGGCTAGTCCTACACGATGAAAGGGTTGCAGGCGTACGCCGTCGATAGGCTGCAGAGGGCCAGTAGGCAAAGTGAATGGGCGTTTCCTACGTTGACGGAGGTTGCAGCTGGCAACGTAACGTCGATAAATTCTGTTTGCAGCTTCAGTAGAGCTTTATTATCTACCTGGTGCCCTCCCATCAACCCAACGTGTGCTAGCTTGATAATAGCTGATCTATACTTTTGGGGCACAATACCTTCAGTGTACTCCCCGCCAGATTCAGATTTCCTCTGAAGGACGCCGCCATCAGTGAAAACGCAATTTCGCTTGTGCTTGCGGCGGGCCCAAGCGATCGAAGCATGAGCGTAATGTCGCGTCATTCCCTCGCTCTTGAACCAGCTGTTCGCGGCATACACTAGGGAAGTCTAGCAGGATTTGGAGCTTTTTCAGCAATTTATCCTTGAATGCTTACGCTTCAGTCACTACCGGGAAAGCTTCAGCGGCATCCGAAATGGGTGCGGCACTCTCGGTGTCAGGCGTTAACTCTCAAACGTTCACTTCAGTGCACTTCGTAGTCTTGCTTTCTTTTGCCGTACCAGTTTGGATCGGGGTCGTGTGCTGGCCTAGCACCTTCCACATTTCCCAGCACCAGCTCACACAGGGGATTCTTCATTTACTTAGCGCGAAGTCATCCGTTAAAGTACGGAATGTGAGCCTTGACATATTTGGGTAGACGAATTATACAGCGCACATTGCAAGAAACCTCGCTTTCATCATAGATCGCTGTCAATGTTGCAAAAAAAAAAATGTTTAGTAAGTGGCCAGCATAATCGACATGTACATGGCGCATTCACGGTTTGTGAGAATGTACATTGCAGCATGCGATGCAATGAAATTCTCAGAGGTTGGGCTCCAATGCAGGATTCCATACAACAGGGTCTGTTCAATTCAGTCATTCAGTCGTGTCCGACCCTTCGTGACCCTATGGACCATGTCACGCCACGCTTTCTCGTCTCCATCTATCTTCCTAACATCACATAACTTCATCTGCGGTGCCTAGCGGCTGCCATCTAACCATCGCGTTCACTGCCTACCTCTTCTACGGCGACCCTCAACCTTTCCTAACATCAAATCTTTCTCCAGCGACTCCTCTCTTCTCATCAGATGACCAAAGTAGCTGAGCTTTAACTTTAGAATTTGACCCTCCAATGAGCAGTCAGGGTTTATGGTCGACAATATTGACTGATTTGGTCTTCTGGCAATACAAGGAACTCTCAAGAGTCTTCGCCAGCACCACAATTCAAACGCGTCAAATCTTCGGCGGTCAGCCTTTTTCACAGTCCAACTCTCGCATCCATACATCACAACTGGAAAGACCATAGCACGAATTATACAGATCTTGGTCGGCTAACCATTGCTCTCTTTCCCAGAAGCAGGCGTCTACTAATTTCACGACTGCCGTCTCCTTCCGGAGTAATCTTGGAGCCCAAGAAGAGAAAATCTGTCACGGCTTCCACTTATTGTCCCTTGATGCTCCAGGACTTGATAGGGCAAGACGCCATAATCTTTGTCTTTTTAATGTTCAGTTCAAGCCCAAACTTCTCACTCTCTTCTAGTACGCGCATCAGAAGTCTCTTGAGTTCCACTTCACTTTCTGCCATTAAAGTGGTATCATCCGCATATCTAAGAATGTTGATACGTTTTCCAGCAATCTTCACTCCAGCTGAAAACTCATCCAGACCGGCCTTCCTCATAATGCACTCTTCGTATAGGTTAAATAGGCAGGGCGACACTATGCAGCCTTACCTCACTCGTTTCTCAATCGGAAACCAATCAGTAAGACCGTGCCCAGTTTTGACTGTGGCCTCTTGTCCTTCATACAGGTCTGTACATATGGGGAAGAAGCGGGCTTCTCCTGCTTTCCATCGTTCAACTTCAACTACTGAAAATTGAACGTACAAATGCTTTCGGACTGTGTACCTTTAGGTTGTCACTAGCTTCATTCATAAGCCTTCTTTCGAGGGGGCCAACACGAACAATTACCCATATCGCCATAGCACTATCAACATTTTCATAACTGAGAAGCACCCGATGCATGTAGTCTATAGGCATATATTTTACGACATCATTTCGGAGCTCTGAGAGGACAGTGTCCCTGTTGTGGTCGGTATCTTGCTACTGTCGATAGCTAGCGTTGGTGCACCTTTCGCACTCACACTTCAAAACAACACTTTAACATCCCGGTACATACCTTCGCATGTACACTTTTGGCACTGTACACCTTAACAGAGGATAAATGCTTGCTCTGGCGCATCACATATAATTGCTTTCAAGCACACACTCACACACTCACACAACGAACAAATAAACCATTAAGTTGGGGGTGTTTCAGCTCAATGACAAATGGTATTAGAAATTCATTTGCAACTGCTGGTTTGCTTGGGTAAGCAAAGGCATCATCATGAAAAGGTGTTTGTAGGCCAAAGTTCAAGAAAAGGTTCTGATCTGACCACAGCTGGAAATTCGTGCTTTTCGACAATGGCAAGCCATCAATGCTGGTGCAAGAATACGCAAGGTACCGATAATATTCAGCAGTCCTTATTAAAGCACTAAATGCCAGCAATTTCCCAGCTAAAGTTGTATATTTTAGGAAAACAAAACAGCGCACTCCTGACACACGGACAAGAGCGAGACTACAAAACAGCGCTGTGTTGTAGTCTCTCTTTGTCCGTGTGTGTGGAGTGCGCTGTTTTGTTTTCTTACGATGAACTACCAACCACCGTTACTAGAACAAACTCATTTTCACAGCTCCCCATACCGCCCAACAGAGGAGGGTGTCCCAAGTGGCGGTCGCGAGAACTAGCGGCGTTGTAATCACTCTTGCTTAAAGGCCCTTGATAATTCTCTTGCTCCTTGCCGGCTACGTGTGTGCTGGCCGCTCCATGCTTTCGCGCCGCATGTTGCAGACAACGCGCCCGGCAAGGAGCGGCCAGCACACACGTAGCCTTTGCGTTCTGCCGTTGCACTGTACGTGGTCGCCGTGAATTATAACTGCATTTCGACAGCTTTGGCTTAAAAGCGACCCATTACTTTGGGGAACGCGTTTGTTTTATGCGAAATTCATTTCTTAATGCTATGAAACAAGTATTTCAGCGCTGTCGGCTTGCTCACAGGCGCTGTTTCTTTCGTTACTCCCCGGCCTTGGTTTTGTAGTATGTTCTTTCTGGCCATAGATCCTGTCATGCAAGCAAATAAGTAAAATGAATACTCTAACCTTAGAAGGTAACGCGATGGGTGTGACATTTACTACTGCGCTGCGCAGATTGCCTCAATTTCATGCAGAAATCTGCAAGGCTGGGTAGCCTGTTCATGCAGTGCATGAAGTCTGGCTACTCGCGTAAAACGATATAGTGACACAGATTACGAATAAATGGCATCCGTCGTTGCCTAATTAGAAGCGCTTTGACACTTTCGGGGTATGGCATGTCACACTTTCGAGGTATGGTATGAAGCATGGCTCCTGATCGGCACTCTCACACTCCCTTATATAGCAATGTAGAAAAAAATATTGCTTTGTCTTCTAAAACCACGTCAGATGTAAATGGTTATTAATTGACTTTACTCAAACATGAATCAGTGAGAATGGTCGTGTGCACTGCGAAAGGAAATGACTGAACAAGCCCATGAGTGTATTAAAAAAAACATATTTTGGGAGTAATCAAGTCGCACCTTTGAGAGATTCCCCTTTAATGACACACACACACACACACACACACACACACACACACACACGCACACGCACACGCACACGCACACGCACACGCACACACACACACACACACACACACACACACACACACACACACAGAGAAAAGAAAACATTTATTGCTTGTAGGTGCATTTAATGTAATTTCAAACTAGCACTGGACTGCACTTTTAAAACACGTACGATATCCAAGGTATCTATAGCGCCTGGAAAGGGCATTAGAAGTGGAACAAGAAACAATGAAAGAAGTGAATTGCATGAACCTATGTCACTTGTTAGTGGAACAAGAAAAAATGAGAAAAAAATGCAATATTGTCCACAATACTAATTACCCAAACAGCTTCCGAGAGCTTCAATGAAATAAAGGGTTTATTCATTCAATAGTTTTTTTTTCTTTTTCGTGTCAACTGTCGCAGCTTGCTGCGTTTTCTATGCCGCATGCTCAGATATTTTTAAGAGGTTTTAATTTCTGTGATTATCTTGCTTGCCGAATTCATCTGCAGTTCTTATCTCTCCTCTTCGCATTAGCTCTGAGTTTGAATCCTCGTGAACAACTTCGCTTCACTGACATGCTTCAGAAGCGCTGTAATCAACGCTCAACTCACATGATATTATTACCTTTCATAACATTCGCTTATAACTCCTCACGGCATGATACCGCCGGGTACTCTCCCTTTTATCTACTCTTCGGCCGCGACCCTCTACTTCCCTTCGACACCTTACTGCCTCTTGACAATTCCTCCTGCAGTTACGCTTCTGATGCCATCGCCCGCGCTGATGCCGCCCGTCATATTGCTCGAGACCGGCTTCGGGCGTCCCAGCGTTCTCAAAAGCACCGTTGCGATCTCCAGCACCGTGACGCCTTCTACCCTCCTGGCTCCCTCGTACTCCTCTGGCTCCCTGCTCGACGTGTAGGCATGTGCGAGAAACTACTGCCCCGCTACGTGGGCCCTTACCAGGTCTTGCGGCAACTTACCGACGTGACGTACGAGATTATCCCTGTGAACCGCCACTCTCCGTCAAACCATCATCCAGAAGTCGTGCATGTCGCCCGTCTCAAACCTTATATCTCGCGCTCACCTGTGTAATCTACGCACCGGGACTGTGCTTCTTCCGCGGCGGGGTATTGTTACGGTACGCAGTGAAAGAGACGATGACGAAGTGCTGGGCTGGTAGAAAAAGACGACGCTGCAGCTACGTCTGGTTCTCCTGCCAGTGTGTCCCTGACTGTGAACTGTTGCGGCTACGACGTACCATCGCCTCCTAATATCTCGACGTGCCTCGTAACAATATGAAAACTTTATGGGCAACATATCATTGCCGTGTCTATTAAACGCTCATTGACAAAAGTCTTCTCAAAAAGAAATATTCCTAGCCCTCATGGCTCGTCTATTTCCTCGTCGTGAAAATACTCAAATTTCCTTCGAAGTGCTGGTACTGCAACGAACTGAAAAGGATCCAAATCAAACTGTTTGTGAGCTCAGCTGCCCGATTTGCGCTATGTACACTGATAGGCTTTTGAAATCTTGCATGTTCTCTACTGGGATTGCTGTTGAAACACACGAAACAGTGCGATTATGAGAACTTCGGTATATAATGCTTTGACTTTCGAAATATGTGCCAGCAAGAAAACAAATAGCCTTGCTATACGAACTATCACGAGAGTACTTGAATATAGTTCCTTTTCTAAATGCAGATCAGAAATTATTTACTTCGAAGTATGTTAATTATTATGGGCAGAGCTTGTGCCCACATTTTAATCTCGAGGAAGTCTATCAGTGATACGAACAAATGACGGACTTTCAATTCGTTGCAATAGGCTTTTCCCTCGGTGCGAAGCATGCAGGCCAGCATGAAGAGATCTGATGTTAAAAAAATATAGCAGAAAGCTTCGTCTTAAAAATGAACGCGATAGCGCTTTTAACGCCGTCTCTTCATTCCGCCAATTTTAGGCATCTAGAGGCTGGCACGTAGCTCGCAAAGGGTACGTCTAATTGTTTTTGATTTTAGGGCAGAGACACAGAATATTCTCGGCGCACACCCTACGTTTACAGTGAACGACATAGAATTGATTGCACACATTTCGGCGTCTACAATTCATGTCAGAAATTGGACTGCAACTGGAAAAAAAGGTGGATGCTTAATAAGAAGTGAAAATTGCATGACAGCACGCTAAACGCAGCGCAATGAACGGCTACGTCATATTTTATTACGAAATGACTTGCGAGTTACGATATCGCGCAATAAAAATAAATGACACCGAAGAGTAGAACGTTACTAGAACGCTGGTTCTGGCGAGCAAGTCTTCAACACGGCCGCACTTGTTTCACGTCATTAAATTTCGCATCCCACAAACGCTTTCACTGAGGTAATGGATGCCTTCGAAGCCAAAACTGTCATAATATAGTCAGAACTGAACTCACTGCAGCCATGTAACGTGCAGCGGCAGCACACTAACAGCTACGTGTATGCTGTTAGTGTGCTGTTAGTGTGACGCGCCCGGCAAGGAGCAAGAGTCAACTGCTGTGCCGTTACTTCACGCCAACACTACCGGGGACACCTCTCCGGGCGGAGCTGTGAAACTGAGTTTGTTCTAATAACGTTGCTGCCAACTAGCCCGTTTTCCACCCTTGAAAGTTCTGTAATTGGATGTTCTGGACAAGCCTGTCCGTAGTTTTTAGGAGTGCTCGAGCGTTAGAAGTTAGAAGAGACGAATGGCATGCGTGTTTTCTCAAGAGCTTTAGAAGGTCACTTACTGCACTTCATTTGATCCTGTTGTTTAATGCCCAAATTTGCAGCTTTCTTTCAAGGTCGAATTACGATGGTGACTTACTATAGGTGACAGTGCCTTGCGATTGTACATTAGCGAAGCCTATGACAGACGGCCGATGCTGCTCGCGAGCCGACGGCTCTCAGAACGATCAGAAGCGCTTTCCACCTCCGATGATGACTCCGACGAACTTCCTGAAAGGCCACCACTGACATCGCCACGCGCTGTCTCAACCGTTGTTTGCGTGACATCCTTTATACCGGGCCTCCGAAACGGCTATATGTTTGTAATCGTCATCACTGCCGTTTCACGATAAAGTTGCCCTAAAAAGTTGCGAAGGGGGCCCAGTAATGTATCACACTATGCTACATCTGCGTACTCGGTAGTGATACCGTTTGCCGAAACAAGCTGAAACATCAGCCCTAGTATTTTCCAAATTTCTAAAATGAAAAAAGCAACAAAAATGTGCATATAAGATGCGCCGTTGTATAGGGTGCACCAGATAGATTATTTAAAACAAAAGCCGCGCCGATGTAATCCAAGGTTCGACGGAACGCCGTCTGGTCAGGCAGTAGCATAGTTGAAAAATCTGCAGGGTCACTGACCACTTGTCAAAATAGATAGTTACCGTTTCAGAACCCCTACGGGTTCCTTGTTCACAATGAAGAACCGGCCGAATGAAGAGCAGCTTAAATAGCTTTGAAAAGGCGATGTAATGATTTTGCGTAAACCGGGGGAAGGTTTCCCTTTGTTCTGTTGATAGTGTTTGCCGTTGACTGGATAATCAAAGATTCCAGGTGCAGTCGTGCTGACAGGTTTCTTTCGGTAGCGACGATTTCCACGTCATCCCAAGCAATATTGTGGCCTTCCTTTTGCGCATGCTCTGCCACAGCGTTTGCCGCTGTCCGGCTCTTGGCGACATCATTGCGGTACTCTTTTAGTCGCCTGGCAAGATTTCCAGTCTCGCCGATGTAGACAGAGCTGCAATTGTCACACAGTATCTTATGTATGATACCCGGAAACTTTGAAAGGGGCAAAGTGTCTTTCACACTGACGAGATCGCCGCGTAGTTTGCTGGTTGGCACGTGGCCAATATGTAGATTGTGCTTCTTGAAAACACGTGCCAAGTCTTCGCTTGTACCCGGGATGTACGGGATGAGCGCGCGTTTTGGTCGAGATGACGACGTGGAATTTTGTATGGGCTCCGGCGGGGAATGCTTCTCGGTATGTCGTTTCTTTTCGGATATCCGTTCTTTTGCAGGTCTGTTGTTATAACTTCCAATTCCTGTTTGAGCATATGCTCACCGGAACACGTGCGTACTGCCCGGATTACGAGTGATGCTACTACTGAGCGTTTGTGAGGTAATGGCTGCACCGATTTGAAGTCGAGGTACCTTTCTGAGTGGATGGGCTTTCTGTAGAAGCTAAACTTTAGGCCGGACGGCGAGCGTGTCACTAGGGCATCCATAAATGGAACACTTCCGTTGGCTTCTTCTTCTACAGTGAATTTGATGGAGGCCTCTATACTGTTCAGGTGATCCAAAAAGCGTTGTAGTTGCTGCTTGTTGAGAATGCAGAAGCAATCGTCTGCATACCTCAAGAACACTTTAGGTAGAGGTTGGAACGTCTGCAAATCTTTTCCTTCGATTGCTTACATCACCAGGTTGGCCGTAGTAACAGAGATGGATGTCCCCATAGCGGTAGAACAAAGGGAAACCTTCCCCCGGCTTACGCAAAATCATTACATCGCCTTTTTAAAGCTATTTAATCGCCTCTTCTATCGCCCGGTTTTCATTGTGAACAAGGAACCTGTAGGGGTCCCGAATCTTCAACCATCTATTTTGGCAAGTGGTCAGTGACCCTACAGATTTTTAAAAAGCCGCGCTCAATCACCGGAAAATACGGTACCCCAAATTCTGTTGCCACCCGCCTGTCTCATGTAATGTTCTTGGCTACCTCGCAAACTTTTTAGGAACAGATGCTTGCACTGAACCTGTTTTGACTGATATATTCTTCCGACCTGGAGGACCTTGGAGTACAGTAAATGGCCCTGCAAACCACATATTGATTTTGTTTCGCACACCAAGGTGTACTAAGTGCATTGGGTCAACACGGACAATGCAGTCAATTGGCAGAACTGTCAACACTGGCATGCCCTTGTCATGATCCAGGTTTGCTTGGTTTCGAAAAGGCTAATCGTTTTTCAAAGTAGAAGCTGCAGTAGAAAGATTCTCCCTAAAGGTGATTTGGACAGCGCGAGTATCTGCTATGTCCTTTGTTCTAAATATGACGGCGCAGGATAGAATATAATAAATTAATTTCTTGGTTTCTATTTTCCCTTTGTGGCCAGAAACTGACACTCCTTCATGGATCAGATCCTCCAGACAGAAAGAAAGAGTTCAAGAAATGAATTCGGGAAATCTGGCTTTGAAGGATTTATAAATGCTTCGGTAATAAAGGACAGCATTGCTGGTGACTGACGCCCTCAAGATGCACTATGCACTGAAATTGTCATAGATATTGTCACGCTAAGGACGACGATGAAGGATGGTGATGGTGGGACAGAAGAGGAAGACGAAGCGTTGGTGTCTGGGGCTAGTAGGCATCACCTTATCCCACTGCCATATCACTGTAAATAAACACCCCTTTGCTATTTCATCGTAACAATTTGGTGGAAGGTGCTCCGTTCGATCCTCAAGTACGGCGCAGCAAGAACAACAGGAGTTTCGACGTAGTCGCCGCCTTGCTGGACTGCCACCGCTTCCAAACATCATGGACCACACCGATTCTAACCGTGCCGGCCACGACGCTGCAAGCCAGGCTGGTGACAGGCTTGCCCCCTCCAGCTCTATTCCCTGCCAGCCTTACCGGGAACCACGACCGTTTGCAGGAGAGGAAGGTGAGGACGTTGAGAAGTGGCTACTTCATTATGAACGAGTTAGTCGGTACAACCGGTGGGACCCTATCACCATGCTCGCAAATGTCGTCTTCTTTCTAACTCACACGGCGATGACATGGTTCGAGAATAACGAGGACAATTTCACAACTTGGGAACGGTTTGCCACCGAGATCAAACAGCGTTTTCGTGACTCTGTACCGAGCAAAAAGCGGGCTGAGCAGACCCTTGCCCAAAGAGCTCAATTGCCGGATGAAACTTGTACCACTTATACAGAAGAGATCCTCAGATTGTGCAGATGTGTCAATTCCAACATGCCCGAAGAAGACAGAATCGGCCACATTTTGAAGGGTATCGCGGCTGACGTGTACAACTTTTTAATCCCCAAAGACAGCCTTGAAACCGTCTCCGATGTCATTAAACACATCCGCGCTTTTCAAGCTCTGAAAACGCGTCGTATTGTGCCAAAATTTGGGCGGCTGGCCAACGTGCCTACCGTGGCCAGCCTTGATGACCACGCCCAACTAGATCTTCCGTCGACGATCCGGCAAATCGTGCGGGAAGAACTCATGCGGCTCAACCCACTTCCCCTGCACGAATCTGCTGAGGTCTCTGTCCAGAGGGTATCTAGACGGCCGGCTTCACCACCACAAGCGATTACCGTTCAGCCTTTCCCACAAGCTCCTGAAGTTGCAGCTTCCATTGACTATCCTCCTATGCATTTCGCCAACCGGAATGCGTCGGTGCCTGACGCCCCAAGGTATGACGTTGCCTGAAGTGCCCATAGATCTTCCATTCGCTCTACCAGGATTCCTGAGCAGTATGAGCATTCAGCCAGACCTACGACGCACCCAACTGTTCCCTGCTCTTATTCGCAACAGCATTTTCTACCTTCCCCGCCGATATGCTACCGCTGCGGCGTCGAAGGTCACATCGCCAGATACTGCCGCAGTAGGTTCCCACCTCGCTATAACCGTCCGGCGCTTCCAACAGTACCCAACAATCGGCAATACAATCCCGTTTTTCAACAATCAAATACTCAGCGTGGGTATTACCGCAACATCCATAACCAGAATATCCGAGACCACTCCCCTGCATCTGATAGAAGTGTTACTCCACCACCCGCCTTCCGTGCGCGTCGTTCTCCATCACCACGACGGCGCCCCATGTCGCCTCAGCATCCTCAGCAGGAAAACTAACCAGCGCGACCAATGGAGGTGAGGCCGCTGGAAATGTGCTGTGTGCCAGCATCCCTCCAACTATAAAGCTCAAAAACAAAATTCGTGTGTTTATTGATTGTGTGTATACATTAGCTTTGGTGGATACGGGTGCGACTGTGTCTATGATGAGTAATCAGTTTAGGCGCTTGTTGGGACGCAAAGTGATGTTTGAATATTACCGTGCTTCAACGTTTTGTGGTGTGAGTGGAGAGGCGTTGCGGCCACTGGGTGTGTGTAGTGCGCAAGTGTCTGTGGGTGGTGCAATTTTTCAAGCCGAATTCGTAGTCTTATTCCACTCTACGCATGACATCATTTTAGGAATGGACTTCTTGAAGTTTTGTGGCGTTACCGTGGACTGCCGAAGTCAAGAGGTTCATTTTGATGGCTCGCATCTGCCGACACTTTTTGAAAGTGGCCGTGATGAAGAAACAGTTTTTAGTATTACCGAAGACACAGTAGTTCCACCCTTGTCTGCCATGTTCGTCCCCGTGTCCGTTCTACTTCTTGAGAAGGTTTCATTCCAGGCCATGGTGCACCCAGTTCACTCAGCATGCCTGAAGAAAAATGCAATTATCCCTCACTGTATGATATCCGTGCATCATGGTAGTGCTTCATTATGGACCATCAACCCATCGTCCGAGCCCGCAGTTTTACCAACGGGATTGAAGCTTGCCTCCTGTGGACCCGATGCGCCCCACGTCGTTGCTTTGGTCACAGATGCTACGAATGCAACCGTACCTTTGCCTGCTGATGAAACTTCGATCTTCCACATGATCAGCGCCGATCTCAGCTCACCTCAACGCCGTACTCTTGTGGATATTCTTCTACCCTTTTCGCCTATGTTTGACTTTTCTGAAACAGATGGACCAACCTCTCGCCCTGCACATCGGAGCCATCATAGCATCGACACTGGTTCGGCTCGCCCCATTCGTCAAAAGCCATATCGCGTGTCCCCATCTGAGCGCAAAGTCATTCATGAGCAAGTGGAGGACATGCTACAGAAAAAGGTGATACAGGAGTCATCTAGCCCCTGGGCTGCCCTGTTATTCTTGTACGCAAGAAAGACGGTTCGTGGCGATTCTGCGTCGATTATCGGCGTTTAAATTCTGTTACGAAAAAGGACGTCTATCCTCTTCCTCGCATAGACGATGCCCTCGACTGCCTCTCTGGTGCGTCCTATTTTTCTTGACTTGATCTCAGATCTGGCTACTGGCAAATTCCAATGGACCCTGCGGATAAAAAAAAAACAGCCTTCGTAACCCCAGATGGCCTTTATGAGTTTAATGTTATGCCATTCGGGCTGTGTAGTGCGCCAGCTACATTGGAACGCTTTATGGACACAGTTTTGCGCGGCTTAAAATGGGACATTTGTCTTTGCTATCTGTACGATGTCGTCATATTTGGGAAATCCTTCCAAGAACACAATGACCGTCTAGTACGTGTCTTGAATTGCCTGCACAACGCCGCCCTAATTCTGAACTCCAAAAAGTGCCGCTTTGGAGAGCGCCAAGCGCTGGTGCTAGGACACCTTGTCAATGGTGATGGTGTAATGCCGGATCCCCAGAAAACTGCCGCTGTTGAGTCTTTTAAACCCCCGCAGACAGTGAAGGAGTTGCGCAGTTTTCTAGGGTTGTGCTCGTATTTTAGACGCTTTATACATCGCTTTGCTGACGTTGCTTACCCATTTACGTGCCTTCTCCACAAAAACTCTACTTTTACCTGGACACCAGACTGCGACGCGTCATTCCGTGAACTGAAGTTTCTTTTAATATCGAAACCCATCTTACGTCACTTCGATCCTACTGCAATGACAGAAGTACACACGGACGCTAGTGGAATCGGTCTTGGTGCAGTCCTTGTCCAACGGCACAATGAACGAGAGCATGTTATCGCGTACGCAAGTCGTACCCTGAGCAAGCCGGAGCGAAACTACACAGTCACCCAACAGGAATGCCTAGCTGTAGTTTTCGCTGTGCAGCGTTTCCGTTCAGTTCATATCAGTACGGACGTTCGTTTACTATCGTAACTGACCATCATTCACTCTGTTGGTTTCGGAACCTTCGAGACCCATGTGGTCGCCTCGCACGCTGGGCCCTCCGGTTACAGGAATATGACTTTGCCGTGGTTTACAAAAGCGGGAGGCGTCATGCAGACGCAGATTGTCTTTCTAGGATGCCAATGACCACGACTGGACCTGAAAGCGACGATTTCGACGATTATATATCGACCCTCGAGCCAGCGTTCCCCGACACGAATGTTTTCAAAACGGAACAGCAAAATGATACCAGTCTGCAGCCTCTCTTTGCCAAAGCCAACGTACCTACAAGCCGTTTTTGTGTGCATGATGGCCTCCTATGGAAAAAGAGTTATTCGCCTGTCGGCCAGCGATACCTACTCGTAGTTCCCAAGACGTTGTGCACGGACGTATTGCGTGTTATGCATGATGATCCAACTTCTGGGCATTTGGGATCGGTTCGAACACTCCACCGTGCTCAAGAAAGATTTTACTGGCCCAGAATGCGCTCGACGGTTGAACAATACGTTTCCAGTTGCAAGCAATGTCAACGCCACAAACGTCCAACTGCAACTCCGTCTGGCTTGCCGCACCCTGTGAAGACCCCGACAGCACCGTTTGATCAAGTAGGTATTGACCTCGTAGGTCCGTTTCCGAAGTCCGTGGATGGAAATCGCTGGATTGTAATCGGCGTGGACTATCTCACACGTTACTGTGAAACCGCCGCTCTTCCATCTGCTGCGGCGCATCAGGTGTCGCTTTTCTTGCTGCACTCAGTCATATTACGACACGGGCCGCCACGAATTGTCATCACTGACCGGGGCCGACAATTCACTGCTGATGTTGTTGAAGAGCTCATGCGTTTATGCGCCGTAACTTTCCGACACTCGACGCCATACCATCCCCAGACAAATGGCTTGACTGAGCGCGTCAAGAGAACGCTTATCAACATGCTAGCCATGTATGTGGACGCAGGGCATAAGAACTGGGACACCATACTGCCCTTCATCACGTATGCGTTTAATACCGCCACGCATGAGACGACTGGGTACAGTCCATTTTTTCTGCTTTATGCCAGACCGCCACGCTACTCTCTGGAAACTATCCTGCCCTTCACAAGCCGTGAAGACCCCTGCCTGGCTGAGACCCTCTGTCAAGCCGAAGAAGCTCGGAGAATCGCCCGATTACGGCCTGGTGTTTCACAAGAACGTTCTAAAGTGCGATACGATGCCAGTCACCGGCGGGTCACGTACTCTGTAGGTGATTTAGTCTGGCTATGGCGTCCAATTCGGCGCCGTGGCCTACATCAAAAACTCTTGGCCCATTATGACGGCCCATATGTGGTTATCAAACGCCTTAGTGGTTTAACTTATGGAATAGCCCGCCTGACAGCATTGGGTCGCCGGTCTGCCAAAACCGAACTGTGTCATGTTGCCCGCTTGAAGCCGTGTCAGCCTCGCACGACTCACGAACACGCCCAGAGGGCTTCGTCTAAGTAGGGTGGAAATGTCACGCTAATGACGACGATGAAGGATGGTGATGGTGGGACAGAAGAGGAAGACGAAGCGTTGGTGCCTGGGGCTATAGTAGGTTTCACCTTATCCCACTGCCATATCACTGTAAATAAACACCCCTTTGCTATTTCATCGTAACAATATTGTCGTGAGCACTTCTAAAGAAGCAAGCTATCAAAGTAGAACGACAATTAAGCTACTTGTGGCAGGAAAGCTACCTTAAGTACTATATGATCCAAACCCTGCTGAAGGTCAAAATGGTAGTAATTACCTGGTGGGAGTTCAGCGATGCTGGTAACATTAGCAGTCCTGCGTGGTGTCTTAAGTATTGTTAGAGCATGGTTTGCTAGGTTGCTGAAACAGTTGTGAACTTTCAGTATGAACAAAAAAGAATTCAGAGAGAAATTGAGATATATTTTGTTCAACTGCCCAGCTTACCAACTGAGAAATAATTGCTGGAAGTAGTGCTGTTTTACTCTCCACACAGAACCTGAAGTTTGCTGTGAAGCTTCACTCAATGCACTTGGCAGAAAATGACATAGGCCCCAACTTCAGACTCACACTAACTGTGTGTTGAACCAACGGGATATTTCTCCTTCCGCTATATTAGGTCGATTCACATACACAATGCAACTTTTCCGATTCTGCGCATTGGTCATCAGAAACTTCAGAGGATCCTGAAGCTTCCAAAAGTGCCCTAACCCCTAAACGACCTTTTTTAGAAGATGCTGATTGAGTTCAAATTCCAGCTTACTGGCGAATCACAAAATATGGTACCAATAAAACTGTCACTTTCTAAGCAGGCTTATTGACAGTAACTAAAATTAAGAGAGGAAAATGAAACTTTCCATCACCAGCCAGAGGGCTAGATATTATAATTCACGGTACACAAAAAGTTGCCCTTTACCAGTCCGTATTCCCCGCATTTACCTATTTGTTCACAACATAAAAAAGCAAGTCAATGTAAGATATATGACACAGAAAAATAGGTGGACAAAAAAACGTGACGGAAATCGATTGCAATGACTTCACTGATTACAGACATTTAACTTGTTGCAGATAGGTGGCGCTTGACCCTTTCAACGAATGTAATAGTATCCATCCGGAAGCTGATGCAGGCGCAATCACTGTTCCTGAAGCTCTGGGGTTTAGAGATACCAGTGGCCGGGTGAATAAACCGGCAGTGGAAACTAGCAAAAAACGACTCGAAGATTGGTGGCCTATAAGCAGAGAAGTGATATAATGTTAGTATGTAGAAACAAAAATTTAATAAATAGAATGATGGTTTAGTTAACCAATCTAAATCAATAATTAAGATATAGGTAGAAACATGAGCATGATAGCTACTGCTACCACCCCGTTTCAAAGGGGACGCTCCTATATTCCATCCATCCATCGAGTCGACGCGACCTCTGGAATCTTTCCACGGCTGTAGATAAAATAGGTTTCCAGGATAAAATAAAGCTTTAGACATCTTATTCCAAGGATTACGGAAAGGTGGTTCCTTCTGCAACTGCATACGAGGTTTGGTGGGCAAAATTGTGTCCGCCAAAGATCCATCACTAGTGAAGACTGAGTTGAATAGAGTCGATCACACTTGTGTGCAACGGACAAAATGAAGTTTACTTATTGCAGCTGCTTTGCTGAGTCTAAGGCGCTGATGCCTGTGCGGCGCGCGGTTATACTAGGGTGCTCTCAGCGCAAGTATCACATAATCTCATTACCTTTCTGAGAATCAATTTATTTGCTCCGTTCGAGCGCTCTAGAGAAGAGGGATAAATTCTGCACCTTGCAGCAGTTAGGTGGCACATCGTTCTTTCAAAAACACCGCTTAAGAAAAGCCTGTGGTTCCTCATACCTGACGGTAAAAAAAAGAATCTATCAAACGGTGGGCTACTTATAACTTGAATTAAGAAGAGGTAGCTGCTCACTGGGGTTTGAAACGTTTTCGAGGACTCACGGAAAAAACAAGAAAACAAGCTTACACGGCCTAACTGCTCGTGTGAAATATAGGTCAGAATAATGACATTCACTTAAAATGCCACCCATTCTATAGAAAAAATCTCGATATAGCATGCTTTGTTCAATGACTGACTCATCAGGTTCATTTTGCAACACAACGCCAACCGTGGCATTTCAATATGGCTGTGAATCAAACAATGTAGTATACAATTTGCTGCATCAAATGAAGGGTAACAAAGTTGAGGTTGCGCACAATGTGAGTGTAATACGTATGTCACAAACGTTGAAAACCATATTATTGTGGCCCTAGAGTACTGCCGCTGTCGCACATCCGAGGACAGTGTTACTGTGGGAAATAACAGCGGCAAATGTGTTCTGCTTCTGTTGTAAAAAACCTTGCTACAGCTGAGAAATATAATGAACTGTCGAAACAACACTTTGTTTGAATTAACTTGGTATATTTGGGTTGAGAAGAGAAATTTCACGCAACCAGATTACAATGCTGGTAACAAACTGCAGATGCTTTTTCGATGGAAACAAGTAGGCTTTGTTCGAGGATGAACAGAATGCTGCGCAGTACCGGATAAAATTGTTAGGCTCTCGAACTGGCCAACATTTCACAAAATGGTTATTTTGCGTAATTGTTGCTATGTTTTGGAGATCCGGAGGCATATGCAGAGATAGTAAAGCCGCCGGGACCTGCTCCCAATGACTCTATTCCCTACGTGAGTCACCATAAGCTGCGCAGTCTCACGGTACCAGTCTGGTTCATTGGGGAAGGAGGCGAACCTCGTACCTCCCAACAAAGCCTCGTCAGAGGGAGCAACATATTTCCCTCAGGCTGGCTTCTGGGACCGGATGCTAAACGGCAGGGGCCCTGGAACTGGCACTTTGATTGTGCGAGCTGTTCTGTAGTCAGTTTCTGGTTCGCATGCACCTCAAGGATAGAATCCAAGGAGCAGCTCTTGTTAGGACTACTGGTGAACATTGATAATTGAACTACAGGTGAACAGAGAAGAATGTGGCAAACCACATTCCTCCATCACGGCGGCCGATCGCGGCCATCCCAGCGAGCTTTATGATGCGCCACTTAGACATCAAAACAGGTTCCCGTAAGAAGACAGCACGGGCCTTGAAATCTGGCCGCCAACGTAAGTGGGTGTCTCACGTTGCCTCCCCGGCAAATGTTAGGGGAAAGCTAGCCCGGAGTATGTGGTACACACGGGAGGATCTCTCATGTAGCCATGTGGCATCCCAACAACGATGTGGCCGCTAAATGCTGCAGACTTGCCTCCTCTCACACGCTGTAGCACAGTAAAATCAAGTTACAAGAGATATAGTTACAAGAGAGACGCGGTTAAAAAACAACTTTTGCAGGTCTTTTGAGTAACTTCACTATTTAGAAGAGACGCAACACGGATACGCTCATTCAACGCAACTGGCTTGTGCCAACTCGTTCGTATGTGTGACAGTTTAGATTCCCCTAAAAAAACTGTTTCCTGCAAATGTCCTTTTTTATGGCAATATGTCAGTAACCAGGAGTGCTTGATTCATACCGGCAGCGACTAACCACAAATGCAAAGAACACATAAAATACGGACGAACGCTGCAGCCAAGAGGAGTGCCTCTTTTTTGACTGGGAAGTCAAAATGTTCTCTTTGTATCAGGCACTGAGGAATGGGATGGCAGTGACTTCCCAGTCAATTGGAAGCTAGCTTTCTCGCTTCCTGATTTATAGAAACAACAAAGGCACTGATATAAAATACAATTTAGCTAAAGGAATCTAAACTGCCGCACATATCAGTTGGTAATCATTTTTGGTTACAAAAGACAATGGTGAAATGGCACATCTTTTTCAGATCCCTGGAGCGTCTCTTGTGACAAGGTTTTACTTTATGGCTTTGTCAGTATGCGGAGTGCACAGGAGCTCTCGGCCGGCAATCCCAAAACGTGCAATTATTCCCTGCCAGTGTCTCAGCACCCCCATTCCTCTGTCGGTGAGTCATAGGCCCTTCTAAAATAACCCTATAAGTGAAATTCTGTTGCTATATAGCTAGCCGGATAAGCTCTATTATTTGCAAGTGCAATAAATAGTGTCACGTGGTGATGGCAAGGTTGATGACACGAATGAAGAGTCGTTGATTGCACTGAAAGAACTATTTATTGGGCTGACTTGCTCCCGCAAAAGAAGTAATGAACTCGGCTACGGCGATAGCAACAAATGTGCTCGTTGATCGTCGAAGAAAGAATGCCTGTCGCACTCGTCAACGCTTAATTTAAAGGCTCCTCAGAACAATCTAGATAACGTCGCAAACTGCTAGTAGCACAACCTGGAACATTGTAGAAACATACGCGAAAGATCGAAATCTTCGAGACAGATCTCGGCGCATCGTTCGCGACAAAGAAAACGATAATGCGTCGTATCGCGACAACGAGCATGAGCAAACACGGGATACAGAATTGATAAGCGCGCCAGAATAACAATGATAAGGCCGCATGCCAGCGGCTGTTGAACAGGAACAAATAAACATTTAATCCCCGCAGGGGGCACCTGTTAAAGCAGGTGTTTGCGTGTACTGTGCGACATTACGGACCCCAGCACCCACGCTTAGCCGTGCGTGGCATCGCCGTGTCTGGGGAAAAGGGGATCCTGGTGGTTGAGCCGATGCCGAGTGTTTGGACCTTTAAGGCCCCTCGGCGGAGGCAACACACCACTTTGGCCCACGCTTCCCACAGACGGCACCTCCGGGCTGACCCACCCGGGGGAAATCGGCAGTCGCCTTTTCCTGTCCTCCCCTCCATCTTTCACTTTCCTATCCCCTCTCTTACAACTGTCCTGTCTTCTCTTACCTTATTCATTTCTTCCTACTTCCAGGCGGCGAGGGTTAACCGTGTGTCGCTAGCTACCCTGAGTTACGCCATATTGGGTTATAGTTAAGGTGTACAGCTGGCGTGGGCAGGAATTGACGATTTCTGTCCCGTCCTCTCGTTGGGCTCCATGGTGGGTGGCTTGCACTGCAGCCGAACAGTATACTTTTTTATGGCATCTAACCTCCTTAACCCCGATCGTCCTCCTTCTAAAAGGGGGCGCACCGAGACCACCATGTTCTTCTCAAAGAACATAAACAACTTTCCTCGTTTCCACGTGGTCCACAGTGACCACGAGGAAATCACTGCACGACTTGTGTCTCCATTTGTTGTTTCTCGAACGTTGACTGAGGCCATTGGCCAGGGCTATAAGATAAAGAAACTTGGAAACGCTGATCTGCTACTAGAATTAATATACAATCATCAGTATCAGAAGCTAAGTGCAGTCGAATCATTTGGAGAAATACCGGTACAGATTAGCCCGTACCAATCACTAAACACTGCCCTAGGAGTCATCTCTGATGATGACCTTAGGTACGTGAGTGAACAAGAACTTCTTGAAGGCCTGAAGGAACAAAATGTCACAGATGTTTACCGGATAAAGATCAGACGAGATAACAAAGAGATAGAAACAAAGCACATTGTACTCACCTTTGCTGCAAGCACTCTCCCAGAATCTGTCGAAGTAGGCTACACAAAGATAAAACTGAGGCCCTAAATCCCTAACCCACGCCGTTGCTTCAAGTGTCAGAAATATGGCCATGGTTCTCAGAGTTGCCGTGGCCAACTCACATGCGCAAAGTGTGCCTCGCACGAACACCCTACAGACAACTGCGAAGAACAGTCGCTTCTCTGCTCAAACTGTGAAGGTAACCACCCAGCTTATTCACGCTCATGCCCGTACTGGAAAAAAGAAAAATATTTACACTCAAAGTCGCCGAAAACATATCTTACGGAGAGGCACGAAAGCGGCTTTCTCTTCCTCAAAAGCCACACTACTCCGTTGTGACGCAGCAGGGTGTGGCATCACAGCGGTCGTCGGCACCTGCCCAGGAAGCACACAGTTCTTCCAGGGCAGCGCCACCTGCGCCCTCGGTGGAGTCAGCTAGCGCCACTCCACCACCACCCGCAAAGCTGGCTGCGCGGACCCCCAGGTCAGCCGGCCCAAAGGCCTCGACCCATGAGTCGAGGCCTAAAACTGATAATCCTGTGCTTTCTGCACAGTCGTCCACCGCATCTGAAGATGCGATGGACACAACTTCTTCACCCCAGCTGCCTAGGCGGCAAAGCTCACTGGAGCGAAAAAGAAGGGGAAAAGTCCCAATAACAGGTCCCAAGGACCTACAAACCTAAATTTAAACTTGTCCCTTAAATAACTTTTAATTATGGCGCTCCTCATTTATTGGAACTGCCGAGGACTCTTTAAAAAATTAGATGATATATATGAAATTCTTGCGGACTATCAACCAAACATACTTTGTCTGCAAGAAACCCATTTAAAACCAGCAGACTCAAATTTCCTTAAGCAATATAATGTATTCAGGAACGACAGGCAAGGCAGCTCTCACTCCTCTGGTGGCGTTGCCATTGTAACACAAAAATCAATCCCCTCTCGAAACATCTCACTCAACACAGACTTAGAGGCAGTGGCAATCAGAAGCTTAGTTTATGGCAAAATAACAACCGTATGTTCCCTGTATATTGCTCCAACTTATAAGCTAAGTAGCGAAAGTTTTGAAAAATTGATTGATCAACTTCCGGAACCTTGGTTGCTGGTCGGAGACTTTAATGCTCACCACCCATTATGGGGATGTACAAGAACGGACTCTCCCGAGGCGTTCTAATCGAAAAATTCTTATTGTCCTCAGGATCATGCTTACTAAACACGAAACAGCCAACTTACTACAATATAGCTTATAACTCTTACACATCCATAGATCTAGCCATTGGCTCCTCGATGTTCCTGGCAGCTACAGAGTGGACTGTCATTAACAATCTATACGGAAGTGACCATTTTCCGATCTTAATAAAATATACTGGGAACGGAAATGAAAATGTGTTGAATCCCAGGAAATTCAAAGAAAATGCAGCCAACTGGAAGATGTTCAGGGAACACTCATCATTGACCAGTTCATCAGTTACTGACTTAGGCGTTGATGAAACTCAACGCTTAATCACGCTGCACATCATAGAGGCAGCAGAAAAATACATTCCACAGACGTCAAGTAAGCCACGAAATAAACGAAGACCCTGGGGGAATGCAGAATGTAAGACTGCTCGTGAAACTCAAAACAGGGCATGGTCGAAACTACGCCGATACCCCACAGCCGAAAACCTAATAGCCTTTAAGCGTGCAAAGGCTAATGGCAGGCGTATTCGACGCATCTCCAAGCGAGAAAGCTGGTCATCATTCCTTTCTTCAGTGAACTCCTATTCTGACGCGCACAAAGTTCACAACAGGATAAGAACACTTAAAGGATATAGCACAGTCCCAACGCCCCTTGTCAGCACCAGTGGTGACTCTCTTGAACATCAAGCAGACACACTAGGGCAACACTTTGAATACATATTCAGCTCAGCACACTATACAGATTCCTTTTTGCGGCACAAGGCAAGAGAGGAGAGGAAGCACATACATGATAAAAGGCCATCCTCAGGAGGATACAACAGCCCATTCACCATGCAGGAGCTGAAGATTGCACTAGACACATGTGGTAACACAGCACCAGGTCCTGACAGGATCACATATGGAATGCTCAGGCATCTGCATGTGAACACTGCTGAAACCCTACTCTACCTGTATAATAAAGTATGGGCCGCAGGACGCTTTCCTAAAGCATGGAAGGAAGCGATCATCATCCCAATATTAAAACCCGGAAAAGAACCCACACTTGCTGCTAGTTATCGGCCTATCGCACTAACCAGCTGTCTATGCAAGCTTTTTGAGAAAATGGTAAATCGTCGCCTTCTCCATTTCCTTGAATACAATGGTCTCCTTTATCAAAACCAAGCTGGTTTTAGAGCTGGGCGATCAACAGCTGATCAGCTCATTGCCTTTGAGTCTTATGCAAGGGATGCTTTTGTACATAAACAACATTGTTTATCTGTCTTTTTCGATCTTGAAAAAGCATATGATACCACTTGGCGCTATGGTATCATCCGCGACCTCTTTTCTCTTTGCATCACAGGAAACATGTTGAGCGCAATTCGAAGTTATTTGTCTGAACGGACCTTCAAAGTTCGTGTTGGCAATGCATATTCAAAGCAGTACATTCAAGAAAATGGTGTCCCTCAAGGTGGTGTTCTCAGTTGCACACTTTTTGTAGTCAAAATGAACTCTTTAAAAAGCGTGCTGCCAAAAACTATTTCTTGTTCTGTATATGTTGATGACGTCCAGATAAGCTTCAAATCTTGCAACTTGGCCATCTGGGAACGACAAATTCAGCTAGGTGTAAACAAATTGTCCAGGTGAGCTGATGACAATGGGTTTAAATTTAACTCTGGAAAGAGTGTTTGTGTACTTTTCTCTAAGCAGCGTGGCATCAGGCCTGACCCCAACATTACACTGAATGGCCAGAGCCTTGCCTTTAAAAAAGAACATAAATTTCTTGGCGTAGTTGTTGACGAAAAACTTTCCTTCATTCCCCACATAAAACAGTTGCGACTGAAGTGTCTCAAAGCGATGAATTTGCTAAAAATTCTCTCTCACCGGTCATGGGGCACAGACCGCGACTGCCTTCTGAACCTTCTGAATAGTGTAGTTCTATCTCGCATTGACTATTGCTCGATGGTTTATGGGTCAGCATCATCCTCTGCGCTAAAATTGCTCGATCCCGTGCACCACCTCGGCCTTCGCCTCGCTACGGGCGCTTTCCGAACTAGCCCAATTGCTAGCCTCTATGTCGAGGCGAACCGATGGTCACTGCAACGAAGGAGAAAATTTACTTCTCTAACTTAGGCTATGAAGGTACTATGCCAACTGGACCATCCATGTCGTCGGCTCCTACTTGACAAAACTGGCACAGCACTTTTCTAAAAAAAAACCATCTCTAACACCACCATATCCAATCAGAGTTGCCAGGCATATTGAATATCTGAATGTTTCGGTTACCAGTCTTCATACAACTTCCATAAAAGACCTAATTGCTCCTTGGGAAATGCACGTTGTTAATTGCGACCTGTCGTTTCTTGAAGTGGGCAAACATGCATACCCTATTGCCATACAGCAGCACTTCATGTCACTTCAGGAGAAGTACACTTGTGATGAATATTACACTGATGCTTCGAAGTCTGGTCAAGTCTCCTGTGCAGCACATGGACCACTGTTTTCACAGTCAAAAACCCTGAACAGACATACTAGTATATTTACCGCTGAATGCCATGGTATCCTTTTAGCTGTGAGACACATTATAGAAAATAAAATACAGACGTCGATCATCTACACAGACTCCCTCAGTGTTTTAACGTCCCTATCCTTTTGGAAATGGCAAAATAAGAACACAGTCCTGAACTCTCTTTATAACACCGTTATGTTTGCCCATGAACAAGAAATTAAAATTACACTGTGTTGGGTGCCAGGCCACCGCTGTATACCTGGTAATGAGGCAGCTGATAGGCTAGCTGCTTCAGCTGCCTTTCGAAATGACACAGACATTGATAAGATAACTTATCATGACCTCAAACCACACATAAAAAACATGATTCGACAACAATGGCAAGAGGAATGGGACGCAGCATCAGAAAATAAACTACACACAATAAAGGCAAAAATAGGCAGGTACAGCCCAGAAAAACAAGACAGA
The DNA here is from genome assembly GCF_055883805.1 of Amblyomma maculatum. NCBI lineage: Eukaryota > Metazoa > Arthropoda > Arachnida > Ixodida > Ixodidae > Amblyomma > Amblyomma maculatum. Next base: position 118,233,752 of record NC_139353.1, read on the forward strand.
TTTAAAGAAGTAGCCCTGTGCAGGCTCAGAATTGGCCACACATACATAACCCATACACATCTTTTAACCAACTCTCCTGCACCACGCTGCTCGAGATGTGGTGTTCGACTCACTGTCATTCATGTTTTAATCATATGTGTACAACTGGAACAAGAAAGAAGACGTCATTTTCCCTCCTTGTTCACTCATCAAATACCTGCACACCCATCCATTTTATTGGCGACAACCCAATGTTTCCTTTAAAACAGGTGCTTAAATTTTTATCACAAGTAGGCTTTTTACATGAAATTTCTTATCGACGTGGGTCTCAACCCGCTCCTCCTTGAGAGGACGGATGAGATCCTTTAAAACATCTACTTATACACTGCACATCCATTATATATCGCAAATCAATTTTAGGCCCTATACACCATTGTTTTTAGCAATTTTACAGAGCGAATACATTTTTAGGCCCTATACACCACTGTTTTTTATTCTTTCATGAAAAATCACAACTATTCCATTGTATAAGCTTAAGTACACCGTTAACCTTGAGTCTGGCGCTCTTTGGCCTGAGTCGCGCTTGCGCCATTAAAATCCATCATCATCAAATAAAAATTTAAACAGTTCGCGGCAATAGCATTCGGGTGCTAACACAGTGTCAGCCTGTTCTTTTTTCCCTCCGCGGGTTGCTGGTGAGGATGCTACATCCACTTAGTCGTACTCGTCGGAGTGCAAGACTGCACCCCCCCCCCCCCCATACCGCTATGAACTGCACTCCTGGAAACCCATGTTCCTTTTACGAAATATTGTGTGGTGTATAAGGTTGCACAACTGAAAATGCAGTACGGTATCATATAAGTAGTAGCAGTAGTAGTAGTAGCATGGCGCTTATCGAGCTAAAATTGCAGACTGAGTATGTTGACGGCCTGCGCAACTAGTCGATGCTGTTCCCTCTTTTCAGCGCTAAGCTAGTCGAGCCAGGTGATGAAAGGGGAGAGATGGGAACCCGATTGGCGAGCCACTTTGCAGTGGAAGAGGCAATGAAGTAGGTGTGCAGAGGCTAAGGGGACAGGACGGGTCGGATCGATAGCGATAGAGGAAAAGGGAGTGTGGGTGTCGGGGTAATGGGTATTTGTTCGGTTGTGGAGAAGGCAAGCCTCTGATATGGTCTGTGATGAATGAGAGGGTGGGTTATAGCCATTTATACTCACCCTGCACCTCGTCTTAATGATGAGGGGCAAGAAGAGTTTTCCGCAGTCCTCCTTAGGCTTCTCAAGGGCCAGGGAATAAACTGTGTCCGGTTAAGTGTCACGGGAGAGTTGATGGGCCAACTCATTGCCATCAATACCTGAATGGCCACGTACCAAACGGAGGCAAACAGTGGAAGGATCTAATGTGGGGACGGCTCATTGGATCTTTGGTTAAAGAAAATGGGGTAGCGTTAAATTCTGTTTGTGGTGGAGAGCGGCTTGGGAGTCTCATTACACTCGGCAGAAGGCCTCAGCCCCGCGTTCCTCAGGCCTTCCGCCGATGTGCTATGGTGGGTTACAATATGCTCCATTAAAAAAGACATATATGCTACTATATTGTCACTAAGTGTGCCCCTAGAGTACTGTTCAACAATACGCCTGTATCATTCAACCCTTGTTACTTCGATTTGAGAGTAAATGCAAAGAACTAGGAAGGCTAATTGCCCTTAATAACATTGCACCGAGCCACGATCCACTCCCACCATGGTACAGCCTTTGGATTGTTTGTGATTATACAGTAACTAAATTCTGTAAAAGAAAACACCACCCGAACATATCCTCCGAGAATTCCTAGCTCTGAAAAAAAAATATGTGAATTGCACACAGTATTATGCGAATGACTCAAAGACACCAAAACACGTTGATGGTTTAGTATTACAGGAAAAATTGGAACGAACGACTTGAATTGAAATCACACTCACCCGAATTTGAATGAGTGAGTGTGTTTTCACTGCTAAATGTTACGAACATGCTGTGGCTGCAAAAAAATGGTCAACGAGAACATCACTAACTGTATTTATTTAAGCAGACTACTTAAGTGTTCTTGCAGCCCTTCATTACAAAAAAGCAGTTGCATCACTAATCGGGGATATAAACACAATTTATTAGCAGCCACTGCTCAAGGACATAAAAGCATTTTGTTGGATCCGGAGTAATGACGGCATTGAAGGAAACGAGAGGGCAGACTTTTGCGCTGCTCTCAATCTTGAAAAATAAATCAAGAACATAAATAGGCTGTACAGAGACTGCATGGCGGTAGTGCTCAACAAACCAAAGGAAGAAAGACGCCTTTCGTAGATTAGGAAGGTAAATAATAAACTGCAGTTTGTGAAGCCAATTTCGGAAAACTGGAAATCATGTCTTCATCAGGAACGCTTCATGGAGCGGATATCATGCCGTCTTTGCATTGGCCAAACATACGACACAAAGCTTTTGTTGTGAAAGGAAAACAAGCCTCTGTATCATGAATGCGGAAACGACCTCATCATAAACCACATTTTACTTTCAAGCACAAGACTTAGAACGCAAAGAAAAAAAAATGATTTCTTTACTCGATTTTATAATGAATACATTCCGTTCCATCCAGCGTTGACTTTAGCTGTTAGTGCACTTGTTGATCTACAATGCGTTTTTACCTTTCTAAATGGAGCAAATCTGTTCAAGAAATTGTAGAAGAGATAGTATGCACCACTTACGAACTTGTGCTAGTGCACCAGATGGGAATCAGACTCAATGCCACTAAAACACAAAGCATAATTTTAGCAACCAAAAAGAAAGCCACTACACTTTTCATACATCCGTTCACGAAATGGAGGAGTGGTGGTGGAAGGATTCTCCAGGGTGCCTTGTGAAGAGGATGGCCGAACGAGGGCCTTGAGTCTTGAAACCAGAATGCCCATGGTGTGAAGGGACCGCTGAATTATCCACTCGAGGTCTACGCGCTTATGAATAGGAGAGTTATTGATGTTCTCCAGGAGCAGCTTCATATGTCACAGTTTCAGACCTTCACGCATGGCCTAGGCTTCTGAAAATTACTGAAACGAAATAAATCAATCGGTACTGAAGATGAGTATACTGTACTGCTTAAGACCAAGCTGAAATTGTGGTTTCGTTTATTTGGGCCACATCTTAAGGCTCTTCACTGGTTTCCGCGCAGATCGACATTCCAGCTGAAGTCAAAGCTCGTAAAGTTGTCTTCGGTCTCTGCGCTATAGCTTTCATGAAACATAATGGAGGACCCTTTCCCTCCGCCTTGAAGGGTATGGTGCAATAGTCTAGGCTACCAGCGCACATATAAAGTCCCACTTTAACAAAGCCGTATGAGCGTGCCAGCGTGGTCTATGGGTAACTTTGATTCAAATGTCCTGGTCGGCTGATTCTGATATCACCATCCCATATGAAAGGAGAGGATCAAGATTGCAGCTCCTGCCAGACATAACGTCAGGAACCCTGCGACCAGTCACTACTCGGTCATGTCAGCGGCCAGCTACTACTTGTAAGCTTGATGATTGTGATGTTTGCTCACAACACCGACAACATACGCCAACACCGGAGTCGCCGTGAATTGGAAAGTTAGCGATATCATGTTACAACGGCCACACTACTGCCGGTGCTGTTGCGTACATGACGCTGAATTCGCAGCGTCGTCCTGAGGCAAGCTCCACGACATGGTTTTAGGCTTGATGCCGCCCCACTGTAAATAAATATTTATTCTACGTCGACGCCTACCGAAAAAAAAGTGAAGCAGACGACAAAAATCTAAGGAGAGATAATCATTGTGGGCGATTATAATATTGGTTTTCATCCTTCGGAGCAAATGACAATACATCACTCCTATTTCATGCTCTCTGTCTAACCTCATTACCGGTTCAAGTGGCTTCAAAAGTTCTCCAAGTATATTGCTAGAGCATCTGGTTTAAAACTTTGCATTGTGTGCACAGTGGACGTCGTGGAAAAGTGATTGCTGACCACTCAGTCATTTCGTCCTAGAGTTGAAAAAGAACTCGAAGTCTAAAACATATTTCTAAGCACAAAGGTCACAAAAATAAATTACTTTTCACTGCACAACTGAACTGAAAAAGGCAATTTCAAATCTGCCCATGGCAAACACGCTACTACTAGGTTTGAACAGTTTCCATCACCTTTGACAACGATGTAATTCTTAGAAGTGCCATTGACCGATGCTTGAGAGCGACCACGAAAAGATGCAGCCAGCAAAACATGCCTCCGGATGACCACTAAAATCTTAAATTTGTTGAAAGTCATAGATAAGCAATGCCACAAATGGAAACAATTAAGATCAAATAATTTTCCTCTTAACCAGCTGAAATATTGCAGCAACCTACCTTTCTTTCCTATCGCAAAAAGGGAAAACGTGCTTTACTGATCACTTGTAGACCAGACTAGAAATACTACAAAGTTATAGGGCATAGTCAAAGACGCAATGGGCTGTAGTTCTAAAATACAGGTTTTACCCAAATCATAGAGCAAATATGCGGCATATTTATTCAGAGCTGGTTTTGCCTCCATGGGTTCCCATCGTTGGCTTCACATAAAAAAAAATTATGGGGGCTTCTAAAAAGGGCTGAAGAGGTTAAAATATTTTATCGTTATTTTGCATAGAAATGGTAGAATTAGTAACAGCAGTCAACGGCCTCCAAGTAGGCAAAGCGGCAGTGGATGCAGTGACTGAAAGACTTGTATAAGACAAAATTGGTGTCTTGGTCACTTATTTTCAGCATCTTTTTTTGAATAACACAATTCAGGGTAGAGTGTATCGTAGCGAACGCAAAGTTTACTTCATCATCATCATCATCAGCCTGACTATACCCACTGCAGGGCGAAGGCCTCTCCCAAATTTCTCCAAATAATCCGGTTCTGTGCTAGCTGCATCCACTTGACCCCTGCGAACTTCTTGACCTCATCCACCCACCTAACTTTCTGCTGCCCCCTGCTACTCTTTCCTTCCCTTGGACTCCAAAGTTTACTTACTTAAACTTTATTTACAGTTAACCTAATATCTCTCACTAAGTATTTGTGCATCGTGTTCGAATCGGATATGCACTGAAGGCAGCATATTGCACATGTGTGCTCTAAATTAGCGTTCGGCTTTCGTACGTTACTTTTTATGGACCATTATGGAATGCTTTCGAACCAATTTTATGTCGTGTTTTTTTTTTTCACTTGTGCATAGTCACGTGTGCTAGTGCTTAGAGACGTGGGCAGTACCTATAGAACATACTGAAAATCAGTGTTTCGTTTGAATAGCGTAACTAATCGTTAAATATAATGAGAAACAATAATCCCTTTCTCATATCACTGTTAAGATCACCGCTGTGATAAATAAGCGCTTGATAATGGATTTAACCTTCATCATGTCACAATATTTATTGTCAGTGTGTTGCAATGGAATGGTAGACAGACAGACAGACAGACAGACAGACAGACAGACAGACAGACAGACAGACAGACAGACAGACAGACAGACAGACAGACAGACAGACAGACAGACACAGACAGACAGACACAGACAGACAGACACAGACAGACAGACACAGACAGACACAGACAGACAGACACAGACAGGCACAGACAGACAGACACAGACAGGCACAGACAGACAGACACAGACAGGCACAGACAGACAGACACAGACAGGCACAGACAGACAGACACAGACAGACACAGACAGGCACAGACAGACAGACACAGACAGGCACAGACAGGCACAGACAGACAGACAGGCACAGACAGACAGACAGACAGACAGACACAGACAGACAGACAGACACAGACAGACAGACAGACACAGACAGACAGACAGACAGACAGACAGACAGACAGACAGACAGACAGACAGACAGACACAGACACAGACACAGACAGACAGACAGACAGACAGACAGACAGACAGACAGACAGAGAGACAGACAGACAGACAGACAGAGAGACAGAGAGACAGATAGACAGATAGACAGATAGATAGATAGATAGATAGATAGATAGATAGATAGATAGATAGATAGATAGATAGATAGATAGATAGATAGATAGATAGATAGATAGATAGATAGATAGATAGATAGATAGATAGATGCTTATTTGAGTGTGCCTCAACAGCCATGTGGCCTAAAGGAGCGCACACTAGGTCCGATACATCAAAAAACTTAATAAAATTTAAAACCAGGCATGAAAACTAATATGTCCATGTCAATAAACGTTTTGTTATACAAGATTTGTATACGAGTCATTGGACAGTTGGCGTGCAAATCTGGATAAAATGTGTCAAAACATTTTGCAGCCTTTGCATGCAGCACATGAAAATTCAGTGACATCAGTAAGGTCTAACAGTTAATGAAACCGCGCAAAATTTTTTGCAGAAACTGCATGTCACATATGAGTCGCCTCTCGCCAAGAGTACACATATTGAGGTCTGCCAAAAGAGAATCGTAGTCGTAGAAACGGCGGCGTCCAATATATCTCTCATAAAAGATGCGAATGAACTTACGATGGACATTGTCAATTTTTGTGCAATAGGGGGCCGATACGTTATTCCAGGCTATTGACGCGAACTCAAGACGCGGTCTCACAAGAGCACAGTATAGAGTGCGTAGACATTCGTGCCGTTGAAATGGTGGCCGGATATTAAATCATAATCCTGGCGAAGTAAAATTGGTACATAATTTTGCTGCTTTAATAAAACTCGTTTTGCTTCATTGTTTGCATGTATGTTAATGAATGCGTTCTGAGCTTTGGATTTGGCATTTGGTCTTGTATTTCGTGCAATGTCAAATTTCATTTTCTTTACACATTTTGCGTGTCCGAATTTTCAAAGCTGGGGTATTTTTAGCGTCATTATGTATCTACCGCTTGAACGCTTTCGAATTCTCTGGCGGTGATTTTGTATATCCACCCTTCGCTAACCAACCAGGCCAGCCTTGCTCATACAGGCCAGGATCATATCAAGCTTGCGCGTTGCGTTTTGGTAAATAAAAACGAAACAAAAAAAGAAACCGAAGATGGGGATATGTGTTCAAATACAAGCTAATTTGCGCCCCTCCGCGGTTGTGCAGCGGTAACTGCACCCGACTGCTGTGCCCAAGGATGCGGAATAGAATCCCGGCTAAGGCGGCCGCTTTTCAATGGAGGTGAAAAGCAAGCCACCCGTGTGCTTTGCGATGTCAGTGCGCGGTAAAGAACTTAAGGCGATTGAAATTTTCGCACCCGTCCACTACGTTGTCTCAAATAGACTGGCCCGTATAGAACGGTAAATTATATAAACCAGCAGCATAATTTGCGTCCTGATGTGTGTGGAAAATAGTTCTTCATGAACAAAATAATTTTGAGGCGCTTCCTGAAAACTGAATGCCAAGATAGTACATATTGAATGTTCTTTATGTTTTGTCCCTTTTTATGCACATCCTTACTTCTCTGAAAGGGTACAAATACGTATGACCTCTGCAGCACTGGAAGCCTGTAATGAACGCCTCTAGAGCAGTGGTTTTATTTAGGATATGAAATGCCCTTCATACCATCGAGATGGAATAGTTACATTTTAGTGCTATAAGACGTAATTCTGACCGTGCTGGAGCTTAGATTAAGAATGAGAGAATTTGCGTTCAATTTTGGTTCTCAGCTAGACCATCATCTACGTGGCCAGAAGTTATATCTTGGTAGTGAGCTTGCTTTGCTAAGTTTTTCTTTAAGCGTCTAAGCGCTGCTCCCTATTCTCACTATTGCTTTTTTTTTCTACTACTCTTTGGTTTTGTATCCTTGACGTTCTAAAACTGTCCGTATCTCGTGAAACCGCCCCAGTCCGGTTTCGCATCTATAACTTGCGCCGACCGTCTAGCGCAGTGATTCCTTTTCGCGCTGACTGATTGCATTCGCCATGGTGATTACAGATTGTTCGGTTACAGCTCCATTCGACAGGCAGAAAAGCCGGCACGTCTTCGGAGACTGTTGACTAGCACAGCATGGAGAGTGCATACTGTGTCATTTCGCCCGTACGTGATGTATGTATGTGTTTTTATGGATGCTGCGTTTTCACGAATGTAGCCCTAATTTCAGAACAGAGACATGCAATTGCGTGAAAGTTTTTAATAACAGACACGCAAATGTTCAGTCGTGTATTTACGCACTTTCTTACCGCGTCGGCGAACGCTAGATGTTCACGAGCGAGGTAGTGTATGCATTGCACGCGTATGCGCGAGAGCTATTGCTGCTGCGAGAAGACCGAGGTGAACATGGTGTTTGGCTGATGTGGGCTCTTCGGAGATCGCACTAAGTGCGCGTATGGCCGCGAGTCGGCTGCCTTTAATGTGCTTCGTCTACTTTGCCATTGCTGCAGCGAGCTGGCCGCTCTAGACGTGACGCTGCGGCCGGCTGCCAGCAGCAATAGTAGGGTAGCCGAAAGAGTGCAATAAAGAAAGCTCGCTCGCGCGCATACGCGCTTACGGCATGCGATCTCCGAAGTGCACACATTAACCTCTCCCCCCCCCCCCCCCCCCTCCCCTTCCAGAGCGCGTTTGGAGGCGCCCGGCTGTAGGAACGAGCCCCTCCCCACCACCCGCGTAAAACTGGTTCACTCCATAGTGAGGCCCCCAAACTATATGACGTAATTTGATCCTGCCATGAGACATGACCAGGGCACCTATTTCGAATTTGTCATGATCGAAGTGTAGCTATCTCACGGGACCTCGAGTCATCTGATTGGTGGAAATGCCGGAACCGGGTGTTACCACTACGGAATCGGAAGAGGTGCCCACATCATGTTCCGGCGTTTACACCAACCAGATGACTCGAGGTCACGTGAGGTAGAGACACTTCGGTACGGGCCCAGCTACACAATAAATGTGATCCTTTCGTCACTAGTTCTGTGCTGCGTCACTACCATTGTTCCGTCCCAATGTGCGCATGGGTAGCGGGGATCTCGTTCTTATCCTCCCGACTCATGCAAGTTCTATTGTGCTTTCTCAAATGCACATGCGCTATCGCATACGCACTTCGGCGCTTCACGTAAGTAGCGCATGCGTCGTTTTTATTCTTTTAGGGCGGGGGCGGGGGGCTGGTATTGGTCGCGCTGTTAACAGCTACAAGATTTCGAGCTGTGCTAGCGTCCAAATAATCCTTTACGCTGCCTTCAACCGATCACAATTCCTACTGACCAAGTTTCCTGCGTTCATGACCGGTTTAATCCTATCCCGAGGTCAACTTGTGGGCACAAATAAATTTTTGTCATTACTTATTATATCTCATAACGCGGGCTGTCCCGACCAACTGTTCTTCCAACGCCGCAGATGTCTTTACCACTACTCCTTCTGCTTCATGGCGTTTCCCATTCAATCCTGAGCGATCAAGGCTGCTGCTTTGATCTGCTGCTGTAAGACTCACCCGTCACAAGTTCAAGAGGATCTATTCCCACAAACAAAGGGCCTTAATAAACGCCTTAATCACATGTTCCCGGGCGTGCTGTCCATCTACGTTTCTGACCACCATCGTGAATGGGACGTCAGTTTGCCTTTCTTAACGTTTGGCTTACATTTATTAACACTTCTGACCGCTACTGACTCTTCTCTTTCGCCGCGACCCTTTACTGCCCATCGACAGCCCTCTCACCTTACTTGTATATTAGGCCTCGCCGACGCACCACGCCATATTGCTCGTTATCGGCTCGGAGTTTCTCACAGACCCAAAACCGACGTATATGACCACCCCCAACGGCGCGCTCACTACACTCGTGGAATGACATGAGTCCTGCCCGCGTCTTTCAGCAACTGAATGACTGTACCTATGCGTTTATGCTTCTGCATTAATACTCTACCTACTATCAAAACTGCACTGTTGCGGTGCGCACTCAAGAGACGACAAGCATGTTGTGTGCGGTGCTCTCAAGGACATGTGCCAGGACTTCACTGCCTTCACCATACGTTCAATTTTTTTTATTTACCTAAATATTCTCCATCATTGCTGTACCTACCACCTCAAAAGTTTCCCCGAAGCATTTCCCTGCAGCATTGATTTCTAATTCTTAATTGATTTAAGGTAAATCATGGTGAGTAGTAATTACGTGTGTCTGCATCATCCTCTGGTCTGTCCTACACTGTCCGTATCTGCCATGTTATCAGAGGAAAGAAGAGAAAAAAAAGGCATGAAAAGAGAGTTTTTGCATCGATGTGTAACCTGATTTCTCGATGTGTTCTCGACTATGAAGTCTTGCTGCTGCAGCTCGGAAAGGCAGCGTTACAATATAATTTGTAAACGGGAGCGGCATTTCTAGAGGTAATAGGCAAGACACTCTCACCTTATGAAGAAGTTGGAATGGCGTCACGGTTGAATGTCTTTTGTAGCGTTATTTTCCAAGCTGTAGGCTTCTACAGCGCCTTCGTCCACGGCCGTCCTCTCTTCCTGATACTTATCTCTCTTATCACCAGCAAGTGTAATAACTTCTTCGCTTTTTTGCTTCTTCTTTTTGGCTCGGTTGAGGGCCTTATTAAACGTCTTAAACACATGTTTCCAGCATCTTTTTGGCTTAGGTCTGAAATAAAGTAGAGCTTCATAGTTTTTTCCCCGCATATTATTTTATCGCGAACTCTTAAAGCAGCAGAAAACGGTTCTCTCCGTGTGGTAAACAGTTATTTCCTCTTCCTCAAACTTCTTGTTGCGATATGATCAATAATCATTTGCCATCACAAAAGTACTAGGATTAACCAGGCCCCGCTTCCACAGTGATATGCGAGATTAATGATGACAGGAAGAATTACAAAGAAATGAGCATCGAGAGCTGAGGGACGCATATCTTTAACGAAACGAATAATCGCAAGAAAAATATCGGTGGTTAAACAATACAGGGCTAATAAATGTAGTCTTCGGGGTCGAACGTATTGGCCACTGCCTACAGCTAATATAACACACAGTTCTCTTTTATGCTTGTTGAAGTGAAGCCGTACGTAATTGGCTCAATATCTTACAAGTCTTGTCTACTGATCTACTTTGGCAACGATGAAAAATTCCACCTCAACTGGTCTCAAAACATGGTGGTTTAAGAGCATTAATTAAACGAATGGTTATGACCATGTGGCCATGTATTGTGAGATTTACTGCCAAACGTATGTTGCTGGGATCACTTCTTATGACGTAGCAGTTCTTGTTTAGAATATTGCATGAAAGGGACTATTTTAAAATTTTCTGCTTAAGCGCTGGAAACTGTTTGAACTCTAAAAATGAAAAGTTACTAATATATGTTCTGTGCTTTGTAAGTCAATATCTAATCAAGAAAAACGCAGCTCTTGGCAACACCTTCGTAAGAAATAACCATTTTTCCCCTTAGGCATGCTTTTCGAAAGAAAAAAACGATCAGTATAAGTAGTGATGATGAAGTTATGTGATGTTAGGAAGATAGTGAGAGACCGGAAAGCGTGGCGTGACATGGTCTATAGGGTCACGAAGAGTCGGACACGACTGAATGACTGAATTGACTGAGTGATATTTAGTGAGCTTGGTATGACAAGTAATAATGCAACGATTGTATACATACGCGTCTGTGCTGCGAACCGTCTTGACTATATCTGCTTCAGAGGACCTACATTGAAGACAAAATTAAGATAATTACGATGGTTGGAAGGTTCTAAAAAGATTTTGACCTGCTACAAAATGATAATCAGGGATAGGTTTAAGTGTCCTATACTTATCATATCTTTTGTTTATTTATTTATGCATAATCCCATAGCGCATTAGACATTACAGTAGGGGGGGATATATCCAAGCAAAGTAAAATTGTACATGTAGCACAGTTCCTCTTGACAACACATGACCATAGTGCACACTTTTCTACTCAATATCGCGGCACACAGGACAGCTAAGCTTTAAGACATTGCTTTAAAATGAATAACAAGAAAGGCGACTACAAAGCAAATAAAGCTTAAGCGTTCAGCGCTAAGAAGAAATCTTCATTACATAAAACAGAAGCCACAGAAACTGGCAAATTATTCCACTCCTCCACCGTTCTGGGAAAGAATGTTTAAAAATTTATTTTTGCATTGAAATGGCCGGATATGTTTCCGGTGGTCTCTTCTTTTCAATACATAGCTTGGGGGCTGAAGGTTTTTAATTCGCTGATACCGGTGCAATCGTGAAGTATATTATGTAATAACTTAAGGCGTAGGCATTTTCTCCTATGACTCAACTCTTGCCATCCCAAGCTTTGCTTAGCACTTGTAATGCTTAGATTCCTACTATAACTACCTAAAACAAAACGGGCAGCTCGGTTCTGGACAAGTTCAACTTTGGTTCCTAATGTTGTGATGTAAGGATCCCACACCGTGCACGCGTACTCTGAAAAGAAGCGAACATTCGAGAAACAAAGCCTTTCTCTTAGAGAACGGGGAACGGTTTTGAAATTGCGATGCAGAATCCCAAGCATTCTTGCACTTTTAGATACTGTGTAATCAACGTGTTTGTTCCAAGATAAATCTGATGTAAGGATTACACCCAGGTATTTAAATTCATACACTGTTTTCATACACACCGTCAATGAAGTAAGAAGAGTCTGGCATTTGAACACGTCTTGAAAAAGACATGTGTAAGATTTTCTTCAATTTAATGACCTTGTTTCACATCCGGCACCAATACGACAAGTGAATCAACATCTTTTTGTAGAATCCTGGAATCGCACTGTTCTATGCAAGACACAATCGTCCGCTAAAAGGCGCACAGTGCAGGCCGCTGTGTCAATATTATAATTCACGTAAATAAAAACAGCGGACCAAGCAGGGAACCCTGAGGGACTCCAGACGTGGCTTCAACACATGCGGATTGGTAGCCGTTGAGGCAACGTACTGTTTTCGAAAGGACAGGTATTCCCGTATCCAGCATATGACCCTGTTATCCAGTTTGTAGCCATGCAGTTTTTCTATTAACAAATCGTGCGGGACAACATCAAACGCCTTACTAAAATCAAGAAAAACACAATATATGCTGTTTCGGTCATCGAGAGCTGCCGCTATCTCATGAACAAACTCAGTTAATTGAGTGACACATGAAAAACCATGACGGAACCCATGTTGGGATTTACCCAAAAGGTTTCATCTGTTTACACGACCTATGATGTTAGTATATAATATGTGTTCAAGTGTTTTACATGCACCACTTGTCAATGAGATCGGCCTGTAATTATAAATATTCCTGGGGCCACTTTTATGTATTGGAACGACACGGGCAGTTTTCCAGTCCACAGCCAAAGAAGAGGTACTTAATGATTTTTTGAACAATACATGAAAGTAGAGGCAAATTACACTGGCACATGACTTATTACCATTAAGTTCACATATTAATTTTAGGACATCTTGAACTTCAAAACTTATGGGGGCATTACTTCGCTAACAGATGGTCTATCGAAATTATTATTACAGTGGGATGGTGGATAGAAAACATAAAAAAACGAAGAGTTCAGTAATTCGGCTTTTTCTACATCGTCGTGCACGACTGTATTACCATATTTTAAAGGCGGTATTGATGGATTACTGTAGAATTACTGCGCAGATACTTCCAAAATTCCTTAAGATTACGTTTTAACCTTTCCTCAAAAGCTTCCAGAAACGAATCTTTAGCCTGTTAAATTTTAGCTTTGACATGCGCTGCTAAGTCACAAAGTTCGGCCTTATGCGCTGGCAATCTTGTAGCGCGATATTTTTGGTAAGCTTGTCGCTTCTTTCCAATAAGAGCGCGCAACATGCGATTCATCCCTGGCTTATCTCGAGCACGCTTAGGGGAAAGGACACGCGAGGGAACAAATCTATTGATTAATTCGGTGATTTTCTGCGTGAATATGCACCAAAGGTCTTCAACGCTTGAATCTTCTTTAAAACAGATGCTTGGCCAAGTGCGTAACTCATTTTAACCGGTCAATGAACGCCTGAAGGAGCACAATAATAACGTGCATAACACAGTAAAAGGGCATCTCGGGATTCATTGTAGGGACTGTGAAAGCAAAACTTGCCACCCTGACTTCACTAGCACACAAATTTTAAGTAAACACAGTGACCAAATAACACGCGAAATAATCGAAGCAGCGCCCATCGCCTGGTCTAAAGACGCATGCGTCAGTAGCCCCTCTTTATCGATCAGTTCAAAAGAATTGGCATTTTTAGTGAAGGGAAAATGATAATGTTGTTATCGTCCTTGTTCAGTGTGACATGCATGAATTGACTATGAATCTATGAAGGATGGTTGTTTTCCTTGTGTTGTTGGAACTGTGTATATATGCCTCGTTCCAAACAATAAACACCAGTTGAAATTCAGCGCTCGTGTGTGTCGTGTCTCTCTTCTTGTCTGTGTCTTAGTGCGCGCTGTTCCGGTCAAAATTGAATCTTCTGCTACGGTTTCAAAAGTTGGAAAATATAAACCAAGGGCGGTGTTCATACTGTAGTAATGTGCTTTGCTGTAGAAGAAATCCTCCCTTGGTTTATGCCAATTGGAATTTTTAGTTGCTAAGTTAACATTGGCAACGGCTACATCATGATCGCTGATCCCGGGGATGAAATGCATATCCGAAATCATATCGGGTGAATTGAACAGAAGTAAATCTAGTGTGTATTTACCACTTGTAGCATCCAATACATGCTGGCCAAATGCGTACAAGTCGGTAAGGCTGAAAATTTGGTATATAATTGACCACCAATTCCAGACCTGAAATTCTTGCCGCTCCATCGGATTTCTGGCAGAATAAAATCATCAGTTATAATTAATTTTCCACACCTAATAGTAGAAACAATTTCCTTCAATGATATGAGTACATCTGCGTTTGTATCTGAGGGTCTGTAGAAAGCTCCGACTGCTATTCATTCATAATTTACGGCACAAAGTTCACAAAAGACGTTTTCAACACTGCCAGTTTCAACTTGAATTTTTCAAGTTACGCCGGAATGAGCAAGGATAAAAACGCCGCCCCCGTGAGAGTTCCTATCTTTTCTATAGCAAAAGAGGTAAATGGCGAAATCCTACTCTTCCTCCTATTTTCATTCGCCTCTTTTTCTTGCCTCTCCTCTTTAGTTATTCCTCTTTCCTTCTTTCTCTTTGTCTCTCATTTTAGTCGCTATTAGTCGTTACAAATCATTTTTAGACGTCTGTAATCAATTGTGGTCGTTACAAGTCGTCGTTAGACATGTTGGCCATTTGTGGTCATCAGTTGTCATTTGAAGTCATTAGTAGTCATTTATTGATTACTGCTACTTAAGCATTTTTAGTAATTTCTAATCAATCATAGTCACGCCAGTCGCTGTTAGACATTGATAGTTTGTAGTCATTAATTGTATTAGTAGTCATTGCAACTAGTTACTAAGCATTTTTGTCGCTTCTCATTCATTGTAGTCGCTACAAGTCATTGTTAGGCATATTGGGCATTTGTAGTCATTAGAAGCCATTAGTAGTCTTTTATCTATAGCTACTTATCACTAAGCATTTTATTTCTCAGTAATCAATTGCAGTTGCTACAAGTCGTAATTAGACAATTGGTCATTCAAAATCATTAGTAATTACTACTCATTACTAAATATTTGTAATTCTAATCAATTATATTTGTTACAATTCTTCGTTAGACATATGGTTCAGCACAAGTTATTAGTAATCATAATTTGTCATTATAACCTCTACTGGCCTTTTATATAACACCTATTGACCAAACTATCACTATCAATAATTTTCTCTTTTTTAGTCTTTCTTCATACGACGGACATTTACTGATGACACGTCAGGCGGTCACTTCTGCCGGCGCCCCATGAGCCTTCAAAGCTTTCACCTTGATGCCGTCGAAATTAACGTATGCTGAAATTCTTTTACCACCCGTTTTTATCTTCGTAATGCTCAAGCATTTTATTTTTATGCACGTGTTCAAAATGTTTGAACACATTATTTTTAAAAGGCTCGCACATCTTACAGGGTATACTTATCCGATCCTTCGATCATAAACATGCTTTGTGCGAGGAATTTTCTGCAGTTAACCCTTCTTCTTGAAGCGGCCGTCGACTTTAACGAGACAGCATTGGAGATCAAGTTGAGTAAAAATTTTAGCATTACCGAGGGGAGTAGCGGAATTAAAACATTGATATAATAATATGGCAATTGCTATTACATTGTCGCGCCATAACCGAAACGTCCTTTAGATATGTAACGCTGAATTATATGAGCCGCGTTCCCTCGGCTCCGACAACCTTCCCCTGGGCCAGGGGCTTAAAACTACCTCATGTGGTCTTTGACTAAAAGTGGCCGCTGAAGACTTTGTGCTAATGAGCGCGTGTGATACTAGAGAGACACAAATTAACGGATAATTGACGTTTCCGACCACCATCGTGACTGGGACGTCAGTTTGCCTTTATTTACATTTGGATCGCATTTGTTAACAATTTTAACCTCTACTACCTCAATATCTTTCGCCGCGACCCTTTGCTGCCCATCGAGAGCCCCCTGACGGCCCTACCTTACTTGTGATATTGACCGCCCCCCCTCCCTCCCCCACATTGCTCGTAACGGTTCGGCGTTTCTCAGACTGCCTGAAAGCGACGTTGCGACCACCCCCAACGGCATGCTCACTACCCTCCTGGAGAGACATGGGTCCTTCCTGCGTGTTTCAGCAACTGAATGACGTCACATATGCGTTTATGCCTTTGCACCCGAATTGTGATTCCATTGTAGCTACTGTCAAAACTGCGCACGTCGAGTATTAAAAACCTAGCGTTCTCAATCACTCGTTTAGTACGCATCAGGACAGTGCTTGCTATGCGGGGAAGTACTGTTGCGGTGCGCAGTCAAGAGACGACAAGGATGTTTTGGGCGGTGCTATGAAGGTCATATGCCAGGGCTTCACGGCCTTTATAATGCGTTCAAATTTTATTTACCTAAATATTTTTCATTATATCTATACCTACCACCTCAAAAGTGTCCCCGAAGCATTTCCCCCCATCATTGAATACGAATTCGTTATTGATTTCAGGTAAATAAAGATGAGTAATAATTATGTGTGTCTCCATCAAACCTTCGTCAGTCCTCAACTGGGGGCATCTGCCTTGTCATTAGAGGAAAGAAGAAAACGATGTGAAAGGAGAGTTTCTGTATTGATGTATAGCCTGGTTTATTGATATGTTCTCGACTATGAAGTGTTGCTCCTGCAGCTTGGAAACGTAGCGTTACAATACAATATGTGAACGGTTACGGCATTTATAGACGTAGAAGGCTACGCATTCGCACCATTTGAAGGAGGTGGTATTGCATAATGGTTGGATCTCTTCTGTAGCGGTATCTTCCAATTTGGAGGAGTCTACAGCGGCTTTGTCCACAGGCGTCGCCTTTTCTTGATACTTATCATCACTTTTATCGGTGGCAAATGTAATAGCTTCTTCACGTTTTTGCTGCTTCTTTTTCGCTTGGTTGAGACGGAGTGCTTTAGATCTGAAATAAAGTACAATGTCCCAGTTTTTCCCCGCAGATTATTTTATCGTGAACTCTCAAAGCAGCTGAAAACGGTTCTGTCAATGTGGTAACCAGTCATTTCCTCTCCATCAAACCACTTCATGCGATAAGATCAATAATCGTTTACTGTCACAAGAGTAATAGGATTAACCAGGTCCCTCGTGCACAGTGATGTGCGCGGTCAATGACGACAGCCACAATTGCTAAGAAATACACATCGAAAGCTAAGGGGCGCCTATTTTTAACCAAACAGATAATCGCAAAAACAAATCGCTCGTTAAACATTACACGGGTAATAATTGTGGTCATTCGGGTCGAAAATATTGGCCACTGCCTACAGCATACACTACAGCTAGTTCTCTGTTATGCTTGTTTAAGTGAAGCCATACATAAAGGGCTCAATATCTTACGAGTCCTGTTTGGTGATCTGTTTTGGCAACGAAGAAAAATTCCGTCTCAGTTCAGTTCAGCTCAGTCTACCAGTCGTGTCCGACTCTTCGTGACCCTGTGGACCATATCACGCCACGCTTCCCGGTCTCTCACTATCTTCCTAACATCACATAACTTCATCTGCAGCGCCTCGAGGATGCCATCTAACCATCGCGTTCTCTGCCTACCCCTTCTCTGGTGGCCCTCAACCTTTCTTAACATCATATATTTCGCCAACGACTCCTCTCTTCTCATCAGATGACCAACGTAGCTGATCTTTACTTTGGAATTTGATCCTTGAAACAGCAGTCAGGGTTTATGGTCGACAATATCGACTGATTTGATCTTCTGGCAGTCCAAGGAACACTCAATAGTCTCCGCCAGCAACACAATTCAAACGTGTCAATTTTTCGGCGGTCAGCCTTCTTCGCAGTCCAACTCTCGCATCCATACATCACAACTGGAAAGACTATAGCACTAGTTATACGGATCTTGGTTGGCAGTCTAATGTCTCTGATCTTTACTAGGCGGTCAAGGCTAGCCATGGCTGTCTTTCCCAGAAGCAGGTACCTCCTAATTTCATAGCTGCAGTCTCCTTCCGGGATAATATTGGAGCCCAAGAAGAGAAAATCTGTCACAGCTTCCACTTCTTGTCCCTTGATGTTTCAGGATGATAGGGCAAGGCGCCATGACCTTTGTCTTTTTAATGTTCAGTTTACGCTCAAACGTCTCACTCTCTACTTGTACGCGCATAAGTAGTCTCTTGAGTTCCACTTCACTTTCTGGCATTTAAGTGGTATCATCCGCATATCTAAGGTTGTTGATACGTTTTCCAGCAATCTTCACTCCAGCTGAACACTCGTCCAGACTGGCCTTCCTCATGATGCACTCAGCATATAGGATAAATAGGCAGGGCGACAGTATGCAGTCTTGTCTCACTCCTTTCTTAATCGGAAAGCAATCAGTAAGACCATGCCCAGATCTGACTGTGGCCTCTCGCCCTTCATACAGGTTCCCGAGGAGACAGATGAGGTGAACTGGAACTCCCATCTCTTGGAGAGCTTGCCACAATCTGCTGTGATCTACGCAGTCAAACGCTTTCGCATAATCAATAAAGCAGAAGTAGATGGGTTTGTTTACCTCTCTTGCTTTTTCCATGATCCAGCGAAGGCTGGTAATTTGGTCTCTAGTTCTTCTGCCCTTGCGAAGCCCAGCTTGCACGTTCGGAAGCTGCCGATCCACATACTGCTGCAGCCTACCTTGGAGGATTTTCAACATCACCTTGCTAGCATGCGAAATAAGCGCGATCGTACGGTAGTTGGAACAATCTTTGGCACTGCATTTCTTTGGAATGGGGATGTAAACTGGCCTCCTCCAATCCTGTGGCCACTGCAGGGTTGTCAAAATTTGCTGACACAATGTATACAGAACGTTAACAGCGTCATGGTTGAGGTTTTGAAGCAACTAAGCTGGAATGCCATTAATTCCGCTAGCTTTGTTGTTAGCAAGGCTGGCTAAGGCCCATTCAACTTCACTCTTCAGGATGCCCGGTTCGAGATCAGTAATCACAACCTTCTTATGTTGGGTTTGCACATCTGGGACCTTGTTGTACAGTTTATCTGTTTATTCCTGCCACCTCTTCTCGATCTCTGAGGCTTCAGTGAGGTCCCTGCCTCGTTTGTCCTTTATCACGCCTAGCTTAGCACAGAAGCTTCCTTTGATATATTTGATTCTCTTGCACAGAACTCTTGTGTTCCTAAATTTGCTGTTGTCCTCAACTGCTTGGCACTGTATGTTCAGGAAGGCATTCTTATCTCTCTTGCTATTTTCTGAAAATCCGCATTGAGAACCTTGTATTTTGCTCTTTCCCCCATACCTTTCGCCTTCCTCCTTTCCTCAGCTGTTTGCAAAACCTCTTCAGGTAACAAGTTTGCTTTCTTGCATTTCTTTCGCTTTGGAGCTACCTTAGTCGCACCTTTTTTAAATATATCACTGATATCAGTCCCTATCTCTTCAAGCTCTCTCTCTTCTAGATCTAATTCTTGAAATCGATTCCTCCCTTCCACACCATATTCTGATAGAATTTGATCGAGATCATACCTGACAGGCCTTCTAGTTTTCTGCGTGTTCCTCAATCAAAGCCTAAATTTGGCAACAAGAAGCTGATGATCGGTGCACAATCGGCCTCAGGGCTTGTTTTTACTGCTTGTATAGCGCTTCTCCATCTCTGCCGGTAAGAAATATAATCAATCTGATTCCTGTACAGACCGTCCGGTGAAGTTCATGTGTACAGGCAATTCTTGTGCTGCTGAAAATGAGTATTGGCTATGGCCAGGTTGTTTTCTTGACAAAACTCTACTAGCCTCTGCCCAGCTTCACTTGGCTCAACAAGACCGAACTTGCCTGTAATTCCGGATATTTCTTCACTCCCAACCTTAGCATTCCAGTCTCCTATGCGAAAAAGAACGTCTGATGATGGAGTGCGGTCTAAACGGCATTGCAGGTCAGCATGAAATCTCTCAATGTCAGCTTCTTCAACAGTAGTGGTTGGTGCATAGACTAGGATAAGTGTTATGTTTAAAGGGTGACCTTGGGTCCGAAGTGAAATCATTCGGTCGTTTTTGGGATTGTACCCTAGCACTGCTTTTCCCATTCTGTCTACTATGAGAGCGACCCCATTCCTTCTCCTGGATTCGTGCCCACAATAAAAGACATAATGGTCGCCGGAATTAAATTCTCCCATTCTGGTCCACTTGAGCTCGCTGATACCCAAGATATCAATGTTCAATCTGTCCATTTCTCGCTTGACGACATCCAGTTTACCTTGCGTTATAGATCTTACACTCCATGTTGCTATGTGATATAATTGGCAGAATTGGGAAGAAATTCACATCGACAGCTCAGGAACGCCTATTGTTAACTAAACGGATAATTGCAAAACAAAAACGCTCGTTAAACATTACAAGGGTAATAATTGTGGTCATTGGGGTCGAACATATTGGCCACTGCCTACAGCATACACTACAAATAGTTCTCTTTTAGGCTTGTTTAAATGAAGCCATACATGAATGGCTCAATATGTTACGAGTCCTGTTTGGTGATCTACTTTGGCAACGAAGAAAAATGCCATCTCAACTGGTCTCAAAACAGGCTGGTTTCAGGGCCGTCCTTAAACGGTTGGTTATGCCCATATGACCATATATTGTGAGATGTACTGCCAGAACATATGTTGCAGTGATCGCTTCGTATGATGTAGCAGTTTTTGTATAGAATATTGCATCGAAGGCACTATTTGCGAAATCCCTGCTTAAGCGCTGCAAAATTTTGTGTCTAAAAATGAAGCATGACTAGCATATATTCTGTGCTTTGTAAGTTAATATCTAATCAAGAAAAACAAGTTCTCGTACACACCTCCGTAAGTAAAAAATGAGTATTTTTCCCTATTTGGTATGCTTTTCGAAAGAGTGAAAACGATCTGTATATTTAAGTGGCCTTGGCATGAGAGGGTATACATACGCATCTCTGCTGCGAAACGCCTTGGCTACATCTGCTTCAGAGGACCTACATAGAAGACAAAAAAAAATAATTGCGACGGTTGGAAGGTTTTGAAATATATTCGACGTGCTGCAAAATAATATTCACGGCTAGGCTGATGTTTCCGATACTTACCCTTCATTGAGAGGTAAATGGCGAACGCCCACTGTTCCTCCTCTTATCATTCGCCTCTTTATTATGCCTCTCCTTTTTCCGTCTTTTTCTTGATCTCTAATTTTAGTCAACACTAGTAATTGCAAACCATTTTTAGACGTTTCTAATGAATTGTAGTCGTTACAAGTCGTTGTTAGACTTGCTGGTAATTTGTAGTCGTCAGTTGTCATTTCAAGTAATTAGTAGTTATTTTAGTTATTACTACTCCTTATCAAGCATTTTAGTCATTTCTAATCAACTCTAGTCGCTCCAGTTGTTGCTAGACATTGATTCTTTGTAGTCATGAAAGGAATTAGTAGACATTGCCACTCATTACTGAGCATTGTAGTTGCTATAAGTCGTAATTAAACAGTTAGTCATTCAAAATAATTAGTAGTCATTACCAGTCATTACTATACATTTGTCATTCTAATAAAAAACATTCGTTACAATTCTGTTAGGCATATGGTTCATTACAAGTCTTTAGTAGTCATTATTTTTTATTATAACCTCTACAAATCAATATTATATCCCCTACCAATCAATTATATAACACCTAATAACCATTAACTATCCCTGTCAATCATTGTTTTTATTAATCTATCATCATACAACGTACATTTCCTGATGACGCGTCCGGCGGTCCCACCTGCCTCCGCCCCATGAGCCTACAAAGTTTTCACCTTGATGCCGTCTAGTGGGACGTATGCTTAAATTCCATTACCACCCGTCTCTACATCATGTATTGCTCACGCATGGTATTTTTACGCAGTTCTTCAAAATGTTTGAACACATTATTTTTAAAAGGGTTTGGGCATCTTACAGTACTATTACTTATTCTATCATTCTATCCTAAACATAGTTTTTTCGATGTATTCTCTGCAGTAACACCTCTTCTCAAAGCGGCTACCGACTTTAACGAGAGAGCATTAGAGATCAAGTTATGTGCAAACCTGGCATTGCCGAGGGGAGCGGCGGAGTTAAAACGTTGATATAATAACACAGCAACTGCGATTACTTTTTCGCCTCGCAGCTCAAACGTCATTTAAATATGCAACAAAACAATCTAAAAATCGCGTTACCCCGGCTTCGACAACCCACCCCTGGGCCACTGTTTTAAACCTCTGTCATGTGGTCTTTGACAAAAAGTGGCAGCTGAAAACTTTATGCTAATGAGCGCGTGTGATATTGAAGAGACACAAATTGATGGATAATTGTTGAGTAACAAAGCGCATGTAAATGGCGGAAGAGAATTCTCAAACGCAGCTCAGAGTCATTATCACTCTCAGGTCAAATCTTTAAAGGCGG
The DNA here is from genome assembly GCF_055883805.1 of Amblyomma maculatum. Taxonomy (NCBI): domain Eukaryota; kingdom Metazoa; phylum Arthropoda; class Arachnida; order Ixodida; family Ixodidae; genus Amblyomma; species Amblyomma maculatum. The sequence goes on from NC_139353.1 coordinate 118,256,647, forward strand.
ACCATAATTGTGAAAGCATATTTATAAACTTCACTTCTAAAACCCTCTGCAAAATAAACTACAACCGATCAAACATGACCTGATCTTCTCCAAAGATAAACGCTAATAACTGTGAAAAATAAATACACTTTCTCGAATTACCTGCCGCGGAGGCTAAGCGAGTAAGACCCTCGACAGCTGAAAAAAAAAAGGACTCTGTATCAAATCGCACTCGCGGCGACTTCATTTCGATGGAGGCCTAAAGCGAGGCGCCCGTGTGCTGCTAAGCGTTAACGCTTGCTGAAGAACTCTCAGTTGGTCGAAATATCTGAACCCCTCTAGTACGGCGTCCATCGTAGTCTAAGGCGCTTTGGGATGTTAAACTTTACAAACAAAAAGCGAAACGAAAACTTCCCCAAGACCCTGACTGTAACCACCATACCGCCGCGAAACAGATGCTTGAGAAAAAGTTACACCAACCACAAACTTGGTTATAAGCCACTGTTTCGAGACAACCTCAGCCCCTCATCAGGGGCGACTGATATGTGTGCCAGCTGCAACAGGTAGGGGCCTAAGCTTTTCTTTACTGAACATGGGGCTGTTGTAAGCTGAGGGTGGATCTCGCGCATTTCTATTTAGTGTGAGCGCTGTTAGTCGGACGAGCCATGACTTCACTTGTTGCCTTTTGGAAGGCTTGCGCTCTACAACCAGGATGCTCCTCCACTCGAAGGCGATTCTGAAGTCGTTTGCATTGGCAGTCACCAGTACTCACGAGGAACCTGCTATCCGATTTCATTACCCATACGTTATCATCCTGACTCCATAATTGAAACTTTTTGTGCCGTTGGCATATGAGACCGGGCATTCAGAGCACGGGGTTTCGTAAACGTCTGAAGGTTGATTTTCTCTGGGAAGGTCGTGTTTTGGTCGTGACTGAAACATTCCATGTCATGTTCCACGCGACGCTCGCGGTAATCAGGACCTTACACGTCCGCCGCTAGGGATGTGTGGCGCTGGTGAACACTCTCAAGGCTCGGTTACAGGCAACAATAATACCAAAAATAGCAGAAGGTTAGAATGCTGTAGATGTAGCTCAACTAGTAAGAGCACCGGACGCGATAGTAGGAGGTCGTGGGTTCGGTTCCCACTATCGGCGCGTTTTTCCTTCTACTTTGATTTCTTTTTCTTCCTAAATTGATTACAGGAATAAATCAGGAAAATATCAAAATTCAAAAGAATCTACGTTTGCCTTAGCATCGCCGAATCTTGGCTTTTCTCATTCATATCTCATAACTACCCCCTCATTTCGCCGTCAATTTTCTTAATATATATATACGGAGGAAAGGAGCCCCCAGTCGGCAAGGCCAATGGAAGCGTGCGGGATTTTTCACTTTATTTTTGCTTTTGACCATAGTAGTGAAATAAATTTAGGTTTAAAGATTATGTACCAGGTGTCCCAGCAAGGTTTTTAAAAATACGTTGAGTCATGCCGCAATCAAGTCTGAGAGCTGTTCAAAGTTACCTATGCTAATCTTCAATATTTGTTTGTTCACTGAAGTTGAATAGTTAGGAAAAGAATTTTAATTATTGTCTTGAGAGATAAAGTGTCATTGCTAAAGTTGTCAATCTTGAAAAACGGCTGGTCACGTTGTTTTCGGAAAAATAGCGTTTACGTAAAGTGACCTTTACCACCTGAAAACGATGTCTGACGCAAAATAAAAAAAAACTTTCTTGGGGCTGCGGCGTTACTCTAAAGCTTCAAGACGGGTCCTCGGAAACGTAATCCGCTTTTCTGGCCAGAGCTCTCTGCGATGAAGCTGGTTGTACGAACTTGGCGAATGATTTAAAATAAGCTCTGGTCAAGTGACAGCATATTTTGAAAGCCTATAAATAGGGCAGCCTTAAATCAAACCGTGATGAAAACAACGTAGCTAGCCGCTTCTAGAGGATATATACAACCTTTGCATTGATACTTTTTCATTGAAAGCATAGTTAAACGATAGATAACTAGTCTTCACTAAAATTACTTTGGGGAACGAAACAGCTCCTGCAGATTAGCACAGGTGACTAAAAATACCTCTGAATCGGTTTCACTGGGCTGGGACCCACTGCATTTTTAAAAACCTTGGTTACCTTTTGCTGGGGCACCTTGTATATTCCAAGAAGGCATAACACTTTATTTTCCTTATGCGCCACTCGTCACCATTGAAAAATTAAGAAGTATATAACCCTGAAAAGAAAAAAAAAAACGAGGTTTTTCCGGTAAACAAAAATACCCACCATTGTCGCTGAAGAGAGGACTTGAGGCGCTTTTTCAATGTTTTTACTTGTTGCCCCATTTCGAGCTGTTGCTGAGTATGCCGGCTCTCACTCAATCTTAGCTCTTCACGTATGTCTTCGAGCCTCTTCCTGTCGTTGGCACGTATAGACGGAGCTAGGTTCTTTCTCTTTTCTTCTTTTCTTTGGTACAATTTCATGTGGAAAACATTATGCTTTGTTGCGCCGACGTTAGCTCCATTAATGACCTTTACAATCCCGACTTCCCGGTGGGTCATACCTATCCTGAAATGAACAAAATGGCTTTATTATAATGCACTACAAACTTATTTGAGGGCAAAACATTCAAAGCACATTTGCCACCAAATTTCGCACTTTTGTCATATTTTGCAGTGGCGAAAATTCTCTTAAACGTACTTAGAACTTGTCGTTGCTCACTTTTGGAATTGAAATAGAAGTTTACTTAGATTTCATTCGTTTACCCTTGCCAAGCATAGCGTACACAGGGAGGCCACATATGACCCAGGACGGTGGATGATGGTTACAGAGATATTTAAATGATGAACAAAGCGGCCACTTGCAGATGCCAGCCCAGAGAGTTGTCTTTGTATTACCGTAAAGCGCTAATTTCGTTATTTCACTTTTATTATTGGTCGGAGACGTTGAGCTGAACGCAAGCCCCGACAAAGTGCTCGAAGAGCTTCTAAGCTGTATCCGGTCAATCTCTGAAAGAAACTCCTTATTATGTTGACTTGCTGCAGGAAAACAACCGATAACTCGGCAGCGGCGATACCAGCTAGCATTCTCAGCTGCGGTCGAACAACGAATGCCCGAGGCATTCGGGAGAGCGCAATTTACAATCGGGTAAGAAGCATCGGGACAAATTGGACAAAAGGAATGAGAACATCCTGGGACAACGTGAGATTAGAGACGACTGATTGAAATCATCCGAGACATACCTGAGCGCAGCTTGCGCGACAATGGAATCGAAATAGCCTGGTCTCAGCCAAACTGAGGGTGAGCAACGGAAGATCGGTCCACGCACTACAAGCAAACTGAAAAAGCCGCACGCCAGCATTTATGAGCAGCAAGAAGCAAGGATTGCAATCATTCTTCACAGTATACATAAGAAGGCAACGCCCAAAGCATGCAGTTTGTAATAAAGCAAGAAATGTCTTACCATTGACTATACCTTGCCATCACAGATTGTTTTGTCCTCTCTTGCGACAACTCCAGGGATTGGAGCCTTTCCTTAGCACATGATTCGGGACAGAGCGTTCCTTCGTATTCCATTAAAGCGAGTATTTTTGCAGGGGCTGCTGCCTGAATAGCCACGTCCTTCCGCGTGTCCTCGGTTGCGTTGTCATGGTCCCCAAGAATGCGAGAAAGGTCGTTATGCATTGCACGGAGGGTTGCTTCATAAATATGTTTCCTCTTTTCATGTTCCCGATCTAGTGTCTTGCACCTAAAAAAAACACAAAGGATTGTAGCTGTATTTGGTTTTCGGCATTGGACTCTTAAGTAGGAAGCCTAACAACAAACGGATCATTAATTAGAAGTACTTATATCTGTTGGTGTTGCTGCATATTCAGGATCATGTTGTGCAAATTTCTCTTTATTCCCAAGAATGCAGCCTGTGTGACATAGTTTTTTGTTTTTGAATAACTAAATGAAATATAATTTTATTTCAATTGTTTTATCTACGGTTTATCACCAGCTTTCTGACATTAGTGCATTTGTGGTTACGGTCCTGGACTACTGGGGCTAGGGAACCCAGAATCGATTCCGACGATGGGGGTCGGGCTTCGAGGGGGTGTAACTCAAAACGTGTTCTATGAGATGGAAGAGCACGTTAAAGAACCCCAATTTGTTTTTGTTAATTTGCCAAGAACTGCGGGATGCAACAATCGTCAGTGAAGAAAGCCCGAGAGCGATGCGCCAGGAGTAACCGCAATTTTTTTTGCGCATTCGAAGCGTCATCGGATGAGGAGTGCCATATACAGTTATGAGGCCCACACCATAAGCAAAGCTGATCTATCGAAAGATGTCCGTAGGATTTTACCCCCAAATACACTACACTCTCGAATCAAGCTGCTGGCCTGCGTCCGGAAGATGGCTAGGCGTGCACCGGCTGAATAAAAAGACGCTTGTATGCCGCAGCAATTAAACATGTTTGCACGGTGTAAACTGGAGTGCCCTAAAGTTCAGCTTCAACGTTCGCTAGCCACGCCTAGGAAATATTTTCATCGCGGGCTCCCTGCTGGTTAGGAGGTTGGGCCTGCGGTACTTGAACATCGTTTAGATCTTGCAACGGCATCTCAAGCAATGCACTCCCGGCTGCAGCAGATGAAACTCGCTTCGCTGACGAATGTCAGGCTGCAGATCAAGAAGATTGTGACCAGCCTGACTTGCCCTAACATCGCTATGCGCATAGATGGCTGTTGCAGAGATGCTTTGAAGATGACTTCTCTACAAAAAATCTTAGAAGAATGTCTGTTTCGTGTCCTTTTCTGTTAGTCTGGTTCGTGGAAGAAATTATTCGCAATATCTGAAGAATTTGAAATTGCACCGTTTGATAGATCATTTCGAATCCAATGATCCCACAGCAGTAATTCCCTTCTTGAAAGCAAACGACCACAATAAAATCGCGGCTTGTTCGGCAAACATAAAAAATTTGTTCTACTCGCTGCCCCACAAACGCTTGCGGTTCTCCGACCAGGCAGCTATCGACTAAGGTCGCTTTTACAATGCTTGTAGCTTAACAACAGAAAGTTATAGATGTTGACATATCGGTGTTGATATATAGATATATCAGACACCTAGATTTATTATTTTGATAATAACATTTTCCAGCAAAGCAGGGTGTCTGCATGAGGTCCTATACCCCGCTCCTATTAAGTGATGTGCTTTTAGTCCGTAGCGAGAAGGCGGTTGCTGAAGTTAGCATTGAGATTTTGTGCCTTTGTCTGCATGTGAATGTTATTTTTTATTCTGACTGGTACACCTCTTCCTACCGGCAATATTATAAGAAAGAGAAATTTTCTTCACTTTAAAAACCAATATCAAGTGCGTTTTAGACTGCTTTGTCGAATGCTTCAAGTGTTTAACTTTCAAGCGTCAAATGCTTGAGCATGAGAGCGTGCGTTTATATGAAACAGAAAAATCGCGATTTTTGAAACTTCAAAGTTTACATTATCAGGACAGAAATTCCAGAGAAACGACATAATGGTTATTTAAAAACAAACCAAATGTGGGTACTCTCATTGCAGGCTGGCAATATCACACTTGTGATGCATGACAACTACTCGCATTCAGGGTTTTTTTTTTCTTTTTTTTTTTGTTACGACCAAGTTTCGAAAGGAACATAGAGCCGGTATCCCTTAGCCCATTCTTGCGCAGTTGTCAGACTGTAACAAGAGAACCAAGTTGTATTTTAGAGAATAAAGATGTCGGTCTTGCCATTCCGCAGCCCTTGACTCACCAAACCTATCGGACCTCTTGTTTTACGAGCGCACTCTTAGGCGCCATGTTTTAGCCGGCTTAACTGGAGGCACGAGTACAGTTCTTATATTATTTGAGCAGAATTCCTCAAGACCCAGTCTGTAGCTTATGTGATTAGAGTTCTTTACCAAGTTTGCGCTGAATACCTTTGAAATTCCTAGCAGTCTTCGGAATCAAGGTGAAGTGTTCTGCTTTGGGATATTTTGAGGTGCACAAGCGACCGAGCGGAATTTATATAAACTGCTCCTGCATGAATATAGAACTGTATAAAAAAACCTGGAATCTAAGTAAAGAATAACGAAATTGATTTTTAACTCAAAAATAGGTAAATGATTCATATTCGCGCGGTAAGCTTTTCACCGTTTTTGTAAAAGTGGAGAGTTAATATAAGCGTCTAGAAACTGGTTTGGTTGGTTTGTGGGTCATACATACAAGTCATACATACATAGTCATACAAGCCATTGACGAACCACTGCGTACCATCCCCAGACCAATGGCCTTACGGAGCAGCTGAACAAAACGATCGCAGACATGATCGCCATGTACACGTCGACGCTGAACACAAGACCTCGGACGCCATCTTGCAGTACGTGATCTTCGCGTATAACTCGGCAGTCCAGGAGACGACCAGAGCGACCCCGTTGAAGCTTGTGTACGGCAGGGACGACGCTCGACGCAATGCTGCCGCACTTATCAACGAGGACAACCTTGACTTCGCCGCCTACCTGCAGCGTGCAGAGGAAGCCCGACAACTCGCACGTCTGCGTATTAAAGACCAACAGCGCACCGACAGCCGACGATACAACTTACGACGACAAGTGTGGATTTGGACACCAATTCGCCGTCGCGGACTATGTGAAAAGTTGTTGCGTCGATACTTCGGGCCGTACAAATCATTCACCGCGTCGGACCACTGGACTATGAAGTCATTCCCGACGGAACGTCAGCATCACAACGGCGACGCGCACGCCTAGAAATTGTACATGTTGTACGACTGAAGCCATGTTACGCGCCTTAAAGAATCTGTGGTGTTTAAACTTTGCATTGTTTATGTTTAAGTTGCTTTGTTTTGGAACATCGAGGCGATGTTTTTTAACGGGGGAGTAATGGCGCGAAACCTTCAAAACGCTATTTGTTGTTTTTATAACAGCCGCCGGCACGCGGCCTTCTCACTGTGATTCTGGGACGCGTATCAATTCTATATCCCGTGTTTGTTCATGCTCGTTGTCGCGATACGACGCGTAATCATTTTCTTTGTCGCGAAATATGCGCCGAGATCTGTCTCGAAGATTCCGATCACTTGCGTATGTTACCACAATGTTCCAGGGTGTACTATACTCGGGGACAACTTTCTGTGGCAATGTGGTGGAAACTACGAAGCCGAAACGCACCAGCTCACTCCGCACAAGAATATAGTGCCTCCAGAAATTTCGCAGGTGATGCTATGAAATGTTATACTATTACGTAACTATTAACCTTATTATTGTACAGGCTTATTAAATTCTCGTTGTACTGGCTAGTACTGCATTGTAAGCAACTTCCATGTCGATGGCTATCTGGTGGGATGTGTCTGCCGCTTTTCCCGCCCATTTCTCCGCGCGTTCGCAATGTGAGTCTGTTTTTGACAGCATATGTCATGCGCCTTGCCGACATCGTAGCCGAGGGCAGGTACTTGGAACCATATGGCGTAGTAACATAATTAGTAAAGTCCCGCCCCTGTAGCTTTGGCTCCATTGCCACAGAAAGTTGTCCCCGAGTATAGTACACCCTGGAACATTGTGGTAACATACGCAAGTGATCGGAATCTTCGAGACAGATCTCGGCGCATAGTAGCAGTTTGCGACGTCATCTAGATAGTTCTGAGCAGCCTTTAAATCGAGCGTTGACGAGTGTGACGTGCATTCTTTGTTCGATGATCGACGAGCACGTTTGTTGCTATCGCCGCCGCCGAGTTGCTTAGTTTTTTTGCGGGCACAAGTCAGCCCAATAAAGAGTTAATTTCAGTACCATCAAGCCTGTGTCTTCTTTTGGTGCCAACGGCCTTTTCGCCACTACGTGACAGTGGAAAACTACTACAGAAAGAACTGCAGAACTATAGAAAAGGTTTCGCGTATTTTTTCAGTTTTCCTGTAGTTGAAATGTAGTTTTTTCGACTGATGTAAATAATACTGTAGTGCATTATAATCAGAGCAATGTCCCATTTCGTCATCGCACCTGCTTCACTATTTCTCATTATAGTATTTGCTTCGTGCTTTTCAACCATCTACGTTACCAACCACGCTGTTCGATTCTTCGAACCCTACGCGCCCTTGAATCTCCACCTTTACAATGCTTTAATAATGCCTAAACAGGAATTATCATGGTCAACTTCAGATCTCCGTCATGTGACTCTAACACAGGCCACTGTGGCTAACTAACAGTAATGCGCATTAGAGGAGTAGGTTTACATATACCATGAATAAATTTAGCGCGATAAAAGAACGAACGATAGGTTGAGCTCGTGTCGTCCAATCCTTCTCTCTGCCGTTTTTTGTCGCACTAATAAAATGTGCAAGACTGAACTCAGTGTTCTTCAATGAAAACAATAAAATAACAAATTATGTACTAGATCTTGTTCTCCGCTGCAAGAGCCGTCGTTTCTTTTTGTTTCTCAAAATGTACAATAAGGCCGCCCTTAAACGACCGCTGATTACCCTTCCCTCTTACATGTCAGCGCGCATCGATCACAGTTTAAATATAGGATTCCCGCCATGCTGCACCGATTATTGTCGGAATTTGCTCATTGATTACTCACGCCAGTAACGAGTGCAGCCGTCTGCCTGCCTTTATCACCGCCTTCGACTTTGTGTGTACTTCCTTGCTTTATTGCCCGCTGGCCTTTAGAGGATAAAAATAAATAAATACATAAGCAGTGGTCACGCTTTAAACGAAATAATAATTCAAAACTTTACTCCAAAGTTTTCGCATTAATCGCACGTAAGTACCTTAGGCTCCCCATAAAATAAGATGCAAAGACCAGTCGTCTCACGACAACCTTAATTATTTTTCTTTCTTCGTTGGATTTATAAATTGCAGTTGGCGGGGAAACCCCTAAAAATTCTAAATTGCCTAGAAACGACTTTTTATCCCCTGCGTCATACTGCAGGCCGAAGCCCTGCCTTACATAATAATTATGAGGCTGAGCAGTGATCAAGAAAAAGATAAACTTCGAGCAGTGCTTGGTTTTTTCCGAGAATATTTAGCTCTCAAAATGAAAACGTTGTGCTTACGTGCCAAAGCAGGTGCTATAAGACTGCGTTTCTTCCCTCATTTGAAGAGTTGTATATCTGACTGAACCAAACGTTCAGACGAACTGCAAGCATGGTACCCCGATGCAAGCCTTTGAACGGGCTGCCCTTAAAAGTTTTTCCGATGCGCTTCAGGGTCACTTGCACGTCGTAGAGAACGTGCAGTCTGCTTTAGCTTCAGCGAAAGAATATGGATTTCTTCAATCAAAATTTAATTTGGCGTAGCTCAATTCACGCTTCAGCTGGCTCGCTCTGTAGTCTTAAGATGTTGACAGGGCAATGTTTTTTTCATTGAAGTAGGTACTGAACACTTACGACCTCTTAGTGCTTGCGGAGATTTTGCAAAGAACAAAGTATACAAGAATATGTTATCTGTGAGCGGTTAGGTAAGGTTAAGCGCTGTTTCCTTTGAAGTTAAACAGATATAACTGCTGAAAGAAAAACTGGAAATGAGCTTAATAGGAGAGTTGCATTCCCAAAACACCGTACTACTCGAACTGTATTCAGCAGAAATTATAACGTAGCAGTGAGTATGAGCACATCTTCATGTATTATGTATTATTATTGTGAAAGCATTAAGAACCCTATCGGTCACAAACGCCCTCACTGAGTTCAACACGAACTGGTGCCGAGAATATTATTACGTCAAAGCCATAAGACCCCGAGCAGCGATAACAAGCACACCATTACACGCATGTTAAGCGTGAAGGCGCGCGCAGAAAAATAATGCGCCTACACCTAAAGTGCAGATCGAATAGGTCTCAGGATGCCCCAAATCATGTAATTTAAGAAGCAATTTGAGTTTGCCTAAATTATTTTTATATACATGCTTGATTTGAAACGATGATCCTTGTTCTGATCGAAACACTTAACCGACTAGCAGTTCTGCCACAGTGCGCACGCTTCTACGATTTCGCAAAAATTGGAGCATTATATGTGCCTCGTGTTGGTAGTAAACACAGCTCACGATTGGAAACTGAAGTCCAGAAGTGAGTCAGGTTTATAGAAACGTTCTATTCGAAGGGTGAGGAAATCGCATCCACGGAAAAGCTGCCTCCACGGAGGACGTCGAACCGGTGTCTTACGCTTTCGTATTCACGGCACGTAACTAGCATTATGCGAGCTCCGTAATATTATCCTTCTTCAATGAAAGTTTAGGGATTTCTTTTTATGAGCCATCGAGAAAGAAGATAAATCTGAAATTTACGCCACCACATTTGGCAACTGCATTCACTAGCGGGTCCAAGGAAAAATAATGTGCCGATGGTGGGAACCGAACCCACGACCTCTGAATATTGCGTTCGGTGCTCTTCCAATTAAGCTTGCACTTTGTTTCTCCTTCTACTTTGTGTTTCATTATCTTTCCGCTAAACAGTTTACATTACTAATTTATGTGATTAACAAAGTAAAAGTAGAAAGAAAGAGAAAGGACCATCCCCAATGCTTTCTTTGGCCTCGCCGACTGGTGGCTTCTTTCCTTCATATATATATATATATATATATATATATATATATATATATATATATATATATATATATATATATATATATATATATATATATATATATATATATATATATATATATATATATATATTGAGAAAAGAAGCTCGCGGAGGCAGGACAGCAACAATATCTTTTTACCCAAAGTGTTCAAAGGCAACGTCTTCCAGCCTGCTGTAAAAAGATAGGCGATTCTGACACCGGCGCTGCTGAGACGTCCTTTTCACTCTCATAATCGCTGCTGTGATGGTCAACGCACGCAGGCGCAGTACATGATCGAAGCGGGAAGAGTCCACGGCGTAGCCCTTACACAGCGCTGCAAATGGCAACAACATAACTACTTATAGTGGCCTTGATGGCAGCTGGAAAATTGAGTCGGCTTGTCCTGCCTTGGCAGTACGAGTCGGCTGGAGGGGTCGGATGTCGCTATATTTTGGCAGATAATATAACTGATCCTCGGAGCTGTGAGGCGACTATAGGTTTTGTAATTGTTGAAGCTGTCACTGCAACAGTTTCACCAAAACGGTCACATACAAACGTTCTCCAAAATGACAAAAATGCAGAACAAACTCGGCGTTGTAAAGTGCGCAAAGAAACCTAAAACTTCACGTTTGTATGCAAACAAACGTGCGTTTGTTGCGCTATTTTTTCACTGCTACAGGCTCGTGGCCTTAAGGCTTTCACTGAACTCACTTCGCATATAAATAAACTGTCCGTTTCAACTTTTCCTAAACCTTTAAATAGCAAAACGCTGCGTTGATTATTCACTGCACGTTCAATTTCAGGACAGCCCGGCCGCATTTCCCAAGTTAAGGGTAAACACAGCTCCTAAATATATCAGGACTCTAGCAGCCGTTAGGCATGACACGTAGCTTCGACATCCACGCTGTCGGTCAGTATAACAAAGACATAAAGAGCATCACAAGCATATATAGCCTGTGATGTGGAATAGTATTCGTCGCTTCGTGCGCAACACTACGACATTGCTGGCACTGCGGTCATGTGCACGCTGATAGAATGTGGTTTATTCTTCGTCTTTACACTTGCGGGATCGTCAATTCAATGAGCGGCTCATATCGTTGAGCCTCTGAGTTTGAAAACTAAGATGGTGCGTATTTTAGCCAAATTGCTTAGGTTTGTTTCGGGCCTCGCAGAACAGCGATACAACTGAACATGAATTGCCAGAGGATCGCTGAAAGGAGGAGTGGCCCGCTAAATGTGCGGAACGCGCTTTATTAGCCTCAATTCAGCAGCTACCCTGGTCTATTGAAGACTTACGAGATATCAAAACTAGCTTTGATATGTTTTTTACTGTCTCTTTAGCCCCAAACAAGTCATTCCACGCTCCATTCTGTCACTTCAGCTTACGTAACAAAACGGTACAAATGTATGCTGTCTACAATGTAGCGGCTCTCTGAAACAATGGATGCTCCCGAAAGTAACCGCGCCTCTTTGTGGAGCGCATGTGGTGCCTATGTTGGTATATGTGGAGCACAGCAAATAAGGCTGGACACGCGATGCTTTTTATGTTCGAGTATATTTTATTCCAGGAATGCAATTAGCTTCAATACTTGTCTCCTGCATGCATAGACTTTATTGCAGCTTTCATAAAAACTAATCCCAACAAGTTTTGGAAACATATACGTCCAGATCGGGGTGAAGGTTCCATATCTCTACAATGTAACAACATTCCAATTTCAGATATTAAATGTCCAGCAATATTCAACACATACTTTTCATCTGTATTTCTCTTCCGAAGATAGCTCTAACCTACCGGAGGTACCCGACATTATTTGACGCTACATGACACCCATTGAAATAACTGAGGAAGGTATCATCTCTCTCATAAATAACCTTAAGGTATCTACTTCAGCTGGTGTTGATGGCATTAATTCTAAAATCTTAAAGAACACCATTTCAATCTCTAGTAAATTTGTTTTTCATATTTTTCACCAATCTTTAACTAGTGGATTGCTGGCCGCGGATTGGAAGATAGCTAAAATAATACCGATTTTTAAAGCAGGAAACAAAACTTCAGCTGAAAATTATCGTCCAATATCTCTCACATGCATCTGTTGTAAAATGCTTGAACACATAATTTCATCTCACGTTTTCAGTCATCTTGAGCAGAACACCTTTTTCTATACTAATCAACATGGATTTAGGAAGGGTCATTCCTGCGAAACGCAGTTATTCGAACTAACAACTGACTTGCATTTCCATATGAATGAAAGCCTTCAAACTGATTGTATATTCCTTGACTTCGCCAAAGCTTTCGACCGGCTAGCTCACCTCCGCCTGATTTCAAAATTATCATCACTCCGTCTAGACTCGTTAACTTTAACATGGCTTCGTAACTTCCTTTCGCATCGGCAACAGTTCGTATTTGTTAACAATCTGTGCTCTAATCTTTACCCTGTTATCTCCGGTGTGCGCAAGGTAGCGTACTCGGACCCTTATTATTTCTTATTTATATAAATGATTTACCTAATAATATATCCTCTTGTATGCGAATTTTCGGGGATGACTGCATCATCTATCGAACCATTAAATCTTCTGATGACCACCTGGCGCTCCAATCAGATCTGCTTCTTATTAACGAATGGTGCAACTCATGGTTAATGGCCCTTAACGTATCGAAGTGCAAAATAATATCATTTAGCCGCAAACGAAACAATTGCAGCTTTCCATACCGCATTCAAGATGATTTACTGACTGTCGTATCCCATTACAAATACCTCGGTGTTAGTCTTTCCTCTGATCTTTCATGGTCCGTCCATATTAAATCCATATGCGCTGCCGCCTCAAAGTCATTAGGGTACCTACGACGTAATCTCAGGAATTCTCCTGCTATATTCGTAAACTAGCTTACCTTACTTTTGTTCGTCCACAACTTGAATTTGCTTCATCCATTTGGTCTCCCTATCATAACAACATGATCCCCGCAATAGAATCCATCCAAAATAGGGCAGCACGATTCATATCTCGAAACTATAACTACCATTCAAGTGTCACTGTGATTAAAAGTAACCTTTCGTTAGAATCCTTAGGTACACGCCGCGACATCGCCCTCCTAACACTATTTCACAAGTATGTATACCCCAATCGATCCTGTCCGCTTCACCTCGATGTTCCATCCCGTACGTCCAAAAGATTGCACAATCACCTCAGTTTTACAAGAATATATGGTGACACATTCGCCTTCAACTCCTCAGCACTTCCACGAGCCATCAGATTATGGAATAACCTGCCAGATATTATCGCTTCTCTTCCTAATCTAGAAGCGTTCCATCGCCAACTCATCACTTTATATCAGTGAGCCTTCATTTTGCCTTATTTGTCTTATATATACATTTTCATTAAATTTGTTGCAGCTGTTAAATGTCTTGATGGGTTTTATTTACTTGTGTTTGCTTTTGTACTCTTTCCGGATTTTTTTTCTTACCATTTCTTTTTCTTTTTTTGTTTTAAGCGCCATTCTGGGCACTGCGTGCCGCTTGCATTTTATGGTGCTTTAATCTGTGTCGCGCATTTCTTTTTCTTAATAATATACTCATTTCCGCGTCATACTATTTTGTTTGTTCATATATTAATTACCTTTGTATTTTTGCCTGTTTCCTTACATTTTATGTATATATTGCACTGTATAGATTTTATGTCCCCCTTACACAATGCCTAATGGGCCTGTAAGGTATTTTCAAATAAATCAATAAATTATCCGTCCGTCGGTTCACACCGCTTGTATATGACTAAGTAAAACAGGCCAATGCTTAAATATACCTGGATTGGAGTCATATTTTTCAGGAGAGGATGTTTTCTATTTTAAATTATAATTTCTCTGGTTATTGAGGAGGCAGATGCTGAATCAGGCTTCTCGAATTGTGAGACGGGCACTGTCTATAGTACTATTAGGTATAACAAGGGAGCATAGCGCCATCATGCAGGTGACACAGTTGCTTTGATTTCCTTTCGTTCACGAAACACAGATTATTCGAGTTTTGAAATAGGAGCGATTTTGCGGTCATCTCATTAAAAAGGAGGTTGATCATTCTGTCCAGTTCACCGATAAACACAGGTGCTCGTGAATGAGTTTTCAAAACATCAATTATTTCCGAGAGAGAATATCCAAAGGCGTGAAGGCCCGTGTGGAGAACCAACCACCTTTTGGTGTTTCCGCATGCGGCACAAATATAATAGCATTAGCATACCATACGGAGCTCCATTATAATTATCTACTGATAGAAGTCTAACTTTATGGATGTGTAAATCAAAATTTTTCAGAAACATCTCTGTAACACTAGCATTCAGGTAACCAGGAATATACTTAATGTATAGGTGCGTTATATATACAGTAGAGCGTTACGACAGACGCGACTGCTCGTTTTCACCGTTTATATTGTCGACAGTTTTGGGAATGGCATTCCCTTTATCGGGACAAATTTACACTATTCAGACATGACTGGATAGTGTAAAGTTGTCCTGACGAAGGGAATGCCATTCCTGAAACTTTCGACAAAATATGAGGTGAAAACTAACAGTCGCGTCTGTCGTAACGCTCTACTTTATTCAGTAAACTGGCCCATTGAATCCCACTGGATATCTCTCTCTCTCTCTCTCTCTCTCTCTCTCTCTCTCTCTCTCTCTCTCTCTCTCTCTCTCTCTCTCTCTCTCTCTCTCTCTCTCTCTCTCTCTCTCTCTCTCTCTCTCTCTCTCTCTTTATATATATATATGATGAAATCGAATCTGAATGGAACTGCTTGCCTGGCACACTGGTACTTCCCGACGATTTCAATGACTTCAAAAGAAAGCTATGTGCATTGTGCAACAAATATCGGTTCTCATTAAATAATTTGAGCCACATAGACTTGAAGGGAAGATTGGGCACCTTTACTTGCCGGCGAGTACTCAGCGTCATATCTGCTAACAGTTTGCTTTTATTGATGATGCTGACGCTCTGCTATAGTCGAGCGTCATTGGCGTTTTCTTTTTGTTAATTCCATTTCTCTTGTGCTTCTGGTATCAAAAAGTTTGATACGTATTGGCGTGAACTTTGTTTTGATTCCTAATGTTAGTATTTCATAGCGGGATCTCTTCATTTTCAACCATCCTTTCCCTTCATTATATTTACCCTGTCCTTTCTCCCTATCGCTCACATCTTTGATGTTCGCTACCCCTTCCTCGCTACCCCATTATTTCCGCCGCCCCAGTTCAGGTGCTTCAGATATCAGATAGCAGATACCGAGGCTGCCAAACATCGTTTCCTTCGTTTTGTATATATAACGAAAAAAACACTACAACAACTTACAAGTTACAAGTTCTTAGGCGACTGGGGTTAGGTGCAACTGCGGAAATCGAGAATCGTACTGCGAGCATACCGGACGCAATTCGCCAGACGCTAAAGGTTAGCTCTCTTCCCCGGAACATGGACCCTAACTGGCATGTGGCCCATAGGGCAGCCCGGGCGAAGTATGTACAACAAAATGTAGCTACAAATTCCACAACGGTATACACGGACGCGGTTCCGTATACAGGAAGCTCACATAACAGCGCAGTGGCGGTAGCTAATGATTCCAACCTAAAGGAACTAGCTAGCGCCTCAGTCAGGGATTGCACGGTAACCGATAAGGAGGAGCTGGCCGTTTCTCTAGCGGTGGTAGACGGGTATCGAAGCAACACGTCTCTTACCATTCTTACAGATTCGAGAGAAGCGTGCCGTAACTACATGAACGGCCGCATAGGTCGCGCCACGCTCAGGCTCCTCCAGAGTGCGACCCCATCAAAAGCCACACACAACATCTAATGGGTGCCAGGACACACCGACACAGCGGGGAACAAACGCGCCGATGAGGTAGCTCGAGGGTACATGAGCCGAGCTTACTCCCAATCGGGCGATCTACTCGAGTGAGTCGGCCCTACGTACTCAGACATTCTGAACTACTATAAGGGGGTACTGATCCGCTATCCGCCGCCATATCGGGATCTAAAACAACAAGAGGCAGTGTACTGGCGAAGACTGCAGACAGGAATATTCCCAAACCTGCATATCCTAAGCAAAATTTACTCGTCACAATATCGGGACACCTGCCCATGGTATGGTAGCAAACCTCCGTTATACCACAAAACGTGGCAATGTAGAAATAAAGATTGCTTTCGTAAAGACCCGAGTGCGGAACAGTGGGAGAGCCGGCTCTCCAGCGGCGATCTGGATTGCCAACTAGGTCTTATCCAGCACGCCCAGCGAGCAGCGGAGCTCAGCGGAGCCCTGGAATAGAGGCACCGACCCTTTGAGAAGACGGAAGATGGACCTCTTCTGCTACTAGCACAAGACCTTCCTAGAAAAATTAACTTATTTCCTATCCTATCCCATTTTAAGAGTTAATGTACGCCTGTTCTTCCCTCTGTTCTCTTTTTTTATTTATGTCCAGTCCCACTTTCATCTGCATTGCCGACTGGGCTAAGATTGTTATTTAGATAAATAAAAAGTTTCAAAACTATAGTTGTACTGTTATGTCTTATATTCATGCACCGATGATTGCAGCGTAACAGGTCGAAGATAGCATATCGGCGGTGGGCGAGGGTCACGAACCGGTAGATGGTTCCATGGCTACTTGTTTGAAGTTATTTCACATGAATCAAAAGTTGATATTGAGGCAGTAATATTGCTCTCCCAAGGATCATTTTCGAAGATAAGCTTATTTATCCTTAGGAAGTAATATTTGCACTCCCAGAGGTAATTTCTTAGGATCAACTGTTAGTCGGTAATATGCTCTTAGGATTATTTTCGAGGACCAACGTTTAGTCTATTGGGAGCATCTGCTAGGAGCAACCGTTCCTCCTTCGGTAGTTTGTCTTTTAGGGAATAAATGTTTATCTTTCTGCCCCCTAAAAGGATCAATGATTGTAGCAAATCAGTTTTTTTTTAAGTGTAATGTAGTAAACGACGCACCTTCTATTATAATTTCCCCAATATGAAATTTCTTGAAGGGGCGTGCAATATACCGTGTGCAATAGCAACACTCAGGCTTTCGGATGTCTCTAGTGCAGATTCTATTCTTAGAATTTTCGTGTATGCATAGCACTGAAATAGACGAGTGAAATGTGAACATTTCGCAAATGCCAGCGGCTGTTGATTGAACTTCTAGCAATAGTGATCGCAAATAGACAATAGTTTTTATTGACTGGCGCTCGTACAGTAGACGTGCAAAAACAATGTGAGCTTGTCTTTACGCGAAATGCTGGAAGCAGCCAGCGGCAGCTTCGGCCGTGCTTGTGAACTACACATTTGGAAGTTTTATACAGCGCAGACAATCGTTAAGCATACATATGCTTAAAACATCTTAATATGTCTTACATGTCTTATTTCGGCAAAAACAGGTGCAATCAGAGGAAAGGGCTGTTTCTACACAGTTTCAGCAGCCCGGTTATCAAGCTTTCCCATTTCGCTGACAATAACTCACGCCCAACCCTCCTCAGCCTCGTATTTTATATACCTTAGATGACAGCCGATAAGACACAGTCGGCATGTATCTGCCTTTAAGGATTGTGTTAAAATTATTTTTATTGTATCATGCTGCTTCCTGAATGCACCTTACCTCATTTTGTTTCGCTGAGTTATTTTATTCTCGTGGCGAGATAATCGGGCTCCTGAACCAAATATCTTCACTTCAACAGTCGAGCGCGAAGGATACACAGAAAATTATTTTCTATTTTAGCAGAATATTTAATCAAGCCTTCAAACTCCAGTGCGTCGCGCTGATCTACCCCGGTGTTAAAATATACTGTGTTAGTTATGCCCAACGGTTGGTCCACGCCTACATTATTCCTCCTACAGCGCTTTCTGCTGTATCGTTCCAGGCCGCGACAGAAAGAGAAGAATTGTTGTTTTATTGGGCGACTTTGGGTTCCCGAATGAACATTAATCATTAAATACATAGATATCAATGGTGCACGCGCCTTTTTCGCCACCTATTGCAACCCTCTTCCTTCAGTCTTTCCAGTATAAAGAGGAAATAAAAAGAAAACGAATTGAAGTATTTTTGTGGGGTTGTTCAGACTTTAAGAAGCCGTCCATGCCACTCATACCTTCAAATAAAAATTATTTTGCTTATATGTAAATCCAACAGGTGAATACGACAGCGGATTCTAAAAACAGCTGCCGTGGAACAGTTTCAGGCACATTTGGCACGGTTTTCTCGTGCGGCCCTACTTCCTCCGTCTTTAGTTTTCTGCTTGAAGGATTACTTAACTGTCGTGAAGCCTTACATTCAAGCTGGTATGAGATGGCCGGGTCGCAAGCGTAACCGGAATCCTTTGCGCAAGTCGCTATGGTCACCAAGAAGGAAGCAGCTCCCGGTAACAGGTTCGCGCTGTTAGCGGGATCGTCAACATTGGCGCCCATCGCACCGCAGCTTCCTCAGTAATGGCCTTGCTTGGGCCGTGGCGGTCGTGCGTTGAAAATTGCTTTTTTTTTTTTTTTAACTCGAATGAATATTACGTGTTAGATTGGCCTCTGATAAGGCATTCGGCGTAATTGACTGAAACTGCAGCGACTAATGGTGGATACAAGATGCGAAAGTAAAAATAAACCCATTGTTAGCCGCCACATATATATATATATATATATATATATATATATATATATATATATATATATATATATATATATATATATATATATATATATATATATATATATATATATATTTCATGGAAATGTCCTACGTGACTGCAATGTGGACGAGTGCGTGATTGAGAAGAGAATGAAGAACGCGATACCACTCAAAGCACGCAACAGAAACATATATTAACTTAACATGCGGAGGCATGACAGCAGGCCAGGGAAAGGAAAAATATGACCAACGAAGCGCCATAGTTTTTGCAGTAACTATCTTACCTGCAGGACGGCTCTATGCTTCCTTGTTGAACACAAATTATGACCGAAAATTGTTTGGGAGCCCGACTTCAGTTGCCACCCCACCAAAATGTTCCAGAAAAAAGTTAAAGGCGCATAATCCAGTTTTATGTTTCCTTTGCGAACCGTTGTTTCTTAGAATGTCTCTGTAGAATCGGCTGCGGCAATGTCGTTCACACGACGAATTGGCAGATAAGTAGTGTAAAATGATTAAACGAGACAGACTGAAATTTTCACATCGTTGTTGACAAAACGCAGCGGAATAAACGCGAGTTTCGACAGCACTTTTTCTTAAACACAGAAAATTAATTTTGCAAGCGTTCATCAATACTAAGTGGCTCAATGAACCGAGCCTTTATTTCATTAAATTGTCTTTTTTATATTCTAGGCGCTTCATTGAAAACGTTCAAACCTTTCTTGCATTAGAGAGTACAACTAGAAAGGCAATTTTTGCAGGAACCAACAATCAGCTTGTTACAGACGCGAAATCCAGTAATGACTTGGTGTTATCCATTTCAACTACCTGATTACTGTTCTGTGCCACATTGGCTGGAATAGCAAGCAGCAGTGAGTATCACAGCACAGGCAGGGCACGAAAGATGATTAGGCCCTCTGCCATTGATTGAAGGCATTCATTTGGTTTGGTTTACGGGGCTTAACATACAAATCGACTCCGGTATGGATCCGCGGTAGTGGAGGCCTCCGGAAATTTCGACCACCCAGTGTTCGTTAACGTGCACTGACATCGCGCGGCGCACGGCAGCCTACTTTTTAAATCCTTCGAAAATCGGCCATCGCGGTTGGGAATCGATCCCACATCCTTGATATCAGCCGTCGAGCGCCCTAACCCTAACCACTGCGCTACCAGGGCGAGGTAGACGGCAAAGCTTAGAGCGGGGGTTTTCGGAGAGTGCACACCTTTTGGCGCGAGATTACCCATTAGTAACAGCGCGTCTAGGGTGATGATATGATCGGAATTCTAAAAACTGGTATTGCTCTTAAAACGGCGACTGCAGATTGCTACACAACTACACACCTAATTTCGAATAATTTAGAAATTAGCTGCCTGGCCTAATAGCGAGCACTATCCCATTGCTTTTAAGGCCTTCTAGCAGCAATACAATAGTACCGCAGAATACTTCCTGATACATAAAAGAAACCATGCTACACTATTAGTGGCCGACATCCAAAAAAGGTTTAGTAAAGCCAAGGACGCACAATGTCGACATCCAAAGGCACAGAGTGTGGAATTGCGCAAGAGCAGTCTGCACCTCCGTATGCGGTAATCAGCTAGTTGCCTGAAGGTTTCCTTATTCATTTCTCTTACATAAATGGGCACGATAGCAGGCCGTAGCACTGCCCTTGCATGCTAAGCGTACGTGCACGGGATGGTATGTTTCCGAAGCCAAAGTATTTCCCCAATTCGATGTACTGGTACTTGCCGCGCGTATTTATCGCTCTATCTGAACTGCACCGCGACAGCTCTCCCTCCACCATTCCCGTGATATAACCTGTATTGAGCGCGATAGTTCTTTGAGAGATCAGTCTCGCAGGTGCCTATAAAACGTTGCTTCTCCTCTCAACTTCAGCACTTTATTTCTGCAGGGAAAAACGTTACAACGAACTCCGAGCATGTTACCCAGCCAAGCATTTGGATTTGCGCTGCTTGCGACGTCCTTTATGGGTTAGTCCTTTGCAAACTATTCTTTGTATATTAATAATCTGGTATGTGTAACATGCCACACTTGTGAACAGTGCTAGCTCGCAGGCTCGTTAGTCACATGTTAAAACGAGAGGTTATTTCTGAGAGACCTGATTTCTGTCAAATGCCTATTTTTTCAGCGCGTTACAGCCACCCAATCATTAGCATGCATTACGTGCTCATATATTATATATTTTATTTTTTTTAGCACTTAGAGAAGCCTACTGTTTGTGCTAGTGCCAATATATGCCTAATTCTGTCGTGCGTGCATACAGATATTATATCGAAAATTAGACTAAAATGTAATCTCACCTTGCTTCGTCAGCCAAAACAGTGAAACGAAATTGATTGTTTCCTGAAGTTTTATCGTTGAAGCTGCATAATTAGACTGGCAACGTCGTAATCTACCCGATAGCGACGCATTGCGGAAATTTCGGAAATTTTGTATTTCCCAGGAATTCAATTCCGGAATACCAGAATTAAATTCGGCATTCTAATGATTCCTACACAGGTATTGCAATAAGGATATGCTGTCCGATTGTGAGTGCAGAAGAACTGCTTGCAAGCTCTGTATAACACAAATACCCACTTATAAATAAGAGATAAGGTATAAGTAGAGAAAAGATTAGATGTGAAAGCACAGTGTACTTTTTCCTTCTTAGCACGAAACTAGTAGCCAATCAGAAGACAAAGCATTTCCGTGTATGGTCCAAGCCACTGGATAGGAACACATGGAGAAGCTATTGCCTACTTAGTACTGTAATCCTTTAAAGTGCACTAACCAATTGGCATGAAAGACACCAGCGACGTCTTGCTGTTTAACATAGGTGCCGCAAGCTATAATTATTTATTCATTACCAATACTGCTGAGTAGTATGACTCCAAGCAGGAGTGAGCACAAAAAGAAGTACGTACAATAAAAGTTACATCGCTCAAACATCAACTACATTACATCAGGGTATGAGCTGAAGCAAATTAAATCGGACGCAGGAGCACACGAACATTGCGTACGCATTTTATTAAAATTTGCAAGAAATGCAGCAACAGTGCGTTTATCGGCATTATGCTTCGATAATTTAATCCAGTCGCTTGTAATTGTCGAAAAAAATAAAAATTTAGGCATGTCGTTTAGAGTGGGGTATTCTTGAATTATTTTACCTTTATCCTCCTCCAGTCTGACAGAACAGAGCACGCCTGTAGTGAGGCCGTGTATATTATCAATAAGTGGAGCGAAGTGCATTAGGCATAACGGCGCAGGGAAACTGCTGGTATCTTATTCGGGCCACGTGCTTTTTTAACGTCAATGTAAAAAAGCAAATTAAGATACCTTCCTGGCCAACGACGACATGAGACGTAGGAAACAAAAACCCGGCCTTAGGCTTAGAACAGCTCTGCTATTTTTTCAAGTGCATACGGAGTGAAAGTAGTTGTCAAATTCGTCTGCAACTGCTTTAGGATCTGAAATCGATAAGCTGTGACCTAATAATGAAAGACTGTGGGAGTTATTACTACCTACGTACCCCAAAATTTTATTTGCCGCTTCTTCAAGAACGCGTTGCCTAAAGGAACGGTTTCTTTGTTAGCCTTTTGTTTGTTGTTAGTCTTGTTAGCCTTCGTCATCACAGTTGTTACCACTGTACTTAGCCCATTCATAACAGAATCCCGGGGCCTACCCGAGCGCCACATTATCCTAAAGACAAAGACGTTGTACTCGCAGATGATACCTATCAGCTACCCAACCTATGGACTTCCCGCATCGATGAGGCACCCATAAAACATTTAGAGGACGTTAACGAACCCCTTTCCGCAGTTAAGGGCGTATTCTAGCCAGCGCCTTGTCGTTTGTGCTCATTAAGGAAACATTTGCCGGGCGTATCTCTCCAAATGTGAAGCCTTTAACACACACTGAGGAACGTGGCTGGCAGCCGCCAAATTTTACAATGCCACCTTTCTGACATAAAGACCCTCAAAACAGTTTATCAGGTGACGAGAGTGCTCCATTGAGAATGGCTCAAGCTGCCCTCTCCTAGAGTGACCTCCAAATGTAGGTGGTCTGTTCATGTGCGAAAACATCTCTTTTCTCTCTAGCATGGAAAGGAAAACTGGAGGGCGCGTCCGCATGGAAGCGACGGGGGGGGGGGGGGGGGGGGGGGGGATTTCCACTGCGAACATGAGAAATGTTCAGAATGTAGAGCAACGAATCTCTGCGCTTACTAGCGGATAATGTGCTATAAAGGCTCCCGTAATGGTGCAGTCCGTGTTCGAAAAAATACAGGGCATTCGGTGCTCAAGCAGTTTTAAAGGTCGGATTACCGATGAATGGAAAGACAACAGATGTTTTGAAATACAAACACGCTCATTTAACATCCGCTGAAGTTGAGTGGTTTTTCTCAGCTTACAAGAATGTCTAACGTGAGAAGAGACATACCTTGGTGTCCTTTAACATAGAGGCCAGCCTGGCTGCTACTGCTTTTAAACTTTTAAGAGTGATTTCTAGGTGACGACGGCTATTTATCATGCGCCCTCGGTGGATGTGCTTATGCCTGTTCAGAATAATTACAGGCGTATTCAGCATCAGCCAGCGATGCACTGCTATACATGCACTTTATTGAAGTATTCGGGTCACTCCGACTACCGGAATGGCAAGCACATTAGAAGGTGGCGAAGAGACAAGAACTTTTTACAACAATTTGCTCCTTACATAAACGGCCACGACTTCATGAATGTTAGAGTATCCGGTATGTCCACCATAAGTGAGCTTAACCCTGTTTGATTGAAAACACTAAACGCATGTGTGAGACAGTTTAATTAAGATTATTTGCATTTTTTTTTATGTATTGCATCCTATATGGCGTTCATTGTTTGTGGTTAGATTTTTAGATAGACAGGCTAGTTCTAGCGCTAAATACAGAAACTCTATCATTTTACTAAACACCTTACGGTTTTCAGAAGTTGGTTTCACATTTTCTTGTTTACATCTGGGCGGGCGCATCAATCGTGCTTTAAAAGGACCGTTAATAATATTGTCAGTGCTCCGGAGTCCATGGCTGATCTGATACGCCGGATTGTGCGGGAAGAATTGTTGCGTGACAAAGACTATGCGTGCCGGGACGAACACCAGTATGACGGTTGCGCGCTGCAAGCAGAACCCGCGACCCCATCAACTTCCTGGATTCCGGCTTTAAATGCATCACGCTTTGGCGGGGGCAGACAACAGAACGATTTAAGCACTTCTCAGCCACGGATGGGCCGAAGAACCACCTACACACGCCAGGTGGTTCGTCAGCAATACCGTCCCGATTACTACCGCCAACCAGAACCAGTTTCCGCCCGCATTTACTCGGACCGGTGGCGCCAGCAACCCGTGTGTTATAGCTGTGGCATGACCGCACACATCTCCCGATATTGCCGTCGGCGGGGCCTACTACCACAAGATCATCGACCGCTGCCCAACGTTTCTAATCATTTCGACACTGAATTTCATCTGACACAGACTCTGGATACATACCGCACGGCACAGAAGCGAAACGAATCGCCTGCTTCGAACCGCAGCTTGACAACGCCAACACAAAGACAGCGACAATCTCCGTCTCCTCGGCGCCGTTCTTCCCCTTCGGGAAACTAGAAGACGCGGCCGATGGGGGTGAGGTCGCCGGAAAATCAACGTTCCCAATACCTCTGCCTGTGTTTATGTTAAAGAACAAACTCGAAGTATCCGTTGACGGCATCCCCACCATGGCACTAATTGACACTGGCGCAACAGTCTCTGTTATGAGTTTAGCATTCAAGAATCGATTAGGGCATAAAGTGATGTTTATCGTGAATCAAGCTGTGGTATTCCGGGGTGTTGGCGGTGAATCATTGGTGCCTTTGGGTGTATGCTATGCGAAAGTTGTGATTAGGGGTCAAGCGTTTCGAACCGAATTCACAGTGTTGCCTCGTTCCACGCATGAAGTAATTCTAGGTATAGACTTTTTGCAACAGTGTGGTGCAACGTTAGACTGCCGTAGTGGACAGATCTCGCTTAATGCTGCGTTGATGTCGGCCCTTGTAGAAACCTCGTCGCTTGATTTGGGAGCGTTTTCTGTGTCTGAAGATACAGTTTTACCTGCCAGGTCCGGAGAAATCTTTCAAGGTATTTCATCTACGAATTTGAGCGAGAATTTCGACGCCGTAGTGGAACCTACAACGCTGGCCTGCGCAAAGAAGAGTGTCTTGGTGCCTCGTTGCATAGTTTCAGTCACCAGAGGCCACACCTTGCTGTGGACTGTAAACTATTCAGACGAGCCAGCCGTCTTGCCTCGTGGCATGAGGCTCGCTCATTACGAGGAAGGTGTGTCGAATTACGTCGCGGCACTAAGTAACCATGCTCCTGAAGAGAAAACATCTCATTTTGCAAAGTCTCGAATCCAGGCAATGATAAACACAGCGTTGGGAACACAGGAGCGCCGAATTTTGACAGACCTGCTCTCCAAGCATGTTTCGGTTTTCGACTTCGCCAGAGATCATCAGCCACCGATTCCAAATTCTCGCATCCATCATTCGATTGATACTGGAATTTCTCGCCCGATCAGACTGAAGCCCTATCGTGTGTCTCCGGCCGAACATCAGCTTATTGACGATCAAGTTCATGACATGCTCCAGGAATCTTCAAGTCCTTGGGCGGCTCCAGTTATTCTCGTTAAAAAGAAGGACAACACAGGCGTTTGTGTGTGGACTATCGTCGCCTTAACGCCGTCACCAAAAAAGATGTATATCCACTTCCACGTATTGACGATGCAATCGACTGTCTTCATTCGGCGTCATACTTCTCCTCAGTAGACTTGAGATCGGGGTACTGGCAGGTACCGATGAACCCAAATGACAAAAAAAAACGCCATTTGTGACCCCCAATGGTCTCTATGAGTTCAACGTAATGCCCTTTGGATTGTGCAATGCGCCTGCCACGTTCGAACGATTCATAGACACCATTCTGCGCGGACTCAAGTGTAAAATTTGTTTGTGCTATTTGGACGACGTTGTGATCTTCGGCAAGACCTTTCAGGAACACAATAGCCGCCTCGCCATCGTTCTCGATTGCATTGAGAGAGCAGGCCTCGTCCTCAACTCTGAGAAGTGCCACTTTGGCGAACGCCAAACAATTGTTCTTGGTTACTTGGTCGATAAGGATGGTGTTCGGCCGGATCCTCAGAAGATTGCGGCTGTAACGAGCTTTACAGCACCGGAATCAGTGAAGCAGCTTCGGAGCTTTTTAGGACTATGCTCCTATTATCGTCGTTTTGTGCCCAGATTCGCTGACATCGCATACCCGCTCACGTGCCTTTTGCACAAAGATGCACCGTTCAATTGGACTACTGACTGCGACTCTGCCTTCCGCCACCTCAAATTCCTTATGACATCAGGACCTATCCTACGTCACTTCTGTCCTTCTTCCCCCATCGTGGTTCACACCGACGCTAGTGGCGTGGGCGTTGGTGCTGTGCTCATCCAGCGTCATGGCACCGATCAGCACGTGATAGCCTGTGCTAGTCGTTCATTGAGCAAGGCGGAGCGCAACTACACCGTTACTGAACAAGTGCTCGTAGTGGTTTTTGCGGTGCAAGGATTCCGTTCCTACCTATATGGCAATGTTTTTACCATCGTCACTGACCACCATTCGCTCTGTTGGCTCGTAAATCTTCGTGACCCTTGCGGCCGGCTCGCTCGATGACATTGCGGTTGCAAGAGGTTAACTTCACTGTGGCATACAAAAGCGGCCGTCAACATGCTGACGCTGACTGTCTGTCACGCTTGCCGCTTTCATCAACTGGTAGTTATGATGACAACTTTGATGACTACCTGGCGCCTATCTCGGCAACGTTTCCTGACCCTCAACTGTTGCAGACAGAACAGCGCAACGATCAGACTTTGGCACCGCTCTTCTCTGCCGCTCATGATTCAAGAGATGCGCGCTTCTGCGTTCGTGCCGGCCTACTTTACAAGAAGAATTTCAACCCCGGTGGTGCACGTTTTCTCCTCGTCGTGCCGGAAAACCTCCGCATTCCCGATCTTGAAATGATGCACGACTATACCACGTCGGGCCACTTGGGTGTCGCCCGGACCCTTCATCGCACACAGGAACGCTTTTACTGGCCGAAAATGCGTCAAGTCATTCAGCGCTATGTAGCCAGTTGTGTCAAGTGCCAGCAGTACAAGCTCCCTACTTCCCGTCCACCTGGACCGCTGCACCCTATTGCGCCTCCGACCGCACCCGTTGAGCCGGTGGGCATCTACCTCCTGGGTCTTTTTCCGCGATCTTCGAACGGTAGCCGGTGGATAGTGGTATGTGTTGACCATCTCACTCGATATTCAGAAACAGCCGCAATACCCACAGCCACTGCTTACGAAGTATCCCTATTTCTTCTGCGATTTCTCTTCCTGCGCCATGGCCCTCCTCGAGTTCTGATCAGTGACCGTGGGCGTCAATTTACTGCTGAAGTTATTGAAGAACTCCTTCGTCTATGCACCTGCGATTACCGTCATTCAACGCCGTATCACCCGCAATCGAATGGACTTGTTGAACGGACCAACCGCACTCTGACCACTATGTTGGCGATGTACGTGGACTCTGATCACAAGAACTGGGATGAAATCCCCCCTTTTATTACATTCGCTTATAACACTACACAGCATGAGACGACTGGCTACAGTCCGTTTTACCTCCTGTATGCTCGAGTTCCCCGCAGTGGTCTTGATACCATCCTTCCTTTCTCCCTCCACAACGAGCCTTCTATCGTCACTACTTTATGTCGAGCCGAAGAAGCTCGCCGCGTTGCCCGCCTCCGCATCCTAGACTTTCAGGAACGTTCGAAGGAGCGTTATGACAACCGAAGCCCACATGTCTCTTATGTGCCCGGTGATTTAGTGTTGCTGTGGACGCCGCTGCGCAAGCGTGGTTTAGCCCAGAAGCTGCTGTTTCGTTATAGCGGCCCTTTTGTCGTTTTGGAGCGCCTGAGTGACGTGAAGTATGTAATTTCACGCCGCACCGAAAGTTGCCGATGCTCACGCCGGACCCAGGTGGTGCATGTCGCTTGACTAAAAAGGTTCCATCCCCGGCACCTTTCTTAAACTGCTTGTCGTGGGGCTTCGTCTGCGAGGGGGGAAGTGTCACGTGCTTCGGGGCGTCAGGAAATGAAAAAGAGGCTAGAGAGAAGACGAAGAAACGGAAGACACATTGGTGTGTGCTGGTGCTCCTTGCGTGACTCGCAGCGCTTTAGACTACCAATAAACACCCCCGTTACGTACTGAGTACGTAACAATATTTTCAAATATTTCTCACGACAGAAAGCGACCAACCTTTTCGCTATTACCCCGCCGGGGTGGCGCAGTAATTACAGCGCTCGACTACTGTTACCAAGGACGCGGGATCAAATCCCGGCCTCGGCGGCAGCTTTTCGATGGCGGCGAAAAGCAAGGCGCCCGTGTGCTGTGCGATGTCAGTGCACGTTAAAGAACCCCAGGTGGTCGCAATTTTTGGAGTCCTCCACTACGGCGTCTCTCATAGCCTGAGTTGCTTTGGGACGTTAAACCCCACAAACCACAAACCAAACCTTTTCACTACTATATAGTTCACAACATGTAGATTCTATGGTATGTTGAGGCAGAGCCTTAAAAAAACTACTTCTATGGTTCACGCCTTTTTTAAAATCCCAAACATCGCTCCAATTTTTTGTCTTTGTTTTGCGGCATACAGTACTTTTATTAAGGTGTATAATGCTTATATTTATTGCTTTTGGGCCAAAACTGTGTTTTACTACCTTTTTTAACAGCATAAAATGTTTATCTTTAGTGATGAAAAATTGTATCACTAATCATGAACAGATACCGGATTTGAAGCGTACGTAAATTGGCTTACTACAAATAGCAGCGGCCTTTTTTTACATGCAAATTCTGTTGGCGATAGGTTTAATACAGCTTCATAGTGTCTTGAAATGCCTATTCTCTGTTTTATTGCTTCTAGCTATTGTCGGCTCTGTTGCCTGAAAAAATATATTCCCCTAAAGACCAGTGGCATCCAGTGCTTCATCTCCCGTTTGCTTTTAGAGTCATTTTGGTTTTGAGTACCCACATCTGGCCGCATTACAGGGCCTCGTCAGAGGTTACATACATCGAAGCCCAAGGTGTAAATATTACAGAAAACAGTATCGTGGATAATAATCAGGCAACCATTTTTCGGCCACAGCCTATTATTATTCAACGCCAAAGGCTTGCGGCATTCGAAGGGTGCAGTTGTAATTTTCGAAATGGTGCCGCGTTTCACAAAGTAAAAGAAGGCGTTTTCAGTACCATGAAAACATACGAGGAGACATCGCGTAATTCCGTAAAATGCAGTTTATGTGCGAGCACTATAATGTAATGGAAGGGGGGTGGGGAGAAATCTCTCTATCAATATTACATTAATACACAGCATACAGAAATGACAGGTTTTTCTCATGGCTGAGTTGCTGAAATAACCAGCGCGAAATATCAGCCCATGGTGGACAAAGCATTGGTTAATTTCTGACTCCAATTGAACGAACTATCGAGAGTACTTACAGGCGAATATCCTAGATGCTTAGGAGTTTAAAGCCCATCGAATGCGTCGAAGCGCAGGGAGCTCCGTACGATCCACCGATGACATTTTTTTTTTCACTTTGCAAAACTGTTTTTCGGCAAGTAGTGTACAAACGATCAAACATATCAGTGTAAAGATAGCGCTCGTAAGCTATGACTTCCATAGTATTTAAGATGCTTTACAGATGAACAGCATTCATCGTTTACTTTCAGTGGACGCCTAGAAGCCCATGCTACCGGCGTACATTTCTGCCTAGTGTCCAGCTTCTCCAAAAACGCTGGTACCGCTAGAAGGAAGTGGGGCTGTAAAAAGCATAAAAATTACGCACGTCCAGCACTCTTGTGCTTCCCTGCTAGCATCTTGTCGTCTTCAGTCGTTTGTTCAAACGGTACTGCAGTGTATTGGTGATAGTTAAGCATTTCCCTAAGCCGCTTATCACAACTACAGTCAAGCGCTGGATACAACCTCTGCTTACAGTTCCTACGGCAGCTCGCTACGGTACTCCGTGCACGTCGTTTCTTTTTCCGGTGTTTCTAGGAGGCCTTATTCTGCCAAATTTCTTAGGATGCTGACATCCTGCTTATTTCATTGTCGCGTGAATTGCCCATCAAATGCTTGAAGAAGTTCGAAGCAGTATTTTATAACAAACACGAAGAATGCGAAAACGAAATCCAGCAGCTTTTGCATATCTGCAATGAAAAACGTATTCAGACACGGAAAGACAAATTGTGGTAGTTATAACCATCACCAGATACGTTGCTGTGCCGTTTGAAGAGCACGCAAAGAAGTAGCAGCGAGCGGAAGCCTCACTTAGAAACGGCAAAAGGACACACACACACACACACACACACACACACACACACACACACACACACACACACACACACACACACACACACACACACACACACACACACACACACACACACACACACACACACACACACACACACACACACACACACACACACACTTCATGCACTAACAGAAAACGTCCGCACTATACGCTTACGATCGCTCTGCAGCGCATGCTGTACTGAATCCTGATGAATGAATAGCGTGTAGTTCGCTGAGCGAAAAGGCTCCGTTTTCAGAGCTTGCAACGCGGAGATAGTTTTAACCTTTGTGATCGCAGTCGTCACGCGCGATTTTTGTGCGCAATACACAAAGCTCATAAACGCGAAGCACATGGCAGCTTAGCACTGAATTGCACCTTGAGAACGGCGTGAACGTCAGCCGATGAGCACCACCCGAGACAGAAACTCGAGCCATTAGCGAACGTACACACACGCCGCGCCTATGTACTCCGCGGTGCGATCGCGTGTCTCACAAACATCAACACCAACGACCTTTCTAAACTGGCGCCTGAACAAGATGGCATCCTGACGGAAAAAGAAATCCCACGATTTCCTCGTCACGTTTCTCGCACGGTGTGGTATGGGCAGGAGGGCTCTCCTGAGGTTCTCGTCCTGCATTTGTGAGGACAGGTTGGTCAGTTGAAGCTGATATTTCAATTCCAGCGAACATTTTGGTGAAAATATAGCAGCTCGGGCCTACTGAAGTAGACAGATTGGTGGCGATATGCTTATTTTTATATTATTTCAGTGGTTATTTCTTATTTTTAAACTCAGCTTCATTTAGAGAAACATTTTATTCAAGTTGAAGTGCGCTCCACAAATGGTGCATTCCGGCGAGATGTTTTTCTATTACTTTTCATGCAAGCTGCCGGTTAATTGGAAATATTTCGTTGAAGCGAAAATTTCGTTAAAAGGGGTTGGTTTAATGGGATTAGACTCTATTGTTCATTGAAGAGTAAGAGATGATCATAAGTAAAATTTCCGCTCTCCTGCTTTTTTATTAAGAACCCCTCACAAATAGGTGGCTCATTTTATGGAATTGCGCGAACTGCAGAAGAAAGAGTGGACGACCCGAGCGCTTGTGTCGTCTACACTTTTTTCTGTTCCTTGTCGTTTTCGTGCTACTCCACAAAATGAACTACTTCCAACTCTCCCAATGCAGCGTTATGTTAAAGTAGGCGGACATGCATCCCAGTGTCAGTCGCACTTACGAAATTGTGTGTAACGGAAACTTCTCGAAGTCTGTTTACGTATTCTTGAGAAGCCGCAGCCGGTAACACATCACCCCGGCGGAACCGGTGACGTTCCACGAGTTCGTTTTTCGCTGTCCCGATGCGAGTATCCAGCTCAGGGTAGCTGTTTGTCGGTATGTCCAAAAAACATTGAGTTTGTGTGTTCAAGAGAGTTGTGGCTAGGGTCATAGAACAGGAAGGAGATGAAACGAAACCAACAGTTTGGGGGAAAAGGGGGGGGGGGGGGTAGGGGTGCAACACTACTGCGTCGCAGAAATAACCTCGTTTGCAGCTCATAATAGGGCTCTTATATCTTCTTAGAAATATATCCTGTGCTATGTATCGCTGCTACCTTCCTGCCATATTGTGGCAAAAGCTACACGGCGCTAGGTTTTCAAGCCGTCGGGGTGGCACAATATTAGCGTGGCACCGTAGAAGACGAAGAAGATAAACAGGACGAACAAAAAGACGACGATGAAGAAGAAGAGAAGCTCGGTCACCCGCTGTAATGCTTTTGCTCCACATTCAGTTCTGCAGCGTTGATTCCTTCTCATTTATTTATCACGACTGGACATTCTTCACTATATAACCCTTTCCCCTAGCAAGCTACTTTTGAATTAATTTGAGACGGAAAAAGTGGTGTTCATAGTTTATCGCTTTTTGTCGATTTTAACATTTTAGAGTAATCATTTTGCAACCCTCACTGTTTACGTTTGCTTTTTTTTTTTACTTTTGGCTTTTGTTGGCCTTGGTAACATTGGAGTGATTATTCATTAGAATCCACGAATCCCAGCCACTGCGGCCGCTTTTCGATAAAGGTGATAGAGATGGGGCAGAAGAAATAACTTTATTTGCAGAAGTCAGAAAATTTGACAATCACGTGCAAGTTAAAGAACTCAGGTGTCAAAATTTCCACAACCCTTTACTACGGCATCTCGTAGCCTGAGTCACTTTGCGATGTTACCTCTCAAGCCATACCATTAGAATCTATCCACATGCCGCCATTCAAATAAAAGGGGCGCTACTTATATTCACAGATACTTTACACTTGAGAAAAAAAATCGACTTTCGAAACGGTTTCGAAACTTGACCACCGGATTCCCAGGAAAGTCGCAATTCAGCTAAGTTTAGCAGATCAAATTTTAGGGCGAGAACAGAGTGGTCATCTTGAAATAGCCTTAATTTATTCCAATTGAGATTTTCACCATCATGTAATCTGATTTCAGGGCTAGGGGACATAATGTACGCGCTATTTAACGCAACTAAAGTTAGAGCGCAAAAATAAAAGTAACACTGCAATGCAAGGATGTATTTCCTTCTTCCATGAGGATTATTTTTCATTATCTGTAGGTAATATCTGTATCAGAAATGCACTGCAAGGAAAAGACCACAAATATTAGCTGTCCCCGGGAGGGCTTTGGTCTTCCACTTTTATGCATCCCGGTGTTCGTCCTGCGCCACAGCATCTCTTGATATTGTCTACAAACACGGGGTAATGCATATAATACCTATTTTGATCACTTTTTGCATAGAGTAATGTACCACTTTTATAAGCTGTCCAAGTAGGCCACGTTTTCAATAAAATATTGTATTGCACCCTCGAAATGGCATACAAATCAAAGATTGATCGTGAATTATTCGATTCCGTTAAAATATCTTGTAACGTCTAGCATTTTGCAGTGTTTGGATAAACAATGAAGCAATTTTTCAAACTAAAGTTAAAAATTAAGGGGACTCTTAAGCACCGCCTTTAAGAGTACGATGCGATAGCAAGCACTGCAACCCTTTATGTAAAGCCCCGCTTTACCAAGCGGTATGTACGTACGTATACATGCCTATCTGGCTGTCACGAAATCGGCGCACATTGTTGAGCCAGCGTGGCGCGAAGAAAGTCTGCCCGGCGTCGCGTCAACCGTGCCACCACATTCCAGAAACGTCCTTCTACACGCGAGGAAAGAGGAAAGCGCGTGGCCTTGTTCGCATTGGCTTCACACTTCTTCTCATTACACGGCGGCGACAGTAACACACGAAGATTCACCCGGCCGGAATATACTCGTCCTTTCCAGAATTTTGGGCGGCGCCTAACCAATGACGACGCACGGCTCGGCGAGAGGAAGAAAATACGCTTACATGAGCGAACTGAAAAGCACGTACGCGCCGGTTTTGGCGCGCTGCAACAAATCGACGCGGCGCACCCTATTTATTCAGCTACTGCTCGGCTCCTGGGATTCACCCGCTGCTGGCAAGGACACAGATCTTCGAGGGAGCGGGGCTCGTTTTGTACGACGGCCACCTTGTGACTCTCCATGTGTCGGACTGCGACAGTGCCCGATGAACAATTTGGTGTTTGTTTTTTTAACCACTCGTGTATTGTTCTGTGTTGTAAAGCCTCTGTGTTACTGAATGCCTTTTGAGTCGCATGCTTAGCATTGCCTTTCTGTGAACCTCTCGTCTGTGAATTTTAAGTGTTTGCGTTAATTTCTGTATCGCCTCTTGCTGTGTATAGAGTTTGGTTTTGTTTGTTAATTCTGACTGCGACCCTTACTCTGCCTTGAACCGGCGAAATCTGGGCACCAAACGGCCACCCCCTTCTGTCACTACAAGGTAGTTATATTCCGGCTGAGCTTGCCACGTAAGCCGAGGGCATCTCCGTTGAGACCGGACCAGCCGCCCCCTTTAACTCTAAGGGTGCCTGGGAGTCTGCGCACCATTAGTGACGAATCGTTAATAACTTATAATGATTAACGGGTGACAGTGGCTTAAGACTACCGTGCTTGAATCGGCATTCAAACACTGGAATATAGAACCCTATCCCACCCCCTACCTCGAGCAGCCAGAGTTCACAGCCCAATTCCCAATTTTCTGATAACACATAATCTCTAAGTCGCGCAACCCATAGCAGAATCCGTGCTCGACCATTTATTACCACATTCCAGAGCCGTGTCCGGGAATCTTCACTTACACCGTCGACACCGCGCTTTCCCTGCAACGTTGCCTTTAACGCTAGCATGTTAACGCTACCTATTAAATATCCATTTGACTGAATACCTAGCCAAAATGTATGGTTAGAGACTGCTAGAATCTCTGATTAAAGTAGAACCAGACATCAATATTTTGGCATTGTTAAATCGTATTTTTAGTTCTTGCATTGAAATGTAGGTGTGCACTATTTTGTGGGATTGCATTTCATATATTTCCTCACGGATAGTTATATTATTCCTAACAATGTTGCATATGGGAAATATAACGAAGTCAGACCGTTATCCTCGGACTGTGTACTCGTGTATTTCTTGTAAGAGGAAACCCTAAGCTGCTTTCTTTTGCTTAGATTCATGACTTCAAATCAACACTTCGGCCCCTTGATGAAGATAATATTTATGCAGACTGGGTTAATGTCATTGAAATCAACTTGCGGGCACCTCTCTACATGGTTGCATGATGTGCGATCTTCATGATGGGAACGATAAAAAAAACAAACAAACCATGCCGGCAAAACTTGAAATTGTTAGTATGAAGAGGACGGCAAAGAAAGTGTATGCTTTTACTCGTGTTATTGTCAATTGAAGATACTCTCTTTTTTTTTTTTGCAATTGATGTAACAACATCCTTGACCTGCATGTCCTTTTATTCAAAATAATTTTAAAAGCAATAAGACATGAAAGTGCGACTTCTTTGTTCCATTCTGATTTCTAAGAACACTTCTATTTTCCTAATGTGCCTTTCTTTCAGTCATTATAAGCAAAAGCACATTGTGTACCACAATATTTATCTTAAGGGAAGAACTTTAGTAATACAGGAAATATATAAGAGTTCAGAACAGGAAGTGCCCTTTTTATTAAAACTTGAAAGTGGAATGGGATAAATTAAAAATTATGCTTTGATTTGCTTGACTTTGTACGTACTTCGGCAGTGATGATATTTGGTTGTGAAAGTCTCGCATCTGTGCGAAAGTGCCAGCGAATAAACTTACCGACGTTTCGTCAGTCCTAATACGCTCGCACATAGCTTGGTCTCTTCCTATAGACTAACCCCAATTTGTGATGTAAGCAAGATAGGCCTCACTACTGTCGCTAGGCTGGACCGAATTGGGGTGAAAAGAAGGCTTAGCACCTGTACGAGTACATGGGACGAAAATCATTCAAAGCAGATACTTTACTTCGCAGTGCACCTGCAATGTCGTCATTCTGCGCAGAGTAACTATGAATAACGTAGAGCTCATTCTGAAGCTGTGGTAGCTGATTATAGAGAAGGAGTATTTAGGAGACAGGAGCAAGAGCCCTGCTCATAGAAAAGCATGCAAGGAAACATATCCAAAAAATTTTCCGGCTTAGGAAAGCCCCAGTAAACATAGAAGATGGTTAAAGTTAGCGAATGTTTAGAGCAAAAGTGTTTCAAAGTATATTACAGCCTTTTGAAGCCAAACAATTAATAAACTGCCCCGATAAA
Source organism: Amblyomma maculatum (assembly GCF_055883805.1). Classification (NCBI taxonomy): domain Eukaryota; kingdom Metazoa; phylum Arthropoda; class Arachnida; order Ixodida; family Ixodidae; genus Amblyomma; species Amblyomma maculatum. The sequence continues at coordinate 118,292,935 of NC_139353.1, forward strand.
TGTGCATTATGAAGGCCGACATTCCCAAAAAAGTATCTATCTATTGGGTTTTTCTCTTAATATTGACAGCTTCTCGTGTTGTCCGACATGTTGCCGTTCAGGCAACACACCCTCTTGAATACTGCTGCTCAAATGATACAAACCTTTAATCTGAAGGCAGACCTCACACCGCAAGATAACTGAACCGCGCGACGCAGACGAACAAAATGTCCAGCTTGTTCACACAGGTCACGTTCGCGACCGCCCGCGTGTGCGCGCTCAACGATAAGTGTCGTCTGCACCGCCGTCTGTTAAAGTTGCCAGTTCTCTTTCGTTCTCTTGTCCTGACGTTCGAGAAGTGGTTTTTAAATATAGTTTTCCCCAGTCTGCATACCTTAAATGACCTTTATTAGTAAGCAAACTTGGCTCATATGGCGGCATATCAGACTACAACAGAAGCTTGCGGGATTCGGAGAAACACCCAGCGGATAATGAGCCTGTCGGCGGTATGTATGGCTTCATAACACATATTTTTGATGAAACAATTGATTGCATCTAGAATGTCGTAGCATACTTTGCCACAAACTTTCTCTAACCTTTGATGACAGGCCACCCCTACTGATACTCTGCGAAATGTGAAAAATGTTGCGGCAAATTGCGTTTACATGCGTTTGGGTTCCCTCCCAATCGGCATCCCAACATGTTTCGCGGTGTTTTAAAAATACTGCAACTGAAAAAGGGAATTTCATGTTTTCACCATCTGGTATAGCGTGTTCACGGTTGCTTCGTATCTAAGACCTACCTCATAGGTATCCCGTGAAGTTAGAAAACTACTCTGAAGACTTCAGTTCATTGTATTCCTAGGGGCGCTAAGCCCACTTTTCACTCCGATTATTCTACGGCGTCACGAGCGCCCCCTTTATTTTTCAACACGCTCTGGGTCTATACTTTTCCCTCCCTGTGGTGCTGCGTCGTTCCGCGGCCTAACGGCGCAAACTGCTGGCCCCTGGTATTATTTTTTATCAGTTGCGGTGCTCACTAAAGGTGCTTGACTACTCCCGAATTCGAATCCGCTTCTTGTGGCCGCGTTTAGATAGAGGTAAAGCCCCAGGTACGACGACGCGCTCAGCAACTCCAGTCAGTCAATATTAAGTGAGACCTCTACTATCACGTCTCCGAAAAACTTTACCACTTTGATACTTTAAAATATCTGAACGAAACAAAACCTAATTGGACGTCTGCAATATCAGAATCCAGTAATCAAAATACAAATGTACGCTTTTCGCGTCCGCAGGTTCGTACCAGGCGGAGCTGAAGGCCGGCTGCAAGGTGGAGACACTTCGAGCGTGCGGCGAGGACTACGTGCCGTATGGCAGGGGACCTACACTACCGGCATCGGGGAAGCCACTCGCCGACATATGCGTGTAAATATCAAATACTCACCCATTGTGCCTGCTGTGTTGAACAATTGGCTTCGGTGTACTGCGAACATTGCAACTGCAGTTTAAGCTGCAGTGACGAGGAATCGTTAGTATCGAGAGGTTACCTAGTTTGTTAAGAACATCAGGAAACACTGTGTTCTAACTAAAAGCGAATTCTTTTTAGTGACGAAAAAGAAGAAATGCGATACAGCGCCAGCCACCAGCAATTATCTACGCTAGCATTATGCGATGATGTCAGTTCCTAATTTCAACGCGCATCTCTGAGGATAAACTTTACGATTGTTTGCCTGTGTACTTTGATCAGGTTGTCAATTTCTGTTTTGAAATCCAGATCCTGAATCAAGTGGCGGAAAAATTAAATTTATCACCTAAATGCATTGCTCGCTGCGAACCAAATATCAGCGTAGGAACGTAACCGATACTACCTTTGTGCTCGGAAAATAAATTGAATACCGGTATCTTTACTAACCATTCAGTGAAGTATTGTAGGTACCCCGTGCCTTTGATGCGCCGTGAATGCAGCAAACAAAAAAGCAGCGCAAATAAAGCGCCCACAAAACGCTGTTTACTAGAATGGCAATACGAGGATGAGCAATAGGTATCGCATCTCCTCCATTCCATAAGAAAAAAAGCTTTAGCTAGCTCTGTAAGCAACGAACATATTGCCGATCCATAGTGATGCTCATACTCTCTCCCCTCGACTCAGCACAAGCCGGAGCGTAAAAACAATATCAGCAGTGTGGCTTAGCTCAGCTAGGCCAGGATTTACGAAGCTTGGCTTGGCGTCAATATCACTGCGCGCCTTGACGCGCGAAGTGACAGTGGCTACGTTCCGGCGTCTCGGACGCACGCTTCGCTTTTCGTGTTACATTTTTACGATGTTGGGCGTTGTCACGCTAAGCTAAAATTTTGGAGACATCCGACGCAGTTGTCGCTGTCTCCGAAGGTGCCACACACATACGCGCGCTCATCATCCGTTTCTTCACCTACGGTACATCTGAATAGCAATCTCACGAGCTCAAGCTTATATGTTCAGCTGCGCAGTTTTCACGGAATCATTAGGAGTCAGACACGATTAGCGAAATATGCCGTAGCTGAGAGGACCGACGAAAGGTTAGCGCATGACCAGTGAGCCTGCATAACGAGACACGGGACGTCACAAGTCAGCGTAGCGTAGGAAAATGTGTGGAACGGCGCAGCTGGATGCTGTGGTTGCGACTCCTACGCAGTCGTAGCCAATGACAGGCACGACGAAATCCTCTTCTACTGGCCTAGTATAGCTTTTGCTACAAAAATGAAGCAAATAAATACACATATGTTTTAGTGAACGCATTTTGCCTCCTGTTATTCAATCATATGAAGTGTCTAACTTTCTAGCGCTACTCATCACATTCCTAACCTATTAGATTAGCCTAGGTTAGCTTGGGGTAGGGCAGAGCTCAAGGAGTTTGATGAAGACTGTCCAGTATGATGTGGAATAGTTTGGGACTAGATGAAAGCGAATAGCCTCTACTTCAAGGCGGAAAGAGTGGTAGGAAATATAATTCTCGACCACACAAAACAATCTGAAGCTTTGACCAGTGGGCTTGTTTTCGATTGCACTAAGCATTGATCATACTTGGCAGTGGTTAAATTGTGCCTTCGCTTTGGGCAGGACAGTCAGTGATGGTTAGAAGGATGCCGTGAGAAACGTCGTGCTGCTAGACCCATGACTTTAAATACGCTCTGATCCTGTAGAGGGGCTGCAAGGGGCGATGTGTTAGAGAAGGTTAATTTTCTTGATTCTGAAGACTGTTTTTCGCACTGAAACCCGGAGACGTGGACAAGATAAAAAATTGTTCGTCAGAACCTTAAAACGTTGTTCTTCTAGGCCTTAAAACTGCAGTCTTTGCCCACAAGTACAAGTCTGGTTAGGTTGGAAAAATTTGAATAAGCAAATGAGCAGCTTGGATGACTAAACAAGGAGAAGTGAATAAAAAATGTGGGCTACTGCTTAAAACTTTTAAACCTAAGTTACCAAATCGAGAGCAACAGCGCGTTTTTCTCGACCCGGCTCTCTTTGTCTCTGTGCATTAAACTCTCCTTTGCCTGCCCAGAAATTGTTCCCTTCTCCCTTTTTTCACTCTCCGAGTCTGCACCTAATGTTTAGATATCGGTATGATGTAGTGCGGGCGTCTGCCCTGACGCGGGCGCGCGGCTGTCTGCACATTACAAAGGCTTCGGGTCACATAATCAGCACCGACACAGAAAGTGTCTCTTTCACGTAGGACAGATGTGTAGAAGAGTTTGGGAGATCGCCTACATTTCAGCCTGCCGCTGAACAGGACCACCGGGTCACGGCCGCAGCTGATTTTGTTTGCTCAAACGACGACTGAGAGCACCACAATCGTATCGCTAAAATGCGCTGGTCGCATGATATTGTTCGTATCTCGCGGGCTTCATTTTGAGCCTGGAACCACATGAGACTTTTTTATCGCAATTGATGGAATGGGGGTTTCTGAAGGTGCTTTACAACTTTCCAATTCACATTTTTTTCTCTAAGGTGATTATTTGGTAAGTTAGAAAAATTAACGTAATTAGCTGATAAACATTTGCAAAAAAAATTGCCTGTGGTGTACAAGGAGGCTGGCAGTTGTATGCAACTGGTTTCACTGACCTAACTCAAATATATTGTTTTATAATCGTTGGTTCACGTTAGCTGGGACACCTTGTATATATATATATTCGTTTGAGTGCATTGTTTCTGTTTTGAGTACAGTGGGACTGATGTGTTTTCAGAAATTTTTTCGTTAACTTCTCCTATTGTTTTACCATATTACAAGTAACATGCTGTGAAAGGGTCGAAGTTTTGTTAGAGTCTTGCCTTGTTAAGATCTGCTAGCCACATTCAACTGCGTATTGTGATTTTCTGTTACATCTTCAGGCAGGGATATTTTGCGACAAATCGCTGTTCTTCATTTTGTCTGGAAGTAGGCAAATTATTACCATTATCGTTTGGATATGTTCCACAAATGTGTGAATAAAATTTTGCGGTGTCTTTGAGCTACCAGAGTCGGTTTGGTGCTTACAGAACTATCCAATATTAGCTTAGTAATGAATCCATTATTCAGCAGCTGGAAAGCCCAATAATAACGGTCTTTCAATTAGCAATCTGTCGAGGTCAGCAGAATCGATAATCTCAGTTGTCATGAGAATCAACTTTTCAGACTTTCAGCTTCCAAAGCAACCGAAGCACAATCGCAAAATTTTTGTGCACTCATTTCTTCAAATCTTTTCAATTGTAAAAGTGTGATAAGTTTTCCACATAACAGACGCCTTCAGCTTCTTTTCTGACCACGTGTATTCGGCACTCTTGCTGTCCTTCCTGCACGGTGATCATTATGATGCGCTGTCGCGTAGCTGGACAACTCATCCCATAGCTCTTTCCTTACTTCAGGTTGTTTGCGAGTAATTCTTATAACCTAAAGATGGCTGCACTGCCTTCTTTAGCCATGTTCATTGAATACTCTTTGCTCAATTTTTTCGTATTTTATTCGCTGCTTACGGTGTTATTGTTAGTTTATTTAGTCTCTTAAAATAAAACACATATGCATCTATTGGAAATATTTGTGCGCAAGACCAACACAGCAAATAGACGCGAATGATTCGGCACCAGAACCTGTGCATGCATATATATCACAGGCAAAGAGTGACGCATGTTCTGAAGTTATAAACATATTGAGAGTAAATTGACATGGATTCTCCATGTACTGCACAGATGTTGAAGGCCGCAATACATTGAAAAGTTGAAAAGCAGCACTTGCTGACGGCAGCACATTTATAACAGGCAACCTTTTACAATCACCGCAATATAAATAGAGCACTGGTGCAGAGCATAGTTCGCACATTTTACCTGCCACTTCCAAGTTTTCAAAAATCGATAGCATCGGCTTTATGAGCCAGAATGAATAGGCTTTGCAAGGGGTAGTTGGTAGGGTAACAGAGAGGGCGCTACTAGGTCGCCTGACTGTCTGAAGTCAGGATATTACATTAAAAGGCCGATTTCGCAGTAGGTGCCATGCTCCTTTCAAGTGGGACGCTGAGATGAGTATTGAACCCTCCGGGCTCTTCGATTCCGAGACAAAATTATGATGTCCCTAACAGGCAGGTACACCCTCCCACTTTTTTAACCTGAACGCACAAGCGTCGACCGTTGAGTCGATAAGCGCCATACGACGAGGCACAGCAGCGAAATGAGCGAGAATACGCGCATGCGCGCAATGAGCACTTCTGTGCAGCTGTCCTCTGCGAGGCTGTTCTGGGAACGGGACCTCACCCCTGCTTCTTTGGAGCACCGTTATCTTCATCATCCTTTTTCTTTTCTGAACGCTTCCAAGAAGTTAAATAAGCGGTCAGGAGGTAGCGCTGGATGGAATGCGATATACGCCCGCTGATTAACTACATGCGTATCAGCATTCTGTTTCTTTTGGCTATGGATCACGTAGCACTTTCCCGTGGCAAATTCTTATCAATTCATTTCGCTTACTTCGCTTATCAATTCACACCATCCTCTCATACAGGAAAGCAGGCGGTACTACGTGGCCTTTTCTAATCTTTTCCCAGCGGCATGTAGAAAACAGAAGGAAATGCGATAACGCACAAAAAAAAGCAGGTGGGGTTGGATCCGGTTCCCGTAACAGCCTGGCAGAGGACAGCTGCACCGAAGTGCTCACTGCGCGCACGCGCGTATTCTCGCTCATTTCGCCGCTGTGTTCCGCTGTACGGCGCTTATCGACTCGCCGGTCGACGTTCGTGCGTTCAGGTTAAAAAAGTGGGAGGGTGTACAGTGTCGTTACCTCTTAAGAAGAACACACAAGAACGCGGTCACTCATTTAGGAGCGTCAATGCATCCTAGTCGAAGCTAAATGACAGCACATATTGGAAGCCCCTTCTCCAGGCATCTCTTAGCTCGCACAACTTTTCTTCGACCAGCGAAAGTGTATGCAGGAATCGGACTCTAGAGAGAGCGACCACATCCACGCATATTAGCCTTAACAGTGTGACGATCGTTTAGAGCACGCTGCTTTGCGGAAATCGCGGAAGGTTACGTCTGCATGTCAAAGAGCATGTGTGTGGTGACAGAAATAAATATATAAGCAATAAGGCTTGATGCAAAGCGGATGTACACGAAAGGCGAATATTAAGTGTGCACAAAACATTGTTTTCTCTTTTAGGACGTGGGAGCAGGGCCTCAATTGCACATACCAGTTCTACGACGAGTGCCTTGAAGGTGTGCCACAGGTAGCGGCGTTTATTGTCATCAAGGGACTACAGGACAACACCGCTTCCGTCTGCAAGGTCGGGTCTGAAAGGAATAAGGGTATGTATGGATGTGCGTCTAGCCCATGTGATTCTTAGCTTCGAAAAGTGTTTTCAATTAGATAAGTTTATAGACTCATGATAATCTCGGGGCCGTTTTCATTTTGGCGTGCATTCAAAATATGACACAGTCGAAATTCACGGTATAAGTTCCGAAACTTCCCAATTATACTTGTATTAAAACTAGCGTTTTGCATAGTAACTTTGCGAGAAATGTGACGATTATATTAAAAAGGAAATAAATCGTTTTTGTCCTACTGCAGTATATATGCTTTACCTTTTCAAGATAGGATTGAAAATACACATCACACATTGAGCCTGTTCTCGTAACCTGGGGCCGGTCAGAGCACTCGGAATGTTCTCAGCGGACAACTTCAGCACGGACATTGAAACAATATAGCCGAGATGTAAGCGAAAGAAAAAGCGGCTTTGCTGTTTCGTTGGAAGTAGCACTGGCCGCCACAACATCAGTGGCGTCACCATTTTTTCAAATCTAGGTCAATCAGCTTGGAAACGCATAGAAGACGAGCGCCTCCATTTTAAGATACCCAAGAGAGAAACCAGCATCTAGTAACACGAAGGAATGACATCAAACCTTTTGCGTGGATGAATGTAAAGCAACTAATCGTGGAAGCAATTGGCTAGAAATGAGAAGAAAATAGATTAGGGGCACAGAAGCTCCGGCTTAAAGGGTATGAAGCGGTAGCGTTTCACACATATGGACAACGTTTCTGACTAAACTAATTTTCGATTTCATTTATTTAGTTCATTTCTTTCATATTTTGAATTTTCATACTTCGAATATTAGCATAAGCAAACATTATCTTCCATTCTGCGCAGTTCGACATTTTGAATGCATTTCGCATTATTAATTATTTCAATTATTAATTTGATTCAAAAGTTAGCTGGGGTTTAGCTTTAGTAAACCCGGTGGGTTGCGTAAGCAATACTGTATGGCTACGCTCAGGTTTAGCATGTAGTACTGACAAGTGTGGTGCGATATGTTTAGGCTCCTCGCAGCGTGGCTACCGACCGGGTTTATTGGACGGCTTGAAGAGTATGCCCATCTACAGTTGCTCTTGTTGCTATGGTAACGACGCGCCATCTGCGGCGCGGCGTGGCTACCGACCGGGTTTACCCGACGGCTTGAACAGGGGCCCCCTCTGCGGTCGGTCTAACGGTCAAAAGTGGCTACCGGCCGGGTTTACAAGATGGGTTGAAACCTGGCGTAGTATTGCTTACGCAGTAATAAAATATTCATCATCACCATCATCATCAGCCTGATTATACCCACTGCAGGGCGAACACCTCTCCCATATTTCTCCACTTAACCCGGTCCTGTGCTAGCTGCATCCACTTGACCTCTGCGAACTTCTTAATCTCATCCGCCCACCTAACTTTCTGCCGCCCCCTGCTACGCTTTCCTTCCATTGGAATCCAGTTTGTTACCCTCAGCGACCATCGGTTATCCTCTCTTCGCACTACATGTCCTGCCCATGTCCATTTCTTCTTAATTTCCACTAGAATGTCGGTAACTTGAGTTATTTCTCTGACCCACTCTGCACGCTTTCTGTCACTTAATGTTACTCCTACCATTTTTCGTTCCATAGCCCTCTGGGTTGTCCTCAACTTAAGTAGAACTCTCTTGGTTAGCCTCCACGTTTCAGCCCCATAAGTGAGTACAGGCAAGATGCAACTGTTGTATACTTTCCTCTTGAGCGATACCGGTAAGCTGCTAGTCATAATCTGCGAGAGCTTGCCAAATGCGCTCCATCCCAATCTTATTCTTCTTGTTACTTCCTTTTCATGGTCCGGATCTGCGGTTACTACCTGTCCTAAGTAGACATATTCGCCTACTACTTCCAGTATTTCGCTACCTAATGTAAACTGCTGTTCCTTTCCGAGGCTGTTGAACATTACTAAGATAAAATATTGGAATTTTTTATTATTGTATAATGAAGCATTGCTTTTCATTCCGAGCATTTTGACATCGTTGAATCTCTCATTTTCTAATTGTTCATTTCGTTGAATGATTACAATTAATAATTAGTGAAATATACATCACATTTTCTAGTAACCATCAACAAGCATTGGCTTTTCGTTCTTAGCATGTTGACACCTTTGCTTGCCGCTTTTTTGCTTTTCAATTTTTCGAATCATGTCAATTATATAAATGACCAGTACAAACTACTATCATTATACTAATAAGCCGAAAGCAGTGAGGCCAAACGAGCTGCATAAGTTATCGCTCAAAACAACCACACGCTGCTGGTGGAACCAGAATACTCCCCTCCGAACTCCGTGTCTGATACTCTAACGTTGATATAAGCGACGCATGTTTCGTCTTGTACTTTCTTATGTGATGTCGAGCGTAGCCTATTCTTGAGAGTCACACTCCCCATAGTGATGGACGTAGAAAGTCATGATATACTGCGAGCATCACGTATGACGTGATCCAGTGGGGAGTGCGAGAGCTGTGATAACGCTTTTCTAAGATTCCATGGCCTTATTCAGCTAATCAGTAAATATATGCAGGGAAGATGAGGACCTTTAAAAATGAGATACACAAGAAAAAAGCCAGTCAATGACTCGAAGAAAAGCATGGGGATACGTTTGTGTGTGTTGCACAATGGGAAGTAACAGTTATTCGTAAAAGCAGTTGGATAAGAGGGTGGAAGAAAAAACCGCCACGTGCCACCATTTGGATCAGAACCCACGACTTCCGACTTTCGCGTCGGGTGCTTGATCGCCGAACTACGGCAACGGCTGTTTAATTTGGTTCTGTCTTAGATATTTATGTCGACATTAACCTATTCTAGAGACTGTTCACTAGCGCCATCCTAAGCCCTAGCGGCGGACGTGGAACGCCCTTATATATTGCACGCGTCACGTATAACGTGATCCAAAAGGGAGGGCGGATGATGTCATCCTTCATTGTCTTTATGCCCTGTAATTATGTTGTTTATTTCTTGGCATGTTGCACATGGATGACTCCCAGAGTACGAGAAAACCACCCCGTGCTTGAACACCGTGGGCGGAAAGCTCCACGACTGCTTTAGAAATTTCAAAGTCGATGTTAACCGGGCTTTGGCCAAGGCAGCTGCAAATGAAGTTATTCCTCATGCCTGCTGGTGAGTACACGTGGTAGGTACATTCAGTGCGCGAGCTGACTAGCCTCATGCAGCACACGTCTGTGGTCTTTCGGTAGGAACAGTTATGACCAAACGCGGAAATGTGTTTTGAAACTGAAGCTGCATTCCTCTTAATAAGTGCACAGTATTTATTGCCATAACGTCGTGATAATAATTTGCGCGGAGGCGGCATGATGCATAAAAGTTCATTTGCTTTTAAAATTTCAGCCTCGATTTCCCAAAACACAAGTATTACGGCTGACATGGATGCCCGTAATTTGTCTATTTCTTATGAAAAGCAGATGTGTTTTCAAATAATGTCGTCATATCATGGCAGACACATGCATGTAGAGTTCAAAAGAACTTGTCAAACCAGCGATAGTGCTGAGTTTTGACAATGGCTTCTATTAGTAGAAAATGTATGTCCTGATCACTACGAGAAAGGGACAGGTTAACGTTCAGTTACATTACGCGCCTAAAGCTAGAGAGAGCTTACAGAAGCGCGTTCACGATAAGTGCGCACATGATCATTGCGACACTATGGCTCCTGTATGGATTGGTGGCGACAAGGCTGCTAACTGGAGACCACGCTGATCGTCCTGGCGATAAAACGTGAAGATTTAACAGGGGCTAAAGTTATCTGAAGCTTAACATTATATTGCAACGACTTCTCGTATGTGTTGCAGTTAGTATGTGTTCCGCGGCTTTAAGGTTTTTTGTCTTTACCATCCCAAAGCGTCTCACGCTGTAAAGGAGTGTAGGGTTGTGGAAAGCTCGATCACATGGTGTTCGTTAATATTCACTGATATGGTTACATGGTGTTGGTTTATGGGGTTAACGTCCCAAAGCAACTCAGGCTATGAGAGACGCCGTAGAGGAGGACTCCGGTAATTTGGACCACCTGGGGTTTTTTAACGTGCACTGACATCGCACAGCACACGGGCGCCTTGCCTTTCGCCTCCATTGAAAAGCTGCCGCCGAGGCCGGGATTCGATCCCGCGTCTTTGGGAACAGTAGTCGAGCGCCGTAACCACTGCGCCACCCACATGGTGTTCGTTAATATCAACTAACATCACACAATACACGAGAGCATTGATTTTCGCCTGCATCTAAAAAGAGACACAGTGGCCAGGATTTGATCCGGCGTCTATAGTGGTTTGGGCGTCCGTCTCGGCTGCGGGAGGTGGTCAGTTCGAAACCCGCCGCCGGACACCCACCGGTAAAATTGGGTACAAGCGTCCCCCGGCCCGGCGCCCGGCTCTTTCAAGGGTGTGCGTTTGGGAGAGGCTCTGCTAACCCTGCTGTGCTCCCTCGGGGGCCTAGTTTCGAACAACCATGGTCTGCAAATAGTTGCGCCGATGTGGCAGTGATTCGTTCCGCCATCGGACAACAATAAGTCCGCCTTGCACGGCAACAGCCCATTATGTGGCCCTTTTTTTTTTCGTTTTGTTTTTTTAGGACTGCTGCAGCTGAGGCTCTAAGGGAGCACTTCAGGTGAGGGTCAAAGGAAGTACCTTTGCAAGACAAACAGAACCACCTTTGCAAACCACTAGGATATTTTAGTGGTTTGGGCTCTCGAACGCTAAAGTTCGAGAGCCCAAACCACTAAAATATCGCGGCTGAGCAGCTGCCCGGTTTTTGTTGTTCAATAATAAGCCTTATTATGTTACATTGTTTTGCAGATTCATTTCGGCTTTGCTGTGAATAGATTTTGGTGATGCCTTATAAATCAAAAATACACTTCTGTGTTTGTTGTCTAGGCAGTAAGACTTATATTAAGTTGCAGAGTGGCTCTAAGATTTTGGTAGCAATCCTTTGGTTTTGCTTTTCATGTTTTCTGGATACCGCAGTTCGTACAAAGACGCCCTACACTGCTTCCACGAGGCCTTGGCTCCGTGCGAAAGCATAGGTGGCAAGCGCCTATTCTTTGCCTTTTTCGAGCGGGCGCTTGGGAATGCAGTCAAGCTGGCATGTCCTGACCATGTTGCGGGATCCGAGGCCTGCAAGTCATTGAAGAAGCTGCCACCGGTTGGGCCCCAAGACCGCAAGATCGAGAGCTACGTCGAGGTTTTAACGGAAATTGCCTCTTACATTTCAGGCCAGTGACTCTGTTGTATCGAACTCTTTTGTTTGCGTCTGCTTCTGCGGTTACGATTCCGCTCGCAAATCCATGCTGCACTCAGAAGAGGCCAGCACAATACATGTCAATAGGAGAAATTGATTGCAAGCTGTTCACCAATTCTAATAAACGTCCGTACTGGTTGATATAAGAAAGGCCAAAATGGATATGTTTATAGAGGTCATTGACTAGCACTCAAGCAAAATGTTGCAGATCTCAAGAGAAAATAGATGAGGTGCCCTGTAAAAGTGTGGGCACGAACCCTTCGCAGATTTATTTTCTGATTTTGGTGAAAGAAGACAGTGACAATCGAGTTTTGAAGTTTTTTTTTTTAGGGTGATGAAACCCGCATTCCACGGACTAACATTTTGACGAGGTGAATTGTCTCCGTAATGCTGAAGGAAAGTTGCTCTCCAGCTCATTGATCAACGGACTTGGAGTTTCCCTCACATCCTGGTTTCATGGGCGCACTGCGTACCATCTGTGTGCGGCGCAGCCTGGAGGCGTCCTACCATCCATAGTCTATCGATGACGAATGTACCAGAACAACTCTGTAGAAACATTTAAGACTGCTTATGTGTAAAACTGAGAATGCATCATTATTTGGGCAGCCAAAGGTTTGCTGAAAGTGTTTTTAAATTTAATAAAGTGGATTCCTAGAATATCTTTGTTGGTTTATTGTACATAAGACCGGATATATTCGAGTGGATTCGCACGAAGATGACGAGAGTAGCTGGGTTGCACGCCCTGCTAGCAAACACGTAGTCGAAAGCTTCAGTGCGCCGAGACCTAGCTGTCATAAGCCACTGGATATGCGCTGCCTATTTTATCTGTTTGGTGGTTCGTATTCTATTCAATGGTTAGTATGGCGGTAACATCAATGGGAATACAAAACACACCTTAGTAGGTAATAAGTGCCGCAACGCGCCCAATAGGTGCCGCTCAACACACGTTAACTATCATCCTTTCTTGCCTATGCGCCGCGTGCTTGCTTCGCGCATCGAGGTCCTGGTTTCGAACGTCAATTACGACTAATTTTTTTATTCGAGTATTTCTGGCTTGTGGACGTCGCACTCGCCAAAATTTTGATGGCTGCTATTGATTGTTAACAGCGCTAACTACAACAACGTCAGAAGGAACTTCGCGCAAATGGACAAGTAATGCTTTCGCCTCAAAACCTACTGCTCAGGTTCAGTGATCATGGCGTTAGGCTGTATTATACGAGTGCGTGATTTCAAGTTATGGAGAAATATCAATGGACGCCAAACTGAGACAGCCGTCCGTTGGGCGCTATCAGGTAACAAGATCGGCATGAGGCCGAAAGGAACCTGACAATGTCCACACCGGTGCTTGCTATCTGAATGCTTTCAATTCGTCGTTAACCACTACCGTCGTGTCAGCAGTGTGCAAAAAATTATAGTTTTATTTTTTGCACACTGCTGACACGACGGCAGTGGAGCGCAGCTCGCATACTCTATTCGTGTCTAGTGCTACGTCTGCACCACGATTAGGCCGACTTTTATCTTACCAATTATATACACCCCCTAGACAAGTCACACTTCGTTGCACTGTTCGCTGGCTTTTATTGAGAAAGCAATACTGCTCGCAGTTTGAGCCGTCAGCGTGGCCCGGCAGTGACCACCATTGAACTTTGACCTTTAGACGAGCGCAGGCTGGTAGGAGCTGCCAACTTGGGTCTTTTGTTTCACATGGGACGGGTATGTCAGAATCATCCTGTCAGGACCCTGGCATTCAAGTTATTCCTAGAGCCCATGCAAATAAGGCACGTCCATACGGCTTGGTTAAAGAGGGGCTTTATATGTTGGCTGGCAGGAGCTGCCAACTTGAGTCTCTCGTTTCACATGGGATGTTTATGTTAGAATCAACCTGCCTGCCAGGACTGTGGCATTTCGTTACCCCTCTAGGCCACTAAGGGACATTCATACGGCTTGGCTAAAGCGGGGCTTTACGTGTGGGCTGGGGAAGAAGAAGAATGCTCGGTCACCTACAGCTATTTCTTTCGCTCAATATTCGGTTCAGCAGCGTGGAACTCTTCTAATTGTTTTGGTTCGCCTAAATTAACAGGTCAAACGTCACATCTCTCAACAAGTGCTAATATACCCTAACTACATTTTGCGAATGCTCTCATCAGTATTCCATTTTTTCACGACGAAAAAACTTAGCTTGACTGTACCACTTACACGTAAGCCATACCTTAGATTTATTTTGTGCATGCGTATACAAGCTTAGGCGTATGCCCAAGTAAATTTATATAGGTAGTATTGATATACCATTCTCTGTATTTACCGCTACCATTAGTAAGTGAAGCAATGGATCATGGGAGACGCAATAAATCGAGGATCTGCTGTAGATATTCGAGTGCTTGCCACGAGCCCTGCGAAACCTAATGGTTATTGTAATTGTTCGTGGTTACCAATGTAGCTGAGCTGTCTTGGTGGGTTACTTGGCAAACGTGACGAAGCGAACCACACAGATCGCAACACAGACACGAACAGAAAAAACAAAACAGAGGAAGACTTAGGATTGCTTGCATACGGAGATGCGAAAGCCGTAGTCCTTGTGGCCGGAAATTTTTCGACAAGCATTACAGTTTTTTTTAGGAATATATATGTCAGTAGATTTGTTTTGATTCCTACCGGCGACATTAGGGTGAGATAGGAAGACATAGTTGAGGTTTTCACAGCTGCTAAATCTCAATGTGAGAGCATTTATTGTCTCATTAGTGGCAAAGCGAGGCTGTGTCGGCATAGCGTGTCATCAGAGTGTGTCGGCAGAAGGGATATAAGAAAGTAAGAAACAAAAACGTGCTACAGCAAGAATTCGATCCACCATTCCTCCGTTCTCCAGCGAGAGCTCACATCAATAGTCTACGCAAACTTCTTGAGCACGTGTCCGTAATTAATTTTGTCTAGCGTAAGGGCGCCGGAGGACAGCGAGTGATAGAACAGCAGTAAGCGAGAACAAAAACACATAAAATGAAGAAATTACAAAGCAAATTACATGCCCAGACCAAGACAAGCCCACTTGTCAAAACGTTGGCTCGTCTGCGAACTGAGGCGTACCCCATTTATCCTTGTTCAGTTCTTTTTCATACCGTGCGAACCATCTTCTTCCTTTCGTTCTACCTGAAAGCTGTTCGTAAGTATATGTTATGAAAGGCAACGAAAGCGATTCGAAATCGGCGTTTACAATACTGAAAGCAAAATAAGACAGTGAATCTCCTCTTAAACATCTGCGTGGCGCCATTTAGAGAGCTTGACAAAAATTAGCTGTGGTTGGGCTCTGGTTTATCCTGGATGCCTGACTACACCTGTGTCGATCTTGTGATTAAACACACGATTGAGTAGTGGTTTATTTGTGGTTTCTTTTTTATTTCTGCCAATTAATGAGCAGCGACGATCCGTGAAGTAGTGAGACTTGATTTCTGTTTTGTTTATCTGCATGGTCGAGCTTGCGTTCTTGTGTGGAAGAACCAAGTCTAGACTGGCCCCCATTGGGTGGTCGCTTTTGGCTGGCATAGGTGCAACTCCATATCAAAACTCTCTTTCACTGTTGGCACTAAAGACGTTTTACGGTTCGGATGTTGGTTGTAGTAATCCGTGGCGATCACTAGGTGCTTCTCTGCATGGCTTGACACACCTATTGAGGGAAAGTCCATAGCCGTGCTACCATTATCTTGGGGGGGTATGTACCCACCGTTAACAACCACACCGCTTTCGCACTGTTTATCACGCACACCGTTTCACCGTTTCATGACGACACCGCTGGGACTAGATGGTTGCATACCAGCTTATATATTGCTCCTGATGTTAATCATGATGTCAGAACGTGATCCACCAACTTGTTTGCGTAGTCTCGCTATTGTTCCACCCTTATTCAATTCCCGACGCCGCTAACGAGTAGGTGACCTTTAACCTTTAACCTTACGCTTATAGTTTGTGTTGACCTTTGACTTATTACGTGGTCAAAACGAGTTGGTTCTGTGACCTACGTGACTTCGCTCTAAGACTTGACCTTCAAGTTTCTGAAGGGAAAACCGACACTGACGCTGACGACTCGAGTTGGCAGGCTTAGGGAAGCTTCCGCTTCAAAACGTTACTGGGGACACTTACGCTGAGCCATTAAGTGTATGGCGCGAGAGCGTATGCTACCTGCCCACATATAAGTTCCGCTTTAACCTAGTCACATGGATGTGCCTGCGTGTCCTAGGGATAACGTGAACGAAAAAGGTTCTGGCAGGCTGATTCTGATATCCCCCTCCCATATGAAAGGAGCGACCCGAATTGGCAGCTACTGTCAGATTTAATGTCAGCCAACCCTACACTCAGTTAGTGCTCGGCCATGTCAGCTGAAAGCTACGGCCTGCCCGTGCCACGCTCTAAGGCTTGACCTTTAAGTGGCTTAAGAGCAAACCGACACTGACGCTGAGGGCTTGAGCTGGCTGATATAGTGAAGCTTCCGTTCAAAACAGCACTCCGCAGTGGTCTCGTGCATCTCTCACAAGAGAGCAGCAAATAAGCCTCGAATTAGACTTGAATATTAGTGCGAAATGCTTGTTATAAACGGCAAACGCCTAAAGAAATTAACATTCAGCAACATGTATGGCAGAGATACCAGAAATGCTTTCTCATTGCTTTAGCTAAACAGACTTAGGTCACTCCTCAATTTATTTTGATTTCGAACGAAGAGACCTTCAATATGTAGGCGGGTCCCACAAGAGCGCAGCAAATGAGCCACGAATTAGCATCGAATAACAGTTCGAAATGCTTGTTAAAAACGGCAAATGCCTAAAGAAATTAACATCCAGCAACCTGTACGGCAGAGACACCAGAAATGCTTTCTTATTGCTTAAATTAAGCAGACTTAGGTCACCCCTCAATTTTTTTATTCCGAATGAAAAGGCCTTCAATATGGAGGCCGAAATTCGTCACGATAACATCTTCCCCATTGGCAGAAATGTCTGTTGTGACTGGGACATATTTAGAGCGTATTTCTCAAGGCAACCTACCGCAGGTACTCTCTCTTTTTTTCGCGGAGAGATGGACAAATGGTATATTTATTCTAGCTCATGAGGGTTCAGTCAAGATAAAAAGGTAAGAACCGGACATGCCGGTGCCCGATTAAAAAAAACTTATGGATCTGGACCACGCAATGGTGTCAGGGCGGCGCGGTCTTATAAGGTTGGCCGGAGCCTGCTCAAAGTTTAAATTCGGAAATATTGCGCAACAAAAGTTTCAGGCTGGACCAGAAATTATCCGCATCGTCCCAAACACCAAAATTGACGCCACCTTTCACCTTCGACGAGCGATAGACTGCCGCACGCCGAAGGAATTACCCTAAACATACAAACGTGGCACCGGCGCAAGACTGAATCGAGAAAAACAAAAACCTACAAAAAATGTTAGCCACGAGCATATGGTTACGCTCGAAGGCTTTCACGAAGATCGGGATGTAATAGACGCATTGTCAGCTACTAGTCTCTCAGGCTCTGGCACGCGCCCTACCAACAAACATCGTTCTTCTCCAGAGCACCTAGCGCTTCATCTTCTTTGCGGCCGTTGCAATTTGCCCTGCGAAGCCGAAGTCCACTGGGCCAGTGACGCAGTTTCATGAGGGTTCGAGTGCTTCAAGTGCGCAACATGGGAAAGTTCAGTCTTCGACGCACGGCGAGCTGTCGCAGTTAAACGAGCAATCTAGTAAGTGACATAAACAATGGCGGTAGCAATGACGTAAGGTCCATCGTAGTGCGCCAACAGTTTCTGGTGAAGGCCATGCCGGCGAAGTGGTCGTCAAAGCCACATCACCTCACCCGGAGCGCAGGTAACATGTCGACGGTGCTCATACCTGCGTGCTTTGAAACGTTCTCAAAAAGCTACAGTCCGCAAACGGGCAATTCGCCGAGATACTTCGGCCACGCACAGGGTCTCTGCTGCAGGGATCGTCGCTGACTGAGAATGGCAAGATTGTATCCAAGGTGGACGGGCGTACAGAAGAAAGGGCGTAACCCGTCGTTTCATGGGTCGCATTCTTAAAAGCGTAGGTTACAAAAGGCAGGATGGTGTCCCAGCGTCTGTGATCCGCAGCCACGTGAATTGAAAGAATGTTGGTCAACGTTCAGTTTATCCGTTCAGTCAAGCCGTTTGTCTGCAGGTGATAGGGCGTCGAGTGGCGAAAAGTTGTTGCGCGGAAACGCAGCAGGTATTCGATGAAATCCGCAGTGAACTCACGACCGCGGTCACTCATGATAATCCGTAGTGGCCCGTGGCCTAAGATGATCGAGCAGTTTAGAGACACAGAACCCTGATATGCTGTAGACGATTGAATAACGGCCGTTTCGAAGTACCGAGTTAGATAATCGGCGCAAATGACAATCCGGTGATTGTCAAAGCAAAACTTTGGAAACGGACTCAACAGATCGATGCCGATTTTGTTTGAAGGTTGCACTCGGAGGCGGTACAGGGTGTAGGAGCCCAGCAGGGGCAACTGTAGGACTTTTGTGCCGTTGGTACTGCGTGCAAGTGGTCACGTAGTGTTCAAGGGTCCATTGCATCTTAGGCCAATAAAACCGTTCTTGAGCACGGCTGAGCGCGCGAGCTGATCCGAGATGATCAAACCTGAGTTCGTGAAATGCGAACAAAACAGATGGATAGAGGTTTTTAGGAACAGCAAGTAGTAGTCGTGGGCCTAAAAGAGAATAGTTCTTACACAGGAGCCTGTCGCGTACACAAAAATGGCCAGTAACCTGACGAGTGTGCGGATAATTGAAAAGAGGTCTTTTTCCAGTTCCGATTTAAAACCTTGGTTTGGAAACTCTGAAAACAGGACAGAAATACAATTGTCGAAGTGGTCGGCATCGCACTCGGTGGTGGCTACGGGAAGCCGCGAAATGCAGCCTGCGTCAGCGTGCCACTGGCCGCGTTTTTAGGTAACGTCTAAAGTGTTATCTAGATAACGTCTAAAGGGCAGCGGTGGCGTAGCGGTAGAACATCCGTCTCGCATGCAAGAGGACCGGGGTCAAATCCCGGTGCCGCGCAACTCTCCACCGGATTGAAAAAAAAAAGAAAATCCGCGTGTCGATGGAATTGCATAAACAGGTTTGGGGTGCTACCTGATGCCGGTGAACACTTCCGGCAATGCACTTCCTCACAAGAACAGGCGTTGGCCACCCTGGTGCAGTAATTTGCCGCAACCTCCTATGATAAGCTCCATAAAACCCCAGCCTCAGTCACCAGCGGCAGCGGAACAACTGACCACGGCGGCGGTCAGACCTGTGACGCAGGAGGGGGAGCTAAGAATACCTGGCTCCGCTGGGCAGGTCGCCATTCGAAACTGACCCTGGTAACGTTTAACGCTAGAACCCTAGCAAGTGAAACTAGTTTAGCAGTGCTGTCAGAGGAACTACAGGGTATGAAATGGGATATCATAGGGCTTAGTGAGGCTAGGAGGTCGAATGAGGCATATACTGTACTAAAGGATAGGCATGTACTGTGTTATCGAGGTTTACCAGAGAGGCGACAACTAGGAGTAGGTTTCCTTGTCAATAAGTATATAGCGGGTAATATAGATGAATTCTATAGTATTAATGAGAGGGTGGCAGGCATCGTTATTAGGCTTAATAAGCGATATAAATTGAAGGATGTACAGGCCTATGCACCTACGTGTAGTTATGGTGACCAGGCAGTTGAAAGATTCTACGAAGATGAATAATCGGGAAAGCGAAAAGAAAAGATGCAGTATACTGTACTAATGGCCGACTTCAATGCCAAGGTAGGCAAAAAGCAGGCAGGAGACCAGGCAGTAGGTGACTATGGCATTGGTTCTAGGAATAGCAGGGGGGAGTTTCTAGTTGAGTTTTCAGAGCGCAATAACTTAAGAATCATGAATACCTTCTTCAGCAAACGGAAGATCCGGAAATGGACATGGAAACGTCCTGACGGGGAGACTAAAAATGAAATTGACTTCATAAAGTGTTCAACCCCCGCCATTATGCAAGATGTAGAGGTAATCGGGAAAGTGTAATGCAGTGACAACAAGATGGTGAGGTCCCGAATCAGCCTAAATCTGAAGAGAGAACGCAACCGATTAGTAAGAAAGAAACTCATCAACGAATTACCGGTGAGTGGGAGGGCAGAAGAGTTCAGGATCTCGGTACGGAATAGATATTCAGCTCTAACCGAGGATTGTGAAATTACCCTAGAAGCAAGGAACAATAATTTCAGAGATATCATTACTGAGTGCGCGGTAGAAGTAGGCGGTTGGATAGTTAGAGAGGATACCGGTAAGCTGTCTAAGCAGACAAAAGATTTGATTAATAATCGCCAGAGTATTAAAGCTTCCACCCCAACAGACCAGATCGAACTGGCCGAGATATCAAAGCTAATCAATAAGCGCAAGGTCGCCGATATAAGTATAACATGGAGAAAATTGAGCATGCTGAAAAGAACGGGGGAAGCCTTAAAGTGGTAAAGAAGATATTGAGCATAGGCAAAAACCAGATGTATGCGATAAGGGATAAGGCGGGAAACGTCATCACGAGTATGGACAAGATAGTCAAAGTAGCCGAGGAGTTCTATACAGATCTCTACAGTAGCCAAAGTAGTTAGGACCGCAAAGAGATTGGCGGTAGGGAAAAAAACAGTCTGACGTTCCACCTGTGACGAAGGACGAGGTCAAGAAAGCATTAGAAACTATGAAAAGGAGGAAATCAGCGGGAGAGTATCGGATAACTACAGATTTGCTGAAGGACTGGGGGGACATCGTGCGAGAAAAATTGGCCACTCTGTATACGCAGTGCCTGGTGTCATCGACTGTACCGGAACCTTGGAAGAATGCAAACATTATCCTCATTCATAAGAAAGAGGACGCTAAGGACCTTAAAAATTACAGGCCAATCAGCTTACTGTTTGTTACGTATAAGGTATTTACTAAGGTAATCACTAATAGAATCAGGACAACCTTAGACTGCAATCAAGCAAAGGATGAAGCAGGTTTTCGGAAACGGTACTATACTATCGACCATATGCATACCATCAATCAGGTGATAGAAAAAGGCTCGGAATATAACCAGCCCTTATACATAGCTTTCATTGATTACGAAAAAGCATTTGACTCGGTTGAAAACTCGGCGGTGATGCAGGCATTGCGAAATCAGGGAGTAGACGTACCGTACGTGAAAGTGCTTGAAGATATATATAGTGGCTGCACAGCAAGCATAGTTCTGCATAAAGAAAGTAACAAAATTCCCATAAAAAAAGGCGTTAGGCAACGAGACACAATCTCCTTAGTGCTATTCACAGCTTGCTTAGAGGAAGTATTCAGAGACTTGGAATGGGAGCAGTTAGGAATAAGGGTAGATGGAGAATACCTCAGTAATCTGCGATTTGCTGATGACATTGCCTTGCTAAGCACCTCGGGGGATGAACTGCAAATAATGATTGATGACCTAGACAGGAAAAGTAGAAAGGTAGGCTTGAAAACCCATATGCAGAAGACTAAGGTAATGTTCAACAGCCTCGGGAAGGAACAGCAGTTTACATTAGGTAGCGAAGTACTGGAAGTAGTAGGCGAATATGTCTACTTAGGAACGGTAGTGTCCGCAGATTCGGACCATGAAAAGGAAATAACAAGAAGAATAAAATTGGGATGGAGCGCATTTATAGCTAGCACTCGCAGATTATGACTAGCAGCATACCGGTATCGCTCAAGAGGAAAGTATGCAACAGTTGCATCTTACCTGTACTCACCTATGGGGCTGAAACATGGAGGCTAACCAAGAGAGTTCTACTTAAGTTGAGGACAACCCAGAGGGCTATGGAAAGAAAAATGGTAGGGGTAACATATAGAGATAGGAAGCGTGCAGACTGGGTCCGAGAAATAACTCAAGTTACCGACAATTTATGGGAAATTAAGAGGAAGAAATGGGCATGGGCAGGACATGTAGTGCGATGAGAGGATAACCGATGGTCGCTTAGGGTAACAAACTGAATTCCAAGGGAAAGAAATCGTAGCAGGGGGCGGCAGAAAGTTAGGTGGGCGGATGAGGTTAAGAAGTTCGCAGGGGTCAAGTGGATGCAGCTAGCACAGAACCGGGGAAAGTGGAGAAATATTGGAGAGGCCTTCGCTCTTCAGTGGGTACAGTCAGGCTCATGATGATGATGATGAAAGTGTACTCTTGGAGGCGAAGGACCGCTGCAAGGCACTCCTGCTTCGGGACCGTGTAGATCCGCTCAGGTTTGCTGAGAGAATGGCTTGCGTATGCGATAACATGTTCTTGTCCACTGCAGCCGTCTTTTGTAGCAGACTTGTCCGCGGGGCGGCGATGTCACCAAATTGGTGTAATAAAACGACGGTAATAACAACATAACCCAAGAAAACTGTGAAGCTACTCGGCAGTCTTGGGTAGTGTCAATGACTCTACCGCCGCTGTTTTCTGAGGATCAGGTCGTACCTTGTCCTCATCAACAAGGTTCCCAGCACCAATGCCTGGCGCTCGCCAAACAGGCACTTCTTCGAATTGAGGACGAGGCCAGCGTTATGCAAACAGTCTAAGACAATAGTTTAAGCGTTTGTTATGTTCATTGAACGTCCTGCCAAGTATGGCATCGCGCAGGTAAAACATGCCAACTTCAAACCTCGCAACACCATGCTCTTAAATCTTCCGATTGTTGCAGGCGCATTGCAATGTCCAAAGGGCATAACATTAAATTCCTGAAGTCTATCCGGCGTGAGAAATAATTTTTCCTTCTCATTAGGGTGCACAGGTTTTTTCCAAGAACCTGATCTTAGATCGACGAACGAAAAGCAAGAGGTGGCAGAAAGGCAGTCAATGGCGTCATCTATATGAGGTAGTGGGTGCAAATCCTTTTTAGTGATGGCGTTTAGACGTCGATAATCAACGCAGAATTTCCACATACCATCCTTCTTGCGTACCAGGATTACAGGGGCGCCTAAGGACTCGAAGACTCCTGAATTACTACCATGTGAATCATTTCTTCGCATTTCCCCTTCATGGATCACTGCCTTGTCGTGGCGGAGGGGCTTGCGATACTCAATGAAGTCGTGAGCTCTGGTGTGTAGGGCCACCCAAGATAGACAGGTCACGACAGAGAGTTCTGACAAAATGTGATTCAGTGGAGAAGGTAATGGCAAGCCACTCCAGTATTTTCTGCCAAGAAAACCCTATGACCAGTCACAATAGCATTAATTGTGCTGCTGGTGGAGACTCTCGAGCGTTCCTTGGACGGCCAGAAGATCATATCAGTCGATATTGGCGACCATAAACCCTGACTGCTCATTGGAGGGTCAAATTCTGAAGTTAAAGCTAGGCTACTTTGGTCATCTGATGAGAAGAGAGGAGTCGCTGGAGAAAGATTTGATGTTGGGAAAGGTTCAGGGTCGCCGGAGAAGGGGTAGGCAGTGAACGCGATGGTTATATGGCATCCTGGAGGCGCTGCAGATGAAGTTATGTTACTTTAGGAAGGTAGTGGGAGACCGGAAAGCGTGGCGTGACATGGTCCATAGGGTCACGAAGAGTCGGACCCGACTGAACGACTGGACTGAACTGAAGATTTTTTGACGCTTGTCCATTGATCCCCTTGCACTCGAATGCTCACACTTGATGGGGCTTCTGGCGCATCGAACAGTACGAAATGGTGTCTTTTCCATGACGAGTGCGAGACGCAGTGATAGAAGACGATCCAGTGGGTTAGACGATGTTGCAAATAGATGAGTATTGGAGCAGAAGGTCCACCCGAGCTAGGTACTGAAGGGTACTGAGGCTGGTGTTGACCATGCTAGTAATTGTGGATGTTGCTGACGATGCCTTAGAAATAGGGTCGGCTGGATTGACTCCTTCCGCTGCCAACGCGGAGAGCATATCGTGTTCACAGGAGGCAAATTTCAAGCCAATTGATAGAACAGCGTGTTCGGGGAGGAATTAATTTTCCACAACCAGGTGTGGCGGTTTACCACAGATACCAGACAATGAGGCACAAGGACATTCTTCCCACACGCTAAATAAATAGGTTGTAATACAGCCTCAAACATGTCACTAATGCCAGGCGATGAGGAAACTGGGACGTACACTGCAGTCCACAATATCACGACTGTGTCGTTGGACACGCTAAACACAACTTCCGCATTGCTCAAACTTTCCACGAGACTAGGCAAAAAGTAGTGCTTGAAATAAACCACCCCACCATGACAGTCAACTTAGCGATATTGTAGCGCAAAACAGACAAAACAGACGAGAAGACCGAACAACACGAGCGCTGTAGCGCTAAAAATGTTTAAATAAGACATCCAACTCTGAATTTATGTCTTGAATGGAGCGGACAATAACAACAAACTTTGCTTGGAAATCTAATCTACCCAGTTTGACTTCCACACTGCACGCTCCCAAAGACCGAAGCGATTCGCCACTCACTCCACAAAGCGTCGATTTCAGGGCACACTGAAACATCATTTTGCGCCTTAGCAACAGTTTATATCCTAAACTCATTTTTGAAGCAGTTGCCCGGTATCGACAAGAGCCGATTTAGAAAAACCATCAACGAGCACGTTAACATTGTTCTTGAACATTATTGCAGGGGGAGGTATGTCGGTGCTCAGCAGACGTCCAGTGACCTCACCTGCATCGGTCACGCTGGCTAGTTTTCCAGATGTGATGATAAGGTTCGGCATGTCCGGGATAGCGGAGGAGGGGTCATGCTGCGATCTGATGCGAGAGAAGGGTTCCTCAAGTTGCGTGGAGTGGTCAGGTGCGGAAATGGGTTGAAAGGCTGACCGTTCTGAAGGTGCTGATGGACGGGCCATGCAGTGTACATCGTAGAGCCATAGCGATACGAGCGGCGACCATGGCAAAACCGCGAGATGTGGCCAGGATTACTACACCGGTAGCACACGAAAGGCGGACGAACAAAAGGTGGCCTAAGGAAAACATCGACGGTGTTGGGGCCTGTAGAAAAGGCATCACGTCGTACTTTTTTCTCGTAGATGACCGGCGGCAGCTCACAAGCGCACAGGCGGTTCGTGCAGCGATCTACGGATGTGGTGCGCTCGGAACTGCCGAAACAGCTGGGGCATAGAGAAAGAAATTGGTAAAGAGCGGACACTCGGCGAAAACTTGCCCCAGGAAATGATGCGCGACTTGTTGCTCTGTCGCCGATTGATGGATGGCGGCCCCAACGCTGACGCGCGCGCGGCGGCACTGGATGCAGCGGTAGCCCGCCGGAGCTGACGACAGAAAGTTGTAGAAGGGGCTGGTTATCTGCGCGTGCCTCGTCTGTGGGGCACAGACCGCATATTTTTATCTCTCGTGGGCTGCTTCCCTGAACAACTGTGGTTTGGAACGACGGCAAGGTGAGCAAGGTTTTTGCTGAACTAGGCTGCATTTCAAGCAATTTACGCTGACCACGCCGGCAGGGGCCAATTAAGTTTCGCAGCTCGTGAACAGGCGCACCCGCTGTTGAAGCATAGAGAAGTTCAGGCGCAGTTCGTGACGCTCCGGCAGTTTCCAACCGCGGTGAGGTGTAATATGTTGTGTCCCTGCGAAACTGCGCTGAATTACGAACGGTTTAGCTCAGTAAGCTGGACAAAGTGGCATGTGAAGGAAGTTACCCTTGCTAAGGTAGCCGCCACTGAGACTGTGTAGTTTATGTATAATGCCTATTTTGTTACATATCATTTGCCATAATTTGGAAATCAACGTTATGCTATTTTTGTCTCTACCTAAGTTCTGTTTCTCGCTTTGTGTATTTTTATTTTTCTGTATTTTGCACATCGCCTAATGTGTGCCTAGTTTTGTCAATGCATCCGTCTACATCTGTTGCGTCTCTTGTGTGTTTCATATGCAGCAAATAAATGTTTATTTCACAAAGCACGTGGCGTCTTTTCTGCAATACTGTTTTGCAAAGGCTGTGGCGCAGCTGCGTTGATGGCCAATTTAGAGAACTGGAAATTTATTTTTCATGTTGTTATGCATGCTGAACATAAATAGAAACACTAGCAGACCGTGTAAAACCAAAATAATGCACCAAAAGGGCAGGGAAGGGCGCAGCGCATGCTAGCATTCAAATAACGCGCCTTTCAGCAAGACCGGAAGTAGTTGCCGCCAGCCGCTTGGTGCACTACAGTCAAATGGGCCGCTGGGTCCTATGGGAGTGTCCGCTCTTTACCAATCTCTTTCTCTATGGGGCAACCGCAAGGATATAAATGTTTCATTCTTGTGTAACAGCGCCATATCAGGCAGTTTTCAGGCACGGCGCTCTGCGCTTCACAAAGTGGCGTTATGAAGGGCAAGCCAACAAGGCGTACTTGCCAGCAGCGGTGACATGTGACATGGCGCGAGGCCAGCCTGACGCGTTTTTGCGAACGGCTACTTTTGCGTGGTGTCGCGTTGCATTTTACGCGACAACATTGAAGTGAGACTTGTTTTATTATGCTGCAAGCTTCATTGCTTCAGCTGTTCAGTGCTTTTGAGGAATATTGTTAGTTTAGTGGCTAATATTTCAGTCACTGTAGAAATGCATTTTCAGATAGGTTCGGTTAGCCTGCATTTCCTCACCTCTAAGTTGCTAGAGTAGCTTGTGGATGTTTTACGAATGACAGCTTTTCTGTTCTGGGCCATAACTGCTGCTTACCCAGTCTTCAGTACGCACCCAAAATGTGTGCGTGTTGCAGTGGCCTTACATTTCATTGCAACCTTCTGCATCATGTTCATTCCTTTTTCAACAGCACTGCATGGACCCACGGACTGCAGCCCAAGCACGGCAGATGCGACAAGTGAACGATGTAGCCCTCCTGCAAGCATCAGCACTGCTCTCTGCCCTGAACAATACAAGTTACCCTTGCTAAGGTAGCCGCAACTGGGAACATATCGTTTTCCATAATTCGGAAATCAACGTTATGCTATTTTTTGTCTCTACCTAAGTGCTCTTTTTCGCCGTGTGTATTTTACTTTTCATGTATTGTGCACATCGCCTTGTGTGTGACAAGTTTTGTCAATGCATCCGTCCACATCTGTTGCATCTCCTATGTGTTTTATATGCAGTAAAATAAATGTTCATTTCACAAAGCACTTGGCGTCTGTTCTGCAATACTGTTTTGCAAAGGGTGTTTTACAGCGGTGTTGATGGCCAGTTATAGCGAACTGGGAATCTATTTTTCATGTTGTTATGCATGCTGAAAATAAATTAAACACTAGCAGACCATGTAAAATCAAAATAATGAGCCAAAAGGGCAGGGGAGGGAGCAGCGCATGCTAGCATTCAAGCTGCGCCTTTCAGCAAGACCGGAAGTAGTTGCCGCCGGCCCCTAGGTGCGCTACTGTCAAATGGGCCGCTGGGCCCTACGGGAGTGTCGGCGCTTTACCAATCTCTTTCTCTATGGCTGAGGCTACGGGTGGTATAACGGCGCAACGCTTATAAAGCTTGCTGCCGCCTTGCTACGGTGTGCCGTCTTGATAACGTGTGCCGCTTGGCTACTGTGTGCTGCTATCTGATATACGCATCATCGTTCGCCTATGCGACTGTAGCGCTTGCCATAGCATGCCTCGGTTGCACCCAGGCTTCCTTTATAAACCGAAACCACTGAATCCTTGTCTGTGTGTTCGTTTTGCTGTCCAAATAAAGGCTTGCCTTCTCGGCGTCTCGGAATAACATGGCGACGAGGATGGGATCGTTCAGGAAGAGGCAATGACCAAGCCTGAAGAAACGACTACGTCACGGCAAGCGTGGACATCAATGATGAACACCACCCTGGAATCGTCGGGCGATTTCTGCCCGGACTTTGGCAATTTCGATGTCTACGTGGAAAGGTTCCACCTGTCCGCAATCGCCAACGAAATGACGCAAGTAAGAAGTTGCAAGTCTTTTTGACTGTCCTTGGTGCAAAGGCTTACGTGAGTCTGCGTAGCCTTCTGCTGCTGAAGAATCCCACGGAAGTCAGTACGAAGAAGCTGCAGATGTTCTCCGACAGCACTATGCACCAAAATGGCCATTGGTTACCGAGCGGTATCACTTCTACCAGCTAAACCAAGCGTAGCACAAAAGCCTAGTGCAGTTCATTGTCGAGCTAAAGAGGCTCGCCGCCAGAAGCGCTCCGAAATCGACTGATTTCTGGAATGCGAGCGGATTCTATCCGATGCCGTCTATTTGCTCTGTCGGGGGACGAAGTCACCTGGGAGCGAGTTTGCTAAATTGCCACCGCCTTGGAAACTGGTCAGAATGACACCAGAAGAATGCTCCCTGAGGGGTCAACCACCAGTCCGGCTGACATCTGCTGCCATCGGCAATCCACTACGCAATGCCGGCGACTCGCGACAAAGAATGTCCCTTGCAACGAGAAACGTGCCCCTCAAAACAGCCCAAGGAATCAACGTGGGAAAGGCACTGTTCAGGTCTGTAACAGATGCGGAGGACTGCATATGCCAGTGAGTTGTACTTTCCTCAAAAGTACGTGTTTCAAATGCTCAAAGCCGGGTCATGTAGCGAAATTGTGCAAAATAAAGGTGGTGCATAAAGTTGAGAAGCTCGGGGAAACCGACTTGCTTACAAGTTGTACGACGAAGTTCACGGCTCACCGCCTATTGTACTTAACGTAAAAGTAATTGGCAAGGAGATTTCGATGGAATTAGACCCAGGAGCCGCTGTAACAGTAATATCTGAAAAAGGCTGATAAAAATTTTCCACACTGCCCATGTTCAGAAGGCGACATACATCTAGGCGTGTATAACGGTACTTCATTCAAAATAAAAGGCGTACCAAACGTCAAGGTATCTTATCAGCACCGAAGCTACAATCTGCCTCTGATAATTGCAAAGCAAGAAAATGGAGCTCGCATGGCGACGCTTTAAGGTCGCGATTGGATAACGGCACTAAACGTTGACTTGCACAATGCTGTTCAGCAGTTGCCACATGACGTTGATAACGTGCAGGATGGCAGGCCGATGGCAGCAGCGGAAACCGAGAACAAGTTCAAACATCTGTACAGTGGTGTGTTTGAAGTCAGGTTATGGTTCTATACAAGGATTCACTGGTAGTATCAAAATGAAAAACGATGCAAAAGCAGTTTTTTGTAAGGCGAAACCAGTACCATATGCACTGCACTAACAAGTGGAGAATGAATAGCTTGAACTTCAGAATTCTTATGTGGTGTACAGAGTGAGGTACAGTGCGTGGGCTACACTGCTAGCGATCGTCCCAAAGAAAGCAGAATAGCATATTAGGATACGTGGGGATTACAGAGTGACTGTAAATCGGGGCATTGCACTCGACCACTATCCGCTGCCAGAGGACATATTCGCGTCACTGGTTGGAGGGACTGTGTTCACTTTATTAGATTTGTCTAAGGCTTAACTGCACCTTGAACTGCAGGAGCAGGCACAAGAATTTCTCACGATGAACACGTACGCGGGACTGTTCGGGTTCCGGCGACTGCCAAGTAGTAGTTGATGATTTGATATTAGACTGAACTTGGTTACTACAACTTTGAACTTTAGGGGATTCGAATAAATGTGAAGAAATCACACGCGGACAAAAACTCTTTAACGGTAACAAAAATACTGGATGTATTCAGCAAAGTTCACACGCGTCTTTCTCCGACGAAGGGTGCGTTCGACACTGTCTCGTCCCCTCTTCTCCTCTCGGTCAGTCCTTCCCAGCAGCACTCGCACCCCGCACGTGCGCACAGCCTCCTCGTCGCCGGTCCAGGCCCCTCCTTCTCCTCAGCGGGGTACCACGCCGACCCTTGTTCCCAATCGCGCGTTCTCCGGTCGTTCCGGGAAAGTGGACCATGCCTATACCTAGGAACGCGCTGACTTTTGCTGGCTGCTCTTTCGCGAGCAAGAGCTCGGTATTTCTTCTCTTTATAAATTCTTTACATCCTAACCCCAAAATGAGTGCAACTTATTTTATGCGCGTCTCCAAGGGAAAGTATATCCGGAGCCGCATAAACAGCTCAGCAACGAGGAGGCCATAGATCTGAGGCGGCTACAGACGGGCACCTTCATTAATTTACACATATTACACATGATGCATCCCACGACATTCAGAGACGAGTGCCCGTGGTGCGGGAAGACCCCTGCCCTGTACCACATAACATGGGAATGCAGCTCACATCAACTGCAAAAAAATTGAAAACCCAAATGAAAGACAGTAGGAGGCTTTGCTGGCCAGCTCTGACCCGGAGGCTCAGTTCTACCTGGTCACAAGAGCTCGCAAACTGGCGAAAGCCAGTGGTGCCCTGGACTGGGGGCGCAACCGCTCGTCAGCCTCGGTTGAAGAGGCGAAGAAAAAGATCTCCGAGCAATTAATAAAGTTCACTCACTCACTCACTCTCCAAGGGATAGAGGAGCTGAACCGGTCGCCTTATGATGGCTCCGGATGGCATCTTAACTGTGAACGAACGCACATGTCCATCTCGTCCCTTAAAGACCTCTACCGCGCGAGCAGTCTGCCACATATGCTTCGGCGCCTTTTCTTGATGCACGATAACCAAGTCGTCTACTGTGATCGCACTCGCATGGCTGGAAGCGGACAAGTGGACCGAGCGTAACTGAACCAGGTACTCCTTCACCCATCGCTTCCAAAACGAGTCCATGACCGTTTGTCGGTATTTACACCTTCGACCTAAGTCGGTTGCACTGGCCGAAGGAACGGAGGCTGCTTTCGCTTCGGGCAAGGCGATCAATCGTTTCCCAGTGAGCAGATGGGAAGACTTGAGAACCGATGTTTCTTCTGGTGCTGAGGAGACGTAGGCTAGTGGCCGGGAATTAATCGTAGCCTCGACGTCTGCAAGCACTACGCGCTTCGACGCAGCTGCGCTAGTTAATGAGCTGATCACCAAATCACTGACGAGGTTAGGTCCTTTTTCCAAGTGGTCGTTGAGTGACCGTTTCTTCGGAGCGTGTGATGATGCGTCGAACACGACACGCAGCTTCGTTGTAGTTGCCTCACTACGTACGTCTGGCTGATGTGGCATGTAATAAACTTTCCCAGACGCTACTTCTTCGGTCACCCGCTCCGCATGCCCTGCCTCGAAATAACTCCTGATGGCGTCGTCGTATTGCTCAGCGAGTTCTGGATTGCGGCATAGTCGCTTTGTTAGGTTGTCGAGTCGCCGAATTGCCATATTTTTGTTGTCGTTGAGTTCTTTGGATGCGTCTTTCCATGGCAAGGCAACTTCATAGCACAGACATTTCTTTTCCAACTTTACCTTGCTCAGTGCTCTTTCGTCGTCGTGTCTCTGGGGAATCTTTTATGCCGATGGCGTCTAGTTCCCGGAAATTCTGCAGCGTAGTGTGGACCTTGTCTGCAGTTTCCAAGCCTAATCTTAGTATGCAAACATTGTTTGCGATTGCGAGGCTTGAAGTCACACTGAACGGTCCCTGAATGGTCCAACCAAACATTGTTTTCACCGCTGCTAATCCTTCATTTTCGTTGCATCTTTGCACCTCTCCCGTTTGAAATTTCCAAAGGTGGTCGGCTCCAATTAGTAATCCAATACCTGGCACTGAAGACATGCCCGGATGGATCAGTCTGTCTGCGAGCAGTGCTCCTCGAACTTCCATCTTTTGCACAAAAATGTGATCTGCGGGTACCTGCCTGATGTCCCTGCATATGAAGGGCACCTCAATAGCCTCTATTGCTATTTCATGATCTCCGTATTGGCTCCGACGGCGAAGTTCTACCAGCCGGAAGCTTCGGACTTGCGCGGCCGCAGCCCCAAAGATGTTTAGGCGGAAGTCGGCCTTTCCTAAAACCTTCAAATCGAGTGTTTTTGAGATATCTGCTTGAATGAACGTTTTTTGACTTCCACCGTCCATTACGCCCCGGATGTAGCCGTATTTGGTGCTCCCCAACGCAAAGGCACGGAAAGTCTGCACTGCCGTCTCTTGCGTTTCTTCTGTTTTGGCGTCTGCATGCACATGAGTGGCGGTGATCTCTGTTGGTACGTCAGTTTTGATCGCTGCCCAATTGGGGTTACACATTGAGGTAGCGTGCCTTTTCTCGCAATTCCCGCATTTTAGCTTTAGCCTGCAGTCTTTTGCTCGGTGTCCCCACCTTGTGCATCGAAAGCACCTTTTCGCCCTGGCAAGTTTTTCGGTTTTTTCTTCGTTCGTCAGTGCAGCCTTGCAGATCTCTGTGTCGTGCCTGTTCGAATCGCAAAATGCGCATTTCTCTGTTTTGCCTGCTTTCGCATAAATAACAGCGGCACTCGGAGTCGACTGCCTGGCGCGTTTGCCGAAGTTTTCCTTGTAAGAAGGCTTCTCAAAGGCGGGACCTTGCCTACATCGCTCTCGACACTCTGTTTCTACTAGCAGAAAATGTAGTACCTCCTTTAGCCTTCTCTCTGATCTGTCTGCTGCCTGCGTCGAGGCGGAGGACTGCTGCGCTGGTGACGCGGGACTACTATCGGGCGGCGACAAATCTGTCTTGGTCGCTAGGCTTGCCAGGCGGTGAAACTTCACCACCATGTCTCGCGGCAGTGCCGTTAGAATAATGTCGCAAAGCATGGCGCAATAGGCATTTTTGGTCACTCCGAGAGCCGTTAGCCCGCAAATGTGGGCTTGAACATGATCGTAGAGCCGGCGGAGTCCTCTGACATCTCCTGATGACGACACTGGTGGTAGCGTCCTTAATTCGGCAAGGTGTTCTTGTTCGATTACAGCCCCTTGTCTCCTAAACGGCGCAGCAGTATCTGTACAGCGTCTTCATAGCAGGCCTCAGTCGCTTGTAACCCTTTAACTGCCGACGCGGCAGGCCCGGTGAGGATGCTCTTTAAGTAATGAAATTTATCCGCTTTGGATAGGGCCTGATTATCATGCACCGCTTCGCGGAAACATTCCCAAAACGAGTGTCAGTTGGCAAGCTCACCATTGAAAGGCTGGAGCTGCAGCTTCGGAAGCCTGATTGCAGTGAGTCTGGGCGTCGGCACGGACGTTTGCGTCGATTCGGCGTTCTGTTCAGGCGCAGTCTGTTGTGAAGCGGCGATTCGAGCCCTAAGTTGGCCGATGAGGTTTATGGCCCGGTCGTCGTATTCGACGCTTTCTGTAAACTCAGTCTCGAACGCTTCCTCCGGTATATAGTTCTCCAACTCGTCGTTGATCTTCCTCAGCTCATCATTGCTGGCTTCCAGTCTATGAAGCAGAGCTGTCAACTATTGGACGTTGGCTGTCGGCAACGCTGTTGTGGCCTCGTTGATGATAATCGTGTTCTGCCCTCGTTGACTTCGCCTCTTCGCTTTGAGCTTTTCCATTTTGATCCGTCGCGGTCTTTTCGGATTTCGCCACTATCTTCTCATCCCGGGTTTCGGCACCATGTAGTAGTTGATGAATTTATATTAGACTGAACTTGGTTACTACAACTTTGAACTTTAGGGGATTCGAATAAAAGTGAAGAAATCACACGCGGACAAAAACTCTTTAATGGTAGCAAAAATACTGGATATATTCAGCAAAGTTTACACGCGTAAGTGATTTGAATAAAAGTGAAGAAATCACACGCGGACAAAAACTCTTTAACGGTAACAAAAATACTGGATATATTCAGCAAAGTTTACACGCGTCTTTCTCCGACGAAGAGTGCGTTCCACACTGTCTCGTCCCCTCTTCTCCTCTCGGCCAGTCGTTTCCAGCAGCACTCGCACCCCGCACGTGCGCACAGCCTCCTCGTCGCCGGTCCAGGCCCCTCCTTCTCCTCAGCGGGGTACCACGCCGACCCTTGTTCCCAATCGCGCGTTCCCCGGTCGTTCCGGGAAAGTGGACCATGCCTATACCTAGGAACGCGCTGACTTTTGCTGGCTGCTCTTTCGGGAGCAAGAGCTCGGTATTTCTTCTCTTTATAAATTCTTTACATGCCGTACGGAGTGGCAAGCGCCTCGCAATGTTTCAGGCCATGATGGACCAAGTGTTACGAAACATACCTGGAACTGCCTGTTACTTGGACGATGTGTTAATAGCAGGTAAAGATCTGACTGCGTGCTATCACCGTTCCGAGCAAGAGCTACAAACACTCGGTAAGCACGCCATTCGTGTAAATGCAGGGAAATGCAATTTTTTCAAGAAAATGTTTGCTACTTGGAACATGCGCTAGACAATAATGGCGTACACCCAACACCAGAAAAAGTAAAGGCGATTGGAGTAGCACCTAAACCAATTAACGTGACTCAACCAAAGGCATTTTTGGGCATAGTAAACTACTACGTCAAATTTTTGCCTGACCTAGAAAATTTGCTAGAAACTGTCGAACTGTTACGCAAAGGCAGCGCATGGAAATGGTCGAGCCAGTTTGACGCATGTTTCAGACGCTGTAAAAATTTAATCAGCGAAGACATGATTTTGAAACTATGGCGTAAAGAAAGAAATACAGCTATGTGACGCTTCTGCTTACGGCTTAGGGGCGGTGCTGTCGAACATGGTTGAGGGCGTAAAGCGACCGATTGCGTTCGCTTCTCGATCAATGACTCCTGCTGGGCGTAATTGGATGCAGGTGGAAAAAGAAGCTCTTGCATTTGTTTTTGCAGGAACAAAATTCCATAAATACATGTATGGGCGTAGGTTCGGCCTGATCACCGATCACCAGTATCTCACCGCTATTTTTGAGGCAAAGCACCACAAAAATGCAGTCGCTGCTGTTTGTGTGCATCGCTAGGGGATTTTCTTTGCAAATACAACTTTCGCATTTTGCACAGAGCAGGAAAAAGATAGCCTATGCAGATGGCTTATCACGCCTTCCACTACGAGGAACAAGGTATATTTCAATCTTCGCCTGTGAGTAAACTCCCCTTAACTTCGAGAGATAACGAGTGGGAAACTGTTAAAGATCCAATTCTTAGTGCTGTTCGAGAAATTGATGTCACGGTGGCCGCGTGCAATGGACACACTTTATCAGCTTTTATTCGAGGCCGTTTGAGCTTTCAGTCGATTGCGGCTGTTTGGTGTGGAACACCAGTAAGAAGTTCCCAGGGGTCAAGTGGATGCAGCTAGCACAGAACCGGGTTAAGTGGAGAAATATGGGAGAGGCCTTTGCCCTGCAGTGGGTATAATCAGGCTGATGATGATGATGATGATGATGATGATGATGGTGTGGAACAACAGAGCCGTTATACCACAGTCGCTTCAAAGTGAAGTTATGTGCTTATCACATGAATAACACATCGGTATTACAATGGTGAAATAACTTGCGAGGTCAAAGGCTTGGTGGCCACAGATAGACAAATGCCTCGAACGAACAATAAATCAGTGAAATTTTCAAAACAAAAAGTTAACCCCGCCGGGGTGGTGCAGTGGTTACGGCGCTCGACTACTGTTCCCAAGGTTGCGGGATCGAATCCCCGCCTCGGCGGCAACTTTTCAATGGAGGTGAAAAGCAAGGCGCCCGTGTGCTGTGCGATGTCAGTGCACGTTAAAGAACCCCAGGTGGTCGAAATTTCCGGAGTCCTCCACTACGGCGTCTCTCATAGCCTTAGTTGCTTTGGGACGTTAAACCCCTCAAAACCAAAAAAACAAAAAGTTGTGGGGCCATGCACTAGGGCCGCTTTCATCTTGGAAGTGGTGCACAAGCAGTTGGGAGAGAGTGCATCTAGACGTTGCTGAAAAAGAAAACAAAAATGTTGCTTCCAGCTGTAGACTCCTATTCCAAACGGTGGAAATAAGAATCATGACTGCCGTGCAAAGCACGATCGAATCGGTTGGCTTGTTGTTCGCAAGTCATGGCCAGCCGACAGAGGTAGTCAGAGATAACGGGCAGCAGTTTCGTGTAAAAGAATTCGAGGAGTTTCTTTTGACAAACGGTGTCAAGCACATGCTTACTCCGCCATATCATCCTCAGCCGAACGGCTCGTCAGAACGTGCTGTCCAAACAGTAAAACCGCCGCTGTTTGACCAATTGCTAGGAGACCAAAAGAACAAAAGTTCCAGGTCACTGCAGCACAGGATAGATAACTTTCTGGTCGCTTACAGAACAACGCCGCATACATTCACCGGCCAATCGCCAGATGAACTGTTCTTGAGGAGGAAGTTGCGCATAAGGTTATCGTTGTTGATACCAAATCTGCAAGATGCAATAAATACCAGACCTGAGAGGAATGCTGGCTGTGAAAACAAGCGAAGTTCACCGAGATCATTGGTTGCTGGTGATTATGCGTTCAGTGCGTGGGAACAGGCGTATTGTCGTCCAGGCAGGGCCGTGTATGTGAAATAAACAATGACATACCTTGTGGTTGTATACGGACAGACGCGCTTTGTGCATGCTGACCATTTGCGACGTTCTTTTGTGACACCAGTGTTGGACCAGTCAGTGTTGGATCGGAGTGATTGTTGTCCACTTAAAAGTCACGCCCAATGTTCGTCACTGTCGGAACAAACCGATGCTGGGTTACCTGTGCTACCAAGGCGCAGCACTCGGGATAAGCGGAAGTCGGATCGTCTGGTGCATGATAGCTTCTGATTTCATTGGAGGAGAAGTGTTATATCGGCGCAACGTTTATCAACCTTGCTGCCGTCTTGCTACTGTGCTCCCCTATCTGATATACGGAGTCATGGTTCGCCTATGCGACTGTAGCGCTAGCCAATAGCATGCCTCGGTTGCACCCAGGCTTCCTTTATAAACCGAAGCCATTGAATAATTGTATGTTTGTGTTGCTGTCTAAATAGAGGTTTGCCTTCTCGGCATCTCGGTATAACACCGGGTATGCCTCGTAGTCCGCTGCGTTCACAGACAGGGGTTGAGGCGAAGCTATCGAATACACGCATGGGGGCTCGCTGGGACGGCAAATTAGATCCTGCCAGCCGGTTAACTCGTCACGTATAATCTGACGAATCATCATCATCATCAACTTGATTATACCCACTGCAGGGCGAAGGCCTCTCCCATATTTCTCCACTTAACCCGGTTCTGTGCTAGCTGCATCCACTTGACCCCTGCGAACTTAATCTCATCCGCCCACCTAACTTTCTGCCTCCCCCTGCTACGCTTCCCTTCCCTTGGAATCCAGTTTGTTACCCTAAGCGACCATCGGTTATCCTCTCTTCGCACTACATGTCCTGCCCATGTCCATTTCTTCTTCTTAATTTCCACTAGAATGTCGGTAACTTGAGTTATTTCTCTGACCCACTCTGCACGCTTTCTATCTCTTAATGTTACCCCTACCATTTTTCGTTCCATAGCCCTCTGGGTTGTCCTCAACTTAAGTAGAACTCTCTTGGTTAGCCTCCACGTTTCAGCCCCATAGGTGAGTACAGGCAAGATGCAACTGTTCTATACTTTCCTCTTGAGCGATACCGGTAAGCTGCTAGTCATAATCTGCGAGTGCTTGCCAAATGCGCTCCATCCCAATCTTATTCTTCTTGATATTTCCTTTTCATGGTCCGGATCTGCGGTTACTATCTGTCCTAAGTAGACATATTCGCCTACTATTTCCAGTATCTCGCTACCTAATGTAAACTGCTGTTCCTTCCCGAGACTGTTGAACATTACCTTAGTCTTCTGCATATTGATTTTCAAGCCTACCTTTCTACTTTTTCTGTCTAGGTCATCAATCATTATTTGCAGTTCATCCCCCGAGTTGCTTAGCAAGGCAATGTCATCAGCAAATCGCAGATTACTGAGGTATTCTCCATCTACCCTTATCCCTAACTGCTCCCATTCCAAGTCTCTGAATACTTCCTCTAAACAAGCTGTGAATAGTACTGGGGAGATTGTGTCTCCTTGCCTAACACCTTTTTTTATGGGAATTTTGTTACTTTCTTTATGCAGAACTATGCTTGCTGTGCAGCCACTATATATATCTTCCAGCACTTTCACGTACGGCTCGTCTACACCCTGATTTCGCAATGCCTGCATCACCGCCGAGGTTTCAACTGAGTCAAATGCTTTTTCGTAATCAATGAATGCTATGTATAAAGGCTGGTTATATTCCGAGCATTTTTCTATCACCTGATTGATGGTATGGATATGATCGATAGTAGAGTACCGTTTCCGAAACCCTGCTTGATCCTTTGCTTGATTGCAGTCGAAGGTTGTCCTGATTCTATTAGCGATTACCTTAGTAAATACCTTATACGTAACAGACAGTAAGCTGATTGGTCTGTAATTTTTAAGGTCCTTAGGGTCCCCTTTCTTGTTAATGAGGATAATGTTTGCATTCTTCCATGCTTCCGGTACCGTCGATGACACCAGGCACTGCGTATACAGGGTGGCCAGTTTTTCTAGCACGATATCCCCCCCGTCCTTCAGCAAATCTGTAGTTATCTGATCCTCTCCAGCTGATTTCCCCCTTTTCATAGTTTCTAGTGCTTTCTTGACCTCGTCCTTCGTCACTGGTCGAACGTCTGACTGTTTTTCCCTACCGCCAATCTCATTACGGTCCTGACTACTTTGGCTACTGTAGAGATCTGTATAGAACTCCTCGGCTACTTTGACTATCTTGTCCATATTAGTGATGACGTTGCCCGCCTTGTCCCTTATCGCATACATCTGGTTTTTGCCTATGCCCAATTTCTTCTTTACCGCTTTAAGGCTTCCCCCGTTCTTTACAGCATGCTCAATTTTCTCCATGTTATACTTCCTTATATCGGCCACCTTGCGCTTATTGATTAGCTTTGATATCTCGGCCAATTCGATCTGGTCTGTTGGATTGGAAGCTTTCATACTCTGCCGTTTCTTAATCAAATCTTTCGTCTCCTTAGACAGCTTACCGGTATCCTCTCTAACTATCCTACCGCCTACTTCTACCGCGCACTCAGTAATGATATCCCTGAAATTATTGTTCATTGCCTCTAGGGTAATGTCGCCGTCCTCAGTTAGAGCTGAATACCTATTCTTTAGCGAGATCCTGAACTCTTCTGCCCTCCCCCTCACCGCTAATTCGTTGATGGCTTTCTTTCTTACTAATCTATTGCGTTCCTTCTTCAGATTTAGGCTAATTCGGGACCTCACCATCCTGTGGTCACTACATCGAACTTTCCCGATTACCTCTACATCCTGCACAATGGCGGGGGTTGAACACATTATGAAGTCGATTTCATTTTTAGTCTCTCCGTTAGGACTTTTCCATGTCCATTTCCGGTTCTTCCGTTTGCTGAAGAAGGTATTCATGATTCGTAAGTTATTGCGCTCTGCAAACTCAACTAGTAACTCCCCCCTGTTATTCCTAGAACTAATGCCATAGTCACCTACTGCCTTGTCTCCTGCCTGCTTTTTCCCTACCTTGGCATTGAAGTCGCCCATTAGTACAGTATACTGCGTCTTCACTTTTCGCTTTGCCGATTCTACATCTTCATAGAAGCTTTCAACTGCCTGGTCATCATAACTACATGTAGGTGCATAGGCCTGTACAACCTTCAGTTTATACCGCTTATTAAGCCTAATTACGATGCCTGCAACCCTCTCATTAATACTATAGAATTCATCTATATTACCCGCTATATACTTATTGACAAGGAAACCTACCCCTAGTTGTCGCCTCTCTGGTAAACCTCGATAACACAGTACATGCCCATCCTTCAGTACAGTATATGCCTCATTCGGCCTCCTAACCTCACTAAGCCCTATGACATCCCATTTCATGCCCTGTAGTTCCTCTAACAGCACTGCTAAACTAGCTTCACTAGCAAGGGTTCTAGCATTAAACGTTGCCAGGGTCAGTTTCCAATGGCGGCCTGTCCAGCGGAGCCAGGCTTTCTTAGCACCCCCTGCTGCATCACAGGTCTGACCGCCGCCGTGGTCAGTTGTTCCGCAGCCGCTGGTGACTGAGGGCCGGGGTTTTATGGAGCTTATCATAGGAGGTTGTGGCCAATTACTGCACCAGGGTGGCCAACTCCTGTTCTGGTGAGGGAGTGCGTTGCCGGAGGTGTTTACCGGCATCAGGTCGCAACCCAAACCTGTATATGCAATTCCATCGACACGCGGATTTTTTTTTTTTTTTGTCATCCGGTGGAGAATTGCACGGCACCGGGATTTGAACCCCGGTCCTCTTGCATGCGAGGCGGATGTTCTACCGCTACGCCACCGCTGCAGCCATCTGGCGAATAGTAGCGGCAAATTTGCTGGAATAAATGAAGTCAATGGCTGCCACCTTTGGTACAGTAGGCAAATAACCCGATTGCAGCCTAATCCTCCGCATTTTAAGGTTCTCAAACCTGCGGCAATGCTCCGAAGCCAGGTTTTTCTCGCTGATAAGGTAGGTATCGACATATTCAGCAAATCGCTTCAGTAGATGGCCCACCTTGTCCTGGCCGGACATACAAGGAGAGACAACATTGCAGAGCTTTAGGACCACCTCGATATACTGGGTGCTAATCTCTTCAGGAAGCTGTGCCCGTTAAGCCAGCGTCTGCACGACTCGCATCGTTTTCACTGTTGAGCCACTAAAGCACTTGGACAGCTCTTCTACAAAGCGTGTCCAGGATGTGAAAGTCTTCGTGGTTCTCATACCAAGTAAGAGCCGTGTCTGTGAGCGCAAACACCACGTTGACAAGCTGTGCGCTCGAGTCCCATTTGTTATATCGGCTGATGCCTTGTATAGCTCGTCCACCATTCGTCCGCGTTCTCTCCGCTGGTACCCGCAAATGAGCAGGGCTTACGGTAATGCGGCCAGAAGGAACTCGATGCTGACTTGGGAGAGGTGACTTGCGAGTGATGACTTGCATTTTGCTGTGCAAGGTTAGCTTGATGTGGCTATCGAACACTAATTCTCGGCCCCATTAGGGGAAAATTAAGCCTGCTTTATTGGCACCGAAACAAAATCTTAACTTGCTGTCTTTCGACTGGTGAGGTTCTTAGTTCATGTAAAAGCCTGTGATCGTAAGTGATGACAGGCGGCTCACGGGGCTCACTCCCGACTTCCTAAGCCCCCGACCTCGTCTGTTGTCTCTGTACATAACCCAGTCATAGAAATATTTGCATGCTCTTGAATCGACGTAGTTGGGGAGACAGCTCTTGGCAATCTGCTCTGAAGCACTTTCTGTAAAATATATTGGACCGTGATTTAATAAGAGCGATTTAGTACACAAGCTCATTGTAAATGCTTGAAAGAAAGAAACAAAAA
This sequence comes from Amblyomma maculatum, assembly GCF_055883805.1. Taxonomy (NCBI): domain Eukaryota; kingdom Metazoa; phylum Arthropoda; class Arachnida; order Ixodida; family Ixodidae; genus Amblyomma; species Amblyomma maculatum. The sequence goes on from NC_139353.1 coordinate 118,334,031, forward strand.
ATGAGGAGGTGTGTTCATTCTTCTGCCTTTTTTAACAGCTGTCAATCACCTTTTCTATCCTTTCTTTACACCCTCATTGTCGTTAATGTTCTTACCCACCATTTCTGGGTATTGCTTTATATTTTTACCAGTTTTCTCTTGTCCCAGCCCTTTTCATCGTAACCTTTAGGTTTTTCGCAACAAGTGTTATTCTATCTTGCTTTTCACGCCCCCCCCCCCCCCCTCCGTTTTTAAAACTCATATGTATTTTTCTGACGTAGCTACTGTGTGTTTTAGGCTCCACATTCCATGCTAATCTCAGGCTGTTGGGCTCCGAGATGAAATCATAGCAGCTAGTAAGAGCCATGCCTGCTCTACACATCCTGTATTCGTATTTTGCATGAGTTATTCTTCAGGTATAGTTTTGGGAGAGCTCGCACTTTGTAAGGATAGCAAATCATGCGTTGTTGTCACTCCATTAGGTAAGATTCGCCTGGAATGCGCATGCGCTGCTCGAGCTGGGAGGTCAGAGAGTGCACACCTTCGCGCTGCACACTGACGCCGCCCAGCACAGGACTGAGAAGGGAATGGTTTAAGCACGCACCGCTACTGCGGCAGAACAGCATGCAGGCTGCAGAAGGTTATTCATGAAAACACGAATTTGTTTTCGTGTTTTCATTAGTTTTTGTGTTCATAAGTTTCGCATTCTCATAACTTGAGTACGCTTGGGATGTTAAACCTCACAAACCAAACCAAACCAAACCAAAACTTTGTTTGAGGCCGATTTCTTTTTCTCCTTTGGTTCTTAGATCTGCCGTGTTCTCCTCTGCCGTGCCAACAACCGACGCTGTAAATACTTCATGCTTAAAATATTTCATGGTAGACCATTAAGCCCTGGAAACAATGAGTACGGTAACCTGCCAAGACCAGGCCGCAACTACCAATCTGGACCATGAAAGACGAATGTGTAGGGAAATAAGAATGCGTTTTACTTACCCGCAATTATTACGACCAGCATCCCCAAGAGAAAGTGTATATAGATGTATCTGCAAGTAATCAAGCGCCATTGTTGCTGGACTTGGAGGCTATAGAAAACTTCTAAAATAAAGTGTAGCACATCGATGTCCAGAAAAAGAGATGCCAGTTTTAGGAATAAGTGACGGGAAGAGAGCAACGTAATAACAAGGAGAACATGACTAGCTGAAACCGAAACCCGAAGTGTACCTGGACGTGACATGTAATACATAGAGCACGTAATCGTCAGTACTATGCAGTATCCGTGCATTCCGAAGATATGCAGACAGTCAGCGGGTAGTAGGGCATCGTGGGGCCCGGTGAGGTTAACGAATTGGCAGGGAAGGGCTAGCTGCAGCAGCTGCGAAAGGGATCATTGAGGATCTGGGCAACCTAGATGATCATGACGAGACTCTACTTCAGATGTCTGTATGAAACACGGAGTATTACAGAGTTTATATCGCCTTAGATTTTCCATTGTGATAGAAACTTTGTGCCCTTAACACGCCTCAGGGCGAAATGTGACAGGGTGATTTCACACTCTGGACAAATTAGGACTAGCCAACCTCGACAACATGACGAGGATGATTGATTCGTCGTCATGAAAGAGGTACATCTTTGGACGGCACGTTTTAGAGTGTGGAGTAATTTTTTAAAGGCTACCACTATAACAATTGATGCATTTGGAAACGTTGTATCCCACGATTGGTAAAAACCACATTTGCTGTCCGTAGTTTGTTTTGCTCTTATTGCATGTCGAATTTACTAGCCACTCAGTGTACTAGAAGGTCGTCCCTTGCTTGATCTCTGTTGGCGGAAAGCTTCATACCTGCTTTGACAACATGAAGGCCGAAGTTGGAAGAATTTTGCTCGAGGCGCCTTTAAAGCAAATCATCCTTCACGTTGGTTGGTGAGTACGAGCGATGCACGTTTAAATTTTGTTGTTGAATGCAACACATTTCAGTATTTGTCCTAGCAGGATGGTGAATAAATGGGGAAGCTTTAATTATAAAGCTAAAACTACATGACATCATGTAATGCCCCTCTCCTGTTTGGCACACGATGGTTATCATAAGTTCTAAGTCTGGAAAATAGTGCCGGGAGCTTATAAATATTTAATTTCAAGTTTTAAAGACACCAGTGTTTTGCCTGGCCAAGACCATTTGTGACTTGGTAACTCCATAATTCGAACAAATAATTGTTTCTACTTTCTTTGATCTACATACAACCAGCATGTAATGAATATCCTTAAAGGAACCAATAAATAATATACAATGCAGATGAGGCCAAAATAATATGGAGCATACTTTTCTTGTTTGTTACATTCGCACGCGTTGGTTTGAGAAAGTATAATGATTATTTGCCCTTCGGCGAGCGGTATTGTTAAAGCGCAGAACGAGGGTGCTAATCATCTGGTCACAATTCACGCACTGACGAATCAACTGCCCATGATTTAAGGCTTGCTGTGTCTAAAATTGCATGAACTTTATTAGAAAAGGTTGCCGCTGCAAAAAAACAACTTTACATCCACGGCACCACTCAGGCGCGACAAGGCGCAGCATGCGTGATACCATTTTTTCCCTCCAATTCCTTTATAGCCATATGGTTACTACTTCAAGCACAAGCTAAAAAAAACCGCTCCCTCAGTCAACCTTAACTTCAAATCACTGACAACCACACACTGGGAGCTTTCCTGCCTAGTAACCAGTCTCGCTTAGCGTAGTATGCAGTGGCAAATTGGCGAATGACCACATGACTCACTGCCCATCTATGGCCAGATGACTCACTGACCACTGTACTAATTAGGCCTCCTAATTACAGTTTCTTTTTGATAAAAATTGATCATAAAAGTTTGAAGTGACATATCGTTGGCTAGCTTCTGTTAAGTACCAAAGCGCTCGACTCATTAGGCTCCTTATTAATTAGAGTTCATTACTTAAATGTGATTAGATTTGAACGTTCCGCTGTAGCGGCAAGCCATATATTGCTGGATGCCGTATGTGGAGGACAGTTTCTTATGACTAATTTTAGAGATTACTGGCCTACCGTTAATTATTTAATTGCGAATAAATATTGAACTTCATGCAGACCATCCACATGTGTGGTTGTATAGGGTTATGTAGAGTATCACGTTAACGCAATGCCTCGCGCCATAGAACCGCCAGTGTCATAGTCCCCGGCTGTGTCAGTGCTCCGCTTAGTCGAAAGCAGCGTCTATTCATAGCGAATGGCCTAAAAAAGCAGGCCTAAACGATTGCTGTTGCGTATCGTAACGCAACCTCAGCGCCAATTCTACGATTGCGATCTAAATTGGAGACACTGCCGTTGGTCGAGAATACTCTCGACACGTGTCTCAAAGTTACAACAACCACCTCGTGCGTAACATTTAGATCCCCAATCGAGCTTAAATATCAGGCTTAAATATGAAGTTACGCACGACGTTATGCGTGCAATGAAGGTGATTAAAGCATGACGTGGAACGCGAATTACAATCGTTTTGTGTGTCGAATGTTCAAGAGATTAGTGGTACAAATTTCGCTCAAGCGAAATGTAACAAACATAGGTTTAGACGTCATTCGAATACAGGCCCAGGCTATTCCCTAGATACCGCACGGGACGCTTGCACGACTTAAGGGAAAGCGTGAGATAATATTGTTACGGCGCGCGCCGAGGAGCGCTGCGCCAGAAAGAGAAGAGGCGCGGGACGAGTGTGCGGCGCCAGCGCGATAGTTAGAGAACAAAATAAGAGCGCCGGGGCAAGTGGTGTTTGCCTGGTGCCCTCCGTTCTTCTGTGTCTATCTCTAGGAAGGCACAGCGTCCCACAACATTTTCATGTCAGAAGTGGGATCATGCCACTCACCCGCTCCCAAAGTCAAGGACCCGACGTGCCAGACGACAGGACTCTGCCACCAGGCGATGGCGCCGACGACGCAGCGGCTGGCGCAGCTAGACCTAGACGCTCGGAGGGGCTCGGTCCTTCGCAGCAGCTGGACAAGGTATTGAGCGCCTCCTGGATATAGTTACTCAGCGGATGGATGCATGGGAGGCCCGTCTGAGTGCCCAGGATGGAAGCTCTCCGGCGCGACTTCCGTCGCCTTGTGCCAGCCGAGCCGAACAGAGGTCATGAGTCTTTAGGCGTCACCGCCACCGCTGCCTCTAGCCCTGCCGTCGCTGGGCCTGTTGTCGTAGCCGCCAATAACATGCTCGGCGCGGGTACATCATTGGACGTTGTGGAATTACCCACGTTTGACGGCACTATCTCGTGGGATGCTTACCGCATCCAACTGGAAGGTATTGCGACGGCGAGAGGCTGGGACGAGCAAATGAAGGCATGGATGTCCGCCTTCAAACTGAGAGGCCGCGCAACTGAGCTGCTGCAATATATATGCAGATAGTGAACAGCCCCAGGCTTTGTTCCTCGATTATTAAATCTATTGCTCTAAATGTAAGACAGGCACATCGCCGTTTCTTCTTTTCAAGTGCTTAAGCGCTACGTTGTTGTGGTTGTCGTGCCATACTATAGAATGCGTCGTGAACACTCTGCCCCAACAATCATTGTTATTTGAAAGGATAAAGTCGTTTTAACACATCAAGAGATAAACGCAGTCGCCGTAACCTGGTTTCGAGGTCCCCTGTCAGCACCGATTCATGCTCTTCCTTTTCACGCTGTTCATTTTGCGCGAGCGAAGTTCACACACTGTTCCGATGAGCGGTTTCGCGAAGTTGACTACAGGTTCGGCATCAAATTTTGCCTCCGGTTCGCTGTGGCTGCCAGACGGGATTCAGAGATTGCAAGCAAGGCGGCACAAAAAATATTTTCAGTTCTTTGAATAAAAGTTGCAGACGTAAAGTTTACCCGGTTACTGCACCCTCAGAATGGCATGGATTTCTAATGCATTAAAGAATTTTCATAATGCCAAAAAAAACCTGACAGCCTGATTTTTTTAATGATTTGTAAGGCACTCGCCTTACTTGTGCAGCCCCTGTATAGATTCCAAAAGCAAAACAAACATTTTTGCCACCCTTGAGCCCCATCTTAAGCGATGTTGTTCGGTGGCCTTGGGTCTTTTTAGCATGTCACCCCAAAGACCGAAACACTCTTCGATGATTTATTTTTTCACTATGTCTATTTTCTTCTAATTTACCACAGACCACATAACGAGCGCCTTTCAGGAATACAACAAACATGCCTCGACGGTCTAGCTTAACGCGCCTGTCACGCGACCCAAGGTTTTCATTCTCTTTCACTCCAATTTTAGTTTCAATGTAAATATTTATTTTCCATCCCAACGTGTCATAATGACGTTTGACGCAAGTCGCGAAACAGCAAAATCACAAATTTTCGCCCCTTTTATTCTATTATTCTCCTTGTTATCTCATCATTTCTGACAGGACGTAATACGGTTATGACGTCCCGAACCTCTCGACCAATGCTGACTATACAGAACTCTGTGTAACACGATGTCAAGATTGGTATGCAGTCAGTTTGCCTAACCGAGGAAGACAACTGTAGTGCAGAAGATATCAAGGATAATTTCAGAGAAGTGGAGAAACGCCACATTAGTCTAAGAAAGCATAAAGAAAAGGAGGGGACGACAATTGCAAAAAGCTTAGAAAGTAAAACATCAGACAGCACAAGAACTGACCAGTGAAACGTTATTGAAAGAAAAGAATTCAGTAAGGCACGATAATGAAAGTGAATGAAGAAAAGAACGGAATAAGGTTGTGAAGCTGCCGAAACATTTTGATTCAAGAGACGGCTTCGCATTCCTTAAGCTTACTAACGGCTAGTTCAGTGATGCTCTAGCACGCTATTGCGCAGTTAATGTGAGGAAAGAAGCAATAAATGGTATTGTCTCCCAAATCTTTCACTTTGCATTCGAAGAGTGACCTACTTCAAATATCAAAAACTGTCATAGATTGCAGAAAGTGCATAACCGAACGAATTGTCTACGCTGAGGTCCTATTATCACTTCTCAGCCCCATTGCAGTAAGTATTGTGGTAAAACTTATTGTGAGGAGCAACCGTCACGACGGTGGCACCAAGAATGAGTACGAGTGTGCTAAATTTATCTGATTTTATCGACATTCTTTCAGAATAGTTGTCGCATGTCCTGCAGTGGGAACAAATTGTTCTGCGACTTAAAATATGCAAGGCCTTGTACTAGGCCTTAAAATGTATACGTAGTATGCATCTACAACAGCGTGGCAGCCATTTTGTGGCAGGCATATGTAGTAGGTTTATCCCTTATTGGTGTGGCTTGCACTGCTGATGGAGTGCTCAGCGGCCCTAAATGGAGCCCGCGACTTCACTTGAAGACCTCCTATTGCTCATTCATTTATTTTTTAACATACAATTATTATTATTTTTTAAATCAGCAAATTCAAAACACCGTTATGCGATGCTTTATGCGATGACTACACAAAATCAGCTCATAATAATCGTGAGCATCAGAGTTGCTCCAAGTGCTGCTCCAATGTGCTTCCTTATCTCGTGCCCCTAATTGTTATCGCAGTTCATGCAGCCACACGGTTGACTGCTTCGATCAGGCCGTGGCGCCATGCGAAAGCTTCGGCGTTAAGCGCATCTTTCACGCCTTCTTCGAGTGTTTCTTCGGCAGTATACTGAAGCTACCATGTTCAGATCACCCTGGAGGATCCGAGGCCTACACAGCGTTGGCGAAGCTGCCGCAGCTTCGTCCTACTGACCGCAAGATCGAAAGCAGCATCGAACCTTTATCCGAGCTAGCCTCCTGGCTTGGAAACTAGACGCCGCATGGCGTCCACCTCTGTTCGTAGTTAAAAATGTGCCCCTATTTAGAATGGCAAATCCGCTCAAACATATATTATGCTGAGACATGCAAATGGAAAGAAAAATAAAGAGCCTCTGCTCGTGCCACAAAGTATAACGGGCTATTCCGCTCAAACAGTCAAACAGTGTTTACCAGGAACCTATGGCAATACGCTTTAGTGCGAGGAATTAATTTTCAAGCGTTCATGTCTGCCAGTAAAGGCGACAGAGGAGGAGGCAATTAATCCAAAGGGGATGTTATTGGAACGTGTCGTTTCGTACAGAAAAAGATAATAGAAATATTTAGCTTTCCCAATACATACGATTGTTGGCGTATACCGGTTTAGCGAACGCGCCTCCAACGCAAAGACTACAGTGGCCGCAATTGCACAAACCCTTGCATGCGCAGGAGCGGTCCGGCAAACCGGTATAAGTCAAATCTAGTACGTGTCCTGCAAGCTAAATCTCTCTAACGTTGCAACTACTATCGAGCTCGATTTGCTGATCTGTTGAGATATGCTTACTAGATCGCCAATAAAAGTTTAAACGATGCGAAGAGATTATACAGAGACGACGCAGTGGAGGACTCCGGAAATTTCAACCAGGTGGTCGAAATTTCCACTACGGCGTCTCTCATAGCCTGAGTTGCTTTGGGACGTTAAACCGTACAAACCAACCAAACCAACCATTAAAAATGCTCCACCATTTCACGTCTCAGGCCAATATTACCAACTACACATTACCAATAGAATAAATCTTTCTCCAGCCTTTTTGCTCCGAAGAATTTGCACACGTTCTGCTCTTGCTGCATCGTGGACGTACCGGACTGGTCTGGTGTCGCCACCGCTAGGCCCTCATGTTGTGTTCAGTTCAGTTCAGTCGTTCAGTCGTGTCCGACTTTTCGTGACCCTATTGACCATGTCACGCCACGCTTTCCGGTCTCTCACTATCTTCCTAACATCACATAACTTCATCTGCAGTGCCTCGAGGATGCCATCTAACCATCGCGTTCGCTGCCTACCCCTTCTCCGGCGACCCTCAACCTTTCCCAACATCAAATCTTTCTCCAGCGACTCCTCTCTTCTCATCAGATGACCAAAGTAGCTGAGCTTTAACTTTAGAATTTGACCCTCCAATGAGCAGTCAGGTTTTATGGTCGACGATATCGACTGATTTGATCTTCTGACAGTCCAAGGAACTCTCATGAGTCTTCGCCAGCACCACAATTCAAACGCGTCAATTCTTCGGCGGTCAGCCTTTTTCACAGTCCAACTCTCGCATCCATACATCACAAATGGAAAGACCACAGCAGGAGTTATAGGGATCTTGGTTGGCAGACTAATGTCTCTGCTCTTTACTAGGCGGTCAAGGCTAACCATTGCTCTCTTTCCCAGAAGCAGGCGTCTCCTAATTTCATGGCTGCAGTCGCCTTCAGAGGTAATCTTGGAGCCCAAGAAGAGAAAATCTGTCACAGCTTCCGCTTCTTGTCCCTTGATGCTCCAGGACTTGATAGGGCAAGACGCCATGATCTTTGTCTTTTTAATGTTCAGTTTAAGCCCAAACTTCTCACTCTCTTCTTGTACGCGCATCAGAAGTATCTTGAGTTCCACTTCACTTTCTGCCATTAAAGTGGTATCATCCGCATATCTAAGGTTGTTGATACGTTTTCCAGCAATCTTCACTCCAGCTGAAGATTGCTGGAGTGAAGATGCAAAACACTGTATTTTGCGCTGCTCAGGTCAGAGTGCGGATGGGTGGGTCATAGCATTACGAACAGCGTTGGAGTGCCACACGGCTCATTTGAAGACTAGCGTGGAAACCCCTCATATCGGGGAAAGGTTTTCCGCCCACGAAACATCTTTCACGACACCACAGATAAGAAGTGAATAAAAACGTGTAAGGAAAATATGTGATTTTCCTCAGTGTCGATCTCAGTGAAGTACTACTCTAATCAAGGAGATATTTGATTACAATGTAAAAAAAAACACACCTCCCAAAGGTGGTATTCGAATCCACTAGCTTCTGCATTTCGCCTCCAGTATTCTGCGAACTGAGATACGGCGACCGCTGTTAAATGTTTACGATTTTAGTTCACTATGCTAGTTCTCAGGCAGCATTAATCTTGGACCCAGTGTTGTTATGGTGTTGGCAATGTCCGGGCCAATGTATGATCAGTCGTTACCGACGTAGTACCAACCCTGGGCCAAATGTTCATGCTGCTTGGGTTGTAACTGTCTTTGAGAGTGTTCGTCAGCGTCACCTCATCCATAGCTGCGGACGTACAATGTCCTGTCTAACGGCGAAGACCACATAGGACGTGGTCTAACGGGCAGGGTGGAAGATGTCCAGTGAATCCCATATGCCTCTAGAGGAGGTGACACTAGACTAATGAGCAAACGAACGTAGTGAAAATGCGGGCTCGTATATATATATATATATATATATATATATATATATATATATATATATATATATATATATATATATATTATATATATCAAGAGGGTTTATATGGGCCACTTTACTGAATAAAGTAGAGCGTTACGACCGACGCGACTGTTGGTTTTCAGTTCATTTTGTTGAAAGTTTCGGGAATGGTATTCCCTTTGTCAGAACAAGTTTTCTCGATCCAGTATTGTGATCATCGGCTTGGAGAAAAACACGAAGAGGTGTGACTCCGCCCCCGCAGCTCACTCGAGAGTGAGGACAAGACCTGATAGTATGCCACATTCAAAAGGCGCCCCTGCGTTAAAAAATAGAAACAAAACATCAACAGCTGACCTTGCAGTGGTGCACGAAGGAGACGGAGACTAGGTAACAGAAAATAAAATTAACAAAAAATTGAAAAGAACAGGAGCGGGAGCGTAGGGAAACAAAAAGGGGAGGTGGGAGGAGATGGGGAGAGAAACGTTGAGCGCAGCTCTCGATGCGGCGAAAACCATCATGAAGCCAGACGTGCGCTCTCAGGAAGGTGCCGAAGCAACAACCGAATGCCACTTGTTAGACACCGCCGACCCCGCAGTGGCTGCTGGCAACACCACCATCTGCGAACTTTCGCTACATTCCTTCTCTTGCTTTTGCGTAAACTTGCATCCAGACCGTGCGGCGCCCTTCCTCCCATAAACATCACAGCAGCGTTTCAAACTGTCGTGACGCCGCTTTTTCCAAAGTAAACCGCGACTCTCAAAAAAAAGAGAAAAGGGGGCTTGGCGAGCTAGAAGTGCTGCGCATTCAAGACAAATGAGAAGGGAAGAGAATAAAGAAGTACGGAGGCATGTGTCTAAAGAAAACATGGCGCTAAACAAATTACAAATTAAAGTATTTGAAAAGGCTTGTCTTAGGAAGACTGCCTTGAGAGAGCCATGCTGTCATTTTTTTTTCTTCTTTGCCACATGCAGATAACGGTGAAAACTAGTGAGATGACCTAAGACTTATGCGTAAAAAGAAATAAAGGACAAGAAGACAAAAATCTTAAATCAAGGTACTGAATGATACATATAAATCAAACACAAAAGTTTGGTACTGACAAGGTTTGCGGCCCGCGGAACCGTAGTGTGGTCTTTGTGTGTTCTGGATAGAGATGATTGGATTGAAATATTAATGATATTTTACTAAAATAACATGTATGTTGATCTGACGATATACATTGTCATGTGTTTCGGGGCGTCAGAAAGGAAGAAGAAGCTGGGGAGAAGAAGAAACAGAAGCCACAGTGCTGCGTGCTGGTGTTCCTTGGGGGATTCGCAGCGCTTTAGACGACAAATAAAAACCCCTTTATGTACTGAGTGCGTAACTGAGTGTATGTACTGAGTGTACTGAGGTTTGCGGGATAGATCAACACGGATCAACCGTTGTATTCGACGAAGCCGTCGACTCGCTGGTTTGCCCCCCTACCATCTAACATGGCTCAAGACGGCGACGTTGATCGAACAACACCTTCGGTGAGCAACTGGCAGCACTACCGTGAGCCGCGCACATTTGATGGAAAATCTGACGAGGACGTCGACGAGTGGCTAACAGACTACGAACGTGTGAGCCGGTACAATCATTGGGATGCGACCGTGAAACTAGCTAACGTAGTGTTCTTCTTGGAAGGCACTGCCCTAGTTTGAATTGACAATCATGAAGACTCATTTACCAGCTGGGATTGTTTCACAGCAGAGATAACGGAGTGCTTTGGTGACGAATCCGCGAAGAAGAAACGCGCAGAGCAAACGTTGATGCAGCGGGCCCAGGTACCTGGCGAGACTTGCACCGCATATATCGAGGATATTATGAAATTGTGCAAGATTGTAAACCCTCGAATGTCCGAGGAAAATAAAGTGGGGCACTTGCTCAAAGGTATCGCTGTAGATGTCTATAATTTTCTTATCAGCAAAGACAATTTGAACTCTACAGCTGACTTCATCAGGCACTGCCGCACTTTCGAAACCTTGAAGTTGTGTCGTATTACTCCTAAATTTGGGCGATTGGCCAACGTCACATCTGTTGCGAGCGTTGATGTCAGTGCTCCGGAGCTTCTAGGCTGATCTGATACGGCGGATCGCGCGGGAATCATTACTGCGTGACAAAGACTCTGCGTGCCGGGACGAACACCAGTATGACGGTTGCGCACTGCAAGCAGAACCCGCGACCCCATCAACTTCCTGAACTCCGGCTTTAAATGTGTTATGCTTTGGTGAGAGCAGACAGCGTAACAATTTAAGCACTTCTCAGCCACGGATGGGCCGAACGACCACCTACACATGCCAGGCGATTCATCAGCACGCCTTCCCGATTACTACCGGTAACCAGAACGAGTTTCCACCCGAATTTACGCGGACCGGTGGCGCCAGCAACCTGTGTGTTATAGCTGTGGTATGACCGGACACATCTCCCGGTATTGCCGTCGGTTGGGCCTGCTACCACAAGATCATCGCCCGCTGCCGAACATTTCTGATCATATCGACACTGAACTTTATCCGACACCGGCTCTGGATACATACCGCCCGGCCCAGATGCGAAGCGGATCGCCTGCTTCGAACCGCAGCTTGACGCCGCCAGCCCAAAGACAGCGACAATCATCGTCTCCTCGGCGCCCCTTCGGAAAACTAGGAGACGCGGCCGATGGGGGTGAGGTCGCCGGAAAACCAACGTTCCCAATACCTCTGCCTGTGTTTATGTTAAAGAACAAACTTGAATTATCCGTTGATGGCATACACACTATGGCACTAACTGACACTGCCGCAACAGTCTCTGTTATGAGTTTAGCAATCAAGAATCCATTAGGACATAAAGTGATGTTTAGCGTGAATCAAGCTGCGGTATTCCGTGGTGTTGGCGGTGAATCATTGGTGCCTTTGGGTGTGTGCTATGCGAAAATTGGGATTGGTGGCCAAGCGTTTCGAACCGAATTCACAGTGTTGCCTCGTTCCACGCATGAAGTAATTTTAGGTATAGACTGTTGCAACATTGTGGTGCAACGTTAGACTGCCGTAGTGGACAGATCTCGCTTAATGCTGTGTTGATGTCGGCTCTTGTAGAAACCTCGTCGCTCGATTTAGGAGCATTTTTTGCGTCTGAACAACACAGTTGTACCCGCGATGTCAGTAGAATTCATTCAAGTTATTTCATCAACGAATTTATGCGAGGTTTTCGACGCCGTAGTGGAACCTACAACACCGGCCTGTGCAAAGAAGAGTGTCTTGGTGCCTCGTTGCATAGTTTGAGTCACCAGAGGCCACAACTTGCTGTGGACTGTAAACTATTCAGACGAGCCAGCCATGTTGCCTCGTCGCATGAGGCTCGTTCATTACGAGGAAGGTGTGTCGAGTACGTGGCGGCACTAAGTAGTAGCCATGCTCCTGAAGAGAAAACATCCCAGTTTGCAGTCTTGAATCCAGGCAATGATAAACACATTTTTGGTAGCACAGGAGCGCCGAATTTTGACTGGCCTGCTTTCCAAGCATGCTTCGGTTTTCGACTTCGCAAGAGATCATCAACCACCGATTCCAAATTCTCGCATCCATCATTCGATTGATACTGGAATCTCTCGCCCGATCAGACAGAAGCCCTATCGTGTGTCTCCAACCGAACGTCAGCTAATTGACGAACATGTTTATGACATGCTCCAACGTGGCGTTATCCAGGAATGTTCAAGTCCTTGGACGGCTCTAGTTATTCTCGTTAAAAAGAAAGACAACACATGGCGTTTCTGTGTAGACTATAGTCGCCTTAACGCCGTCACCAAAAAAGATGTATATCCGCTTCCACGTACTGACGATGCAATCGACTGTCTTCATTCGCCGTCATACTTCTCTTCGGCAGACTTGAGGTCGGGGTACTGGTAGATACCAATGAACCCAAGCGACAAAGAAAAGACGGCATTTGTGACACCCGATGGTCTCTATGAGTTCAACGTAATCCCCTTTGGATTGTGCAATACGCCTACCACGTTCGAACGATTCATGGACACTATTCTGCGCGGACTCAAGTGGAAAATTTGTTTGTGCTATTTGGACGACGTTGTGATCTCCAGCAAGACCTTTCAGGAACACAATAGCCGCCTCGCCATCGTTCTTGATTGCATTGAAAGAGCCGGCCTCGTCCTCAACTCTAAGAAGTGCCACTCTGGCGAACGCCAAACAATTCTTCTTGGTCACTTGGTCGATAAGGATGGTGTATAGCTGGATCCTCAGAAGATTGCGGCTGTAACCAGCTTTACAGCACCAAAATCAGTGAAGCAGCTTCGGAACTTTTTAGGACTGTGTTCCTATTTTCGTCGTTTTGTGCCCAGTTTCGCTGACATCGCATACCCGCTCACGTGCCTTTTGCACAAAGATGCATCGTTGAATTGGACTACTGACTGCGACTCTGCCTACCGCCACCTCAAATTCCTTCTGACATCAGGACGTATCCTACGTCACTTCTGTCCCTCTGCCCCCATCGAAGTTACAAGAGTGCCTCGCAGTGGTTTTTGCGGTGAAACTTCACTTCACTTTAACACCTTAAAGACCCTCATTAGAGGGTATTACATAAGGGGTGGGGCACACAGAAATGAAAAACAGAATAGGTAACATATATGTGTAAGTTATACAAATACAAGGTTTTCACTGCGCAAGTACACGTGTGATTCGTTTAAGAAATAAAGATGGACATGTGATAGCAGCAAGATCTCGGGCAAGGCCGTTCCAGTCGTTGGCAGTCCGGGGGAAGAATGATGAAGAAAATGTAGTGGTGCGGGCGCGAGGTCGGGACACTTGCTGCTGATGACCGGTGCGCAGGGAGATACGTGGTGGGGATGCGCAGATGTAAGGTTCCTGTCATAGCTCGGAGTAGAAAAACTTGTGAAACAAACATAAACTAGCAATGTAGCGACGATGAGCAAGGGTAGGTATGTTGGACTGTGATTTTAAGGATGATATGCTGATATCAAAAGAATACGATGAATGAATAAATCTAGTTGCCCAGTTCTGAACTGCTTCGATTGAACTACGCAGATATGCTTGCTTCGGAGACCAGATGGGAAATGCATATTCTAATTTTGATCGAACTAGTGATTCGTATGCGAGGAGCTTTACATGCTGAGGTGCAGAGCGTAGGTGACGCTTTAAAAATCCTAGTGTTCTGTTAGCGGATGATATGTTTGAGATATGCGTATTCCACGTAAGATCCTGACAAAGATGAACACCAAGATTTTTGTATGATTGGACAATGTCGAGAGGAACGTTAGATATGCTGTAGCCGAACAGGAGGGGGTAATGGCGACGATGAAACGACATATATTTACATTTACTTGTGTCAAGTGTCATTAGCCATTCATTACACCAGTCTTCCACACGAGTTAAATTATTTTGAAGGGATTGTTGATCGAAAGTGTTAGTGACTGTTCTGTAAAGAACACAATGGTCAGCGAACATCCGAATATGGCAATCTAAGTTCTCATGGAGGTCGTTAATATAAATTAGAAACAAAAGTGGCCCAAGGACGGATCCTTGGGGCACGCCCGAGGAGGCTGGTAGGAGGTTAGACATTTGACTATTGACAATGACTGATTGGAAGCGGTGAGTTAAGAATTCTTTTGTGCATGCTAGTATATCGGGATGCAAGTTTAGGCGAGAAAGTTTCAAAAATAAGTGGATATGAGGTACCTTGTCAAATGCCTTGGCGAAGTCGAGGAAAATAGCATCAGTTTGGAGGTTAGCATCAAGGTTAGCATGTAAGTCATGAATGAAAAGTGCTAGTTGAATTTCACAGGAGTATCCTTTGCGAAATCCGTGCTGCGAAGAATGAAAAAAAATTATTTGAATCCAGAAAGTTCATTGTTAAAGAGTAAATAACGTGTTTCATGAGTTTACATGGTATGCTGGTGAGTGATATGGGCCGATAATTAAGTGGTGAATCTTTGTTATCCGACTTGTGGACAGGAACGACCTTCCCCACTTTCCAGTCGTGGGGTATGGCACCTGTAGAGAGAGACTGCGAGAAAAGCAAGCATAAAATCTTAGCAGAAGTATGATTAACATTTTTTAGAACATTTGTGTTAATTTCGTCAAAGCCGGCGGATGATGACAATTTTAGTTTATCACTAAGACATGATATGCCGGCTTCCGAGAAAGTTACTGCTGGCATTGAAGTTCCTTGGTCATTTACTGTCGTGAGTCGGGTAACAAAGGTTCACTTATATGGCAATGTTTTGCCAGCATCACTGACCACCATTCGCTCTGTTGTCTCGTAAATCTTCTTGACCCTTAATTGCGGCCGGATCCTTGATGGGCATTGCGGTTAGAAGAGTTTAACTGCACTGTGGCATACAAAAGCGGCCGTCAAGATCCTGATGCTGGCTGTCTGTCACGCTTGCCGCTTTCTTGAACTGGTAGTGATGATGACAACATTGATGACTCCCTGGTGCCTATCTCGGCAACGTTTACTGAGCCTCCACTGTTCCAGACAGAACAACGCAACGATCAGACTTTGGCACCGCTCTTCTCTGCCACTCAAGGTTCAAGAGATGCGCGTTTCTTCGTTCGTGCCGGCCTGCTTTACAAGAAGAATATCAACCCCGGAGGTGCACGCTTCTTCTCGCCGTGCCGGAAAACCTCCATATTCCCGTTCTTGAAATGATGCACGACGATATGACGTCGGGCCACTTGGGTATCGCCGGGACCCTTCATCGCACACAGGAACGCTTTCACTAGACGAAAATACGTCAAGCCATTCAGCGCTATGTAGCTAGTTGTGTCAAGGGCCAGCAGTACAAACTCCCTACTTTCCGTCCACCGGGACCGCTGCACCCTATTGCGCCTCCGACCGCACCCGTTGAGCCGGTGGGCATCTACCTCCTGGGTTTTTTTCCGCGATTTTCGAACGGTAGCCGGTGGATAGTGGTATGTGTTGACCATCTCACTCGATATTTAGAAACAGCCGCAATACCCTCAGCCATTGCTTACGAAGTATCCCTATTTCTTATGCGATTTATCGTCCTGCGCCATGGCCCTCCTCGAGTTCTGATCAGTGACCGTGGCGCCAATTTACAGCTGAAGTTATCGAAGAACTTCTTCGTGTATGCACCTGCGATTACCGTTATACAACGCGGTATCACCTTCAATCGAATGGACTTGTGAACGGACCAACCGCATTCTGACCACTATGTCGGCGGCGTACGTAGACTCTGATCACAAGAACTGGGATGACATCCTCCCTTTCATTACATACGCTTATAACACTGCACATCATGAAACGACTGGCTACAGTACGTTTTACCTCCTGTATGCTCGAGTTCCCCGCAGCTGTCTTGATACCATTTTTCCTTTCTCCCTCCACAACGGGACTTTTATCGCCACCACTTTATGTCGAGCCGAAGAAGCTCGCCGCGTTGCCCGCCTCCTCATCGTGGACTCACAGGAACGTTCGAAGGAGCATTATAACAACCGGCGCCCACATGTCTCTTATGTGCCCGGTGATTTAGTGTTGCTGTGGACGCCGCTGCGCAAGCGTGGTTTAGCCCAGAAGCTGTTGTTTCGCTACAGCGGCCCTTTCGTCGTTTTGGAGCGCCTCAGGGACGTGAACTAAGTAATTTCACGCCGCACCGAAAGTGGCCGATGCTCGCGCCAGACTCAGGTGGTGCATATGGCTCGGTTAAAAAGGCTCCATCCCCGGCACCTTCCTTAAACTGTTTGCCCTGGGGCTTCTGCGAGGGGGGAAGTGTCCCGTGCTTCGGGGCGTCAGAAAGGACGAAGAAGCTAGGGAGAAGAAGAAACAGAAGCCACAGTGGTGTGGTCTGGTGTTCTTTAGGGGGTTCGCAGCGCTTTAGACGACAAATAAACACTCCCGTTTATATATATATATATATATATATATATATATATATATATATATATATATATATATATATATATGTATGAATGTTCGCGGCGGGCCTAGCGCGAGCGCTCCAGCCCGCGCCACTGCCCACTTATTCTTCCTTGTCGTTCGTAACAATATATATATATATATATATATATATATATATATATATATATATATATATATATATTGTTACGAACGACAAGGAAGAGTAAGTGGGCAGTGGCGCGGGCTGGAGCGCTCGCGCTAGGCCCGCCGCGAACATTCATTAAACGTCATCTACCATCGTCATCGGTCATGTTCTCTCTCCTGTCTTCATCGGCTTACCGCTTCGTAACATGTCGTTGGAGGTGCGGCTTATCGGCATCCCCATCCTCGCCTTGGAGCATCGGCGCCATCTTCAAGCCGGGACCGTCACCGAGGGCCCAGGGACATCGCCGAGCAGCTCCGCCCCAGCCCTTCAAGCCCAGACCTGAACAACTACCACCGCCCAGCCCCCAGCCCGGACCTGAAGACAAGGAGAACAGACATACCGATCAGAACCGAGATGAAGGACCCGAAAGACCTGAATGGAACCGATGGACACGAACACGCAACCCCCGCCCAAGGTGCCCGACGTGACCTCGAGCCATCGGTCCCATGGACTCTGGTGACTGATGGTCGACAGCTCCAAGGGAGGCGGACCACCCATGCATCAGACATCGTACCGGCAAGCCGTTCTATTCTTCCTTCTGCCTCTTCTTCTTCAAGCATCCAGACACGCCCATCATCATGCCTTAAATTCATTACCATCGCTAAACTTCCTCGTCCACGATCGGGACGATCGCTCGGTGGCCCCGGATCATGTTACGGACGACAAGGAAGAAGAAGCGGGCAGTGGCGCGGGCAGGAGCGCTCGCGCTAGGCCCGCGAACATTCATTAAACATCATCTACCATCGTCATCGGTCATGTTCTGTTTCCTGTCTTCATCGGCTTACCGCTTCGTAATAATTATATATATACATATATATATATATATATATATATATATTGTGAGCCTTCTCTGGACCTTCTTTCATTTGTATATGCCATGATCTTCTTTCATTTGTACATACCATCATCATCGTCCCGCGGCGCCGGCTCCGGCGCGCGCCTGGTTTCGTGATCGGATTCAAAACGCTAGACAAGGCTTGGCTGTCCTTGCCGTCACGACCTCGCCGTCTCGACCTAGCCTTCTTTTACAAGTGGTGGAGGCGAAATTTGATCCCCTTGCTGCCTTGGGCCTTGCCTCTCGCTGGAGCTACGTTCCGGTCGCCGTTTGGCAACTGCCACCATCGCTATGTCTACCGAAAGTACCCACGAACAAGCCGGACCCTCTACCTCGGCTGCACCACCCCCTCCGACTGTGCCCACACGACAGCGCGACCCGCCGCTGTTCGCTGGTCGTCGCGATGAAGACATCGATGACTGGCTTGACACCTACGAACGCTGCAGTGCCCACAACCGGTGGGACGATGCTCTGAAATTTCTCAACATCTCGTTCTACCTTATTGAGGTCGCCAGGACTTGGTTCATCAACCGCGAGCCCCACACAAATAACTGGACCACCTTCAAACAGCAGTTCCGAAAGTACTTCGCCGACCCGGCAGTTCGGACTGAGATCGCGAAGACCAAGCTCGCTTCACGCCGTCAAGGTCCTGATGAGTCATATGCGTCTTACATAGAGGCCATACTTGCACTCTGCCGGTGTATTAGTCCCACCATGGCGGAACATGAACGAGTACACCACGTCTTGAAAGGTATCAATTCTACGGCGTATAACATCCTAGTTGCTCAGAATCCTTCAACTATTGATTCCATTATTACGACCTGCCAACGCATCGACCAGCTGCAGTCCTCCCGATTGCAGCCCGCCAACGCTACTGGCCCGACCTATGCTGATCTCGACCTGCGGGCACTTATTCGAGCCATCATCCGCAAGGAGCTCCAGGCGCTCAAGCCTGTCTGTCGACACGGGTGCGAACACTCTTCCGCAACATCTAATGACGCAGGTCTTCGCAGCATCATCAAAGAAGAGCTGGCAACAATCACCGAACCTATAACATCTGGCCCTCCGGCACCCCGCTCAGTACCGACTTACGCGCATGTCGCAGCATCCCCCCCTCCTTTAGTTCCCCCGCCTCGACCGGCACCAAACTACAATCACGTCAGTGCAATAACGACGGCTCAACCTGCACCACCCTATTACGCACCTTGGCGCCCCTCCAGACCAATTTGCTATTACTGTGGCATTAGAGGACATATATCTCGCGTCTGTCGTCGCCACCTCCAGAACGAGCGCCGTGGTTACGATACTTTTGAAAGTGACATCCCTCCAACGTCATATTATCAACGCCGGTTTACTCCAAGCCCACCTCGAAGGTCATCCCCACCTCCACAATCCTCGTCTGAGCCTCGTGGAACCCATGCATTCCGACGTCGGTCCCTATCCCCATACCGCCGCTCAGTTTCCCCTCTCCGACCCGCAACAACTATCCCTGTCCGCCATCCGGAAAACTAAGCGTTGCAGTTTCCGGAGGTCAAACTGCACTCTGCGAACTTACCAAAAGTCCTCCAGATCGCCCGTATAATGTGATTTCTGTTTTCGCTGAAGGATTACCGGTCGAAGCATTGATTGATACAGGAGCTGCAATTTCTGTCATTCACGCTGATTTGTGCTACCCTTTGCGAAAAGTGACGACACCATATGATGGGCCTGAACTCCGTGGAGCCAATGACGTCCCTTTGCGCCCTTTAGCAAAGTGCACCGTACGAATTGTTATTGACGGCGTCCACCATCATGTGCAGTTTGCTGTGCTCTCACCATGTGCGCATCTGATGATTTTAGGACGGGATTTTTTGTCAACCGCTTCGGCGTTAATTTCTTGTGGCGACCGTGTTATCCATATGACAGACAGCGATTTTTCATCTGAAGTTTCTGAACGACATCATCCCCTAGTTGCCGCCGCTGATACTGTTTTGCCTTTTCAGTGCGAAAAACTGCTTACCGTTGTTTCTGACCACATCACTGACGGGGACGTACTCATCGCACCATCTCATCGTCATCTTGCACGCGGTATCGCCTTCCCGTCTAGTCTTGTGAGGTTCTGCAACGGCTCAGCGACAGTAGCCGCCACTAACACTTCACGTGAATCCCTCGTGCTCCCAAAAGGAACTTCTCTCCCCTGCATGGTGGATGTTCAACCTTTGTCGTTGATGGTGCTCACCGCCCCTCTGCCTCAGCGCCGTGTTTCGCCAGACGTCTCTCTTTCTGTTCTCACAAAGACTATTATTCCTAACCTCACGCCGAACCAACGCCAAGAACTGCTGACATTGCTTCGACACCACCAAGCCATTTTTGATGCCATTTCTCCACCACTGGGACGGACTAGTGTTGCGCACCATCGCATCATTACTAAAGGTAACTCTATCGTTCGCCGACGGCCTTATCGTGTTTCCCTCTCTGAACGAAAAGTAATTGAAGAAAATGTAAATGACATGCTCCATCGCAATATTATTCGTCCCTCGACAAGCCCATGGTCCTCCCCAGTAGTGTTAGTTAAAAAAAAGGACGCCTCGGTACGATTTTGTGTTGATTACCGGGCACTCAACAAAATTACCCGCAAAGATGTATACCCAATGCCAAGAATTGATGACGCCCTTGACTCTCTCCAAGGTGCCGAATATTTCTCGACTTTGGAACTCCACTCAGGTTATTGGCAAATACCTATGCACGAGGACTATAAAGAAAAAACCGCTTTCTCAACTCCCGATGGCCTTTACGAATTTAATGTTAAGCCTTTCGGACTTTGTAACGCACCAGCGACATTTGAAAGAATGATCGATACTGTGCTTCGTGGCCTAAAATGGAGAACCTGTTTATGTTACTTGAATGACATTGTCATCTTTTCGTCAACTTTTAACGACCATCTCACGCGCCTTAATGAGGTCCTCACGTGTCTCGCTTCAGCGGGCCTACAGCTCATTACCAAGAAGTGCCACTTTGCACAGAAGGAAATTAAAATATTGGGACATCTAGTCAGCCATGACGGCATTCGTCCAGACCCTGAAAAAATCATCGTGGTCTTGAACTTTGCTCGTCCACAACGGATTACAGAATTGCGCAGTTTTCTCGGCCTGGCGTCTTATTTCCGGCGTTTTATAAGGCATTTTGCAAGTATTGCTGCTCCACTTCATGAACTACGTAAAGCACGCCGCACTTTCGTGTGGACTGAACAGTGCGAAGCCGCTTTTAATAATCTGAAGCACGCCCTCACATCAGACCCTGTTCTTGGCCACTTCAGTGACAGCGCTCCAACCATCCTGCACACTGATGCTGGTGGTCTCGGTCTTGGAGCTGTACTCCTGCAGCGCGATGCAACTTCGCGTGAGAAAGTGATTGCCTTCGCCAGTCGGACTATGACTCCAGCTGAGAAAAACTACACCATTACCGAGCAGGAGTGCCTTGCCGTCGTCTGGGCTGTCCAAAAATTTCGCCCTTACCTATATGGTCGGCATTTCACAGTTGTGACCGATCACCATGCTCTTTGCTGGTTGTCTTCGCTCAAAAATTTGACAGGCCGACTTGGCCGTTGGATTCTACGCCTGCAAGAATACAATTTCGACGTCACTTATAAATCGGGTCGCCAACACCAAGACACCGACGCTCTTTCTCGCTGTCCACTTTCGGAATCGGCTTGCTGTTTTTCTTCCCAATGCATTTCCACCTATGACCACAGGCGACCATCTCTTTCTCCGAAGTATATTACAACAGTTTAATTTGATGACTCTGAAAACAAACACGCTCTCCGCTCACAGCAATTAGCCGATGCCTACTGCCGACCCATCATCGACCGCCTTATTGGCGCTTCGGACCCACCCATTGCTCGGCTTCGCCGACAACTTCGCAATTTTAAGCTCGAAGATGGCATCATACTCCGCTTCGTGTATTGCCCTGATGGAACTCGCTGGATCCCAGTCGTGCCGCGTGTGCTTCGTCCACATATACTGGCGGCTCTCCACGATGACGCTACTGCAAGTCACCTTGGTGTTGACAAAACCTACGACCGAGTGAAAAAACGATTCTTTTGGCCTGGCCTATCTTCCTACGTTGCCAAATACGTCGCATCCTGCCCTCTGTGCCAACGTCGCAAACGGCCGACGTCTTCGCCCGCTGGCCTTCTACAACCTGTTCCTTGTCCCGCCACGCCATTCGACGTAGTCGGCATTGACTTATATGGTCCCCTACCTCTCTCCGATGGGGGTAACCATTGGATTATAGCAGCTGTCGACCACCTTACACGCTACGCTGAGACAGCACCTGTACCGACCGGTTCCGCTCAAGAAGTAGCAAATTTCTTTTTGCGATCAATTGTATTGCGTCATGGCGCTCCTCGGGTGCTCCTAAGTGACCGCGGGACGGCCTTCATATCGGCAGTCGTTGCCGAAGTTCTTCACGCGTCATCCACCCTTCATAAGACAACCTCGAGCTACCATCCCCAGACTAACGGGCTGACTGAGCGATTTCACCGCACCTTATCGGATATGATATCCATGTGCATCACACCGGATCATCGAAATTGGGACACTATTGTACCATTCGTCTCTTTCGCCTATAACACAGCAGTACAGCGGACTACCGGTTATTCTCCATTTTTCCTCGTTTATGGCCGTCCTCCCACTACAATTCTCGACGCTTCCTTCTTCTCTACGCCCGACTACTCCACATCAGTATCTACCCAGTTCTTATCTTGTGTGGCCAGATGCCGTCATCTTGCCCGCCTCAACACAGCAGCGTGCCAGGAAGACCGCAAGAGTCGCTACGATTCTACGCATCGCGTGGTCTCTTATCGTCCCGGTGACGAAGTACTGCTCTATACACCACTGCGCACCCCTGGCCTTAGTGATAAATTCCACCACCGCTGCCTTGGTCCCTACGAGATTATCAGCCAAACTTCCCCAGTTAACTACAAACTCACGCCTGTTGATCCCCCAGCCGATTGACGCCACCGTGGAAATGAAATTGTTCATGTTTCTCGCTTGAAACCGTTTGTGCGCCGCGGTACATCGGTTAATTAGGAGCGACCAGGCTGGCCGCAAACGACCCCTCGGGCAGATTGTGTGAGCCTTCTGTGGACCTTCTTTCATTTGTAGATACCATCATCATCGTCCCGCGGCGCCGACTCCGGCGCGCGCCTGGTTTCCTGACCGGATTAAAAACGCTAGACAAGGCTTGGCTGTCCTTGCCGTCACGACCTCGCCGTCTTGACCTAGCCTTCTTTTACAATATATATATATATATATATATATATATATATGTATATGTATATATATATATATATATATATATATATATATATATATATATATATATATATATATATATATATATATATATATATATATATGTATATATATATATATATATATATATATATATATATATATATATATATATATATATATGTGTGTGTGTGTACTATTACAGACTAGGTAGATGAAGAAGACGAGTTGAGTGTAGTAGGACGAGGAAGAAGTGTGTAGTAGCGGAGTTGCTGTCTGACTCTGGTGTACTGTTGTTTTGGTCGCCGTAGCGTTGCCTTACGTCGTGACATCAAGAGCGCTACATTTTAGTGGAGAGTGCAGTTTCGATTCTCCGGCATCGCCCAGCCATTGACGCGCCCCTGGAGCCTCGTCGTAGCAGCCGCATTGCTGGACTTTATTCACTGTTCATTACCTTGCCTCCACCAACCGAGTCTACCTGCTTCTAACCACTTGGGCTGCTTCTTACTTACCACTTCAAGTCAAGCGGCTTCCGCTCTTTAGCCACTGCACCGGGAGCCCCACTCTTTTACTGGCGCAGCGGGAGAGGATGTTGACGACTGGCTCCGCCACTACCAACGGGTGAGCCGCTCCAACCGTTGGGACGCCGCCACACAGCTCGACAACGTCGTATTTTTCCTCACCGACACCGCCCTTTTTTGGTTTGAAAACCACGAGGACCTGCTGACGACATGGGAGGGTTTTGTCGCGGAACTTAAACAGTGCTTCGGGGACTCGTCACCGCGCAGGAAACGAGCCGATCAGACCCTCGCCCATCGTGGCCAACTAACCGGCGAGACCTGCACTACCTATATCGAAGACGTCCTGAAGTTGTGCAAGACGACAGGCTCCCACATGTCGGATGCGGACAAAGTCGGGCATCTTTTGAAGGCCATTTCATATGATGTCTATAACTTTCTCATCGCTAAAGATGTGATCTCGACTGTCACTGCTGTCTTTCGCCACATCCGCACATTTGAAGCACTGAAGACTCGCCGAATAATGTCTAAGTTTGGAAGACTGGCCAATGTGACAAACGTCGCTAGTGTTGACGAGCGTGTCTCGACGGACCTCACATCGAATATCAGACAAATAATTCGTCAAGAAGTGCTTCGGCTCGAGTCTCACAGCCAGCACACCTCACTAGTGTCCTCCCACCCATATTTTCCATGCGAAGCTGCCTACACGTTGGAGTCACAGCCTGAGTACCTGTCTGTTCAGACAGCAGCTCCGCGCTACCGCTCACTTCTTCTTCTTCTTCTTCTCCCTCGTTGTAATGGCACATACCCACAGTGGGGGATTGGCCAGAATTCGTTGTAGGTGACATACTATTTTTGATAATGTCGATTTGACTATATGATATAAATAACCTAATAATTAGGAGCTAGTGTTGCTGAAATAACTTGAAATTTTGAGGCGATGTAATAGAAAGCAATGAAAAAAGGAATAAAATTGTAAATTACTAAAAATAATAAGAAGAAAAAATACAATTCAGACAGCTCAGCGCTAACACACAAATCTACCGCACACTACTGCTCGTCCTCCTATACTCAACTCGTCTTATTCATCATTTTGTCTGTAAAATATAAATACATATATACGAATAAATATTTATACGAACACAGGCAATAGCCACTGACAAGAAGGCAAGCAGACATGCTGAAATGCCTTTCTCTAAACGGTACCGACAGCACATGAAGGATATGTATGTGTTTCTGTGAGAGTAGCTGGTAGCTCTGTCCTTTTACTTATCGGTGCATCGAACCCTCGAAACTGATTCTTATTGTATTCGAACCAGATACTTAAAACTTCAGCTATATTTATTTATTTATTTTGTAAATAAATAAATAAATAATTAATTAATTAACAGATACTTAAAACTCCATCTATATACCATATGCTCGTGCCTGATTACTCAGCTGGCACGCACATTCGCAGATTGCAGAGCGTCTTCGGAAAGAAAAAGAGAGCAGAATAATTTTAATGTGTAGGCTCAAACCTGGTGAAGAAACGTGAAGCCTCACTCCGCTAAACAGTTTCGGAATGGTGACCTGTCATCGATTCCTTGCAAACATAAACGCTTGCAAAAAGCAGCGGGCATAGGCCTCATTACTACTCACTCACTGCTAAATTAAGTCGTGCCTTGTATCCGAGCGAGAGACACCGAAAACATTCATCCGAAGTCTTGCGTTAGCAATTGTATAAAACGATCACTTGTTTTACTGCATTTTGTAGTAAATATGAATAATGAAGTTACACGTGACCTTAGATACTCATTTCAAGAGGCTAGTATTTTCCAACGGAGCTTGCGCTAATCCTTATCGCAGTGTCTCTAGAGTAGCTAAAGGCATCGATAGCAGCGCACCTCCAAAACTCCTCGCGGAGAACGAAACGGCGACTGGAGAGACCTGTAAATGTATTAAGCGTGGAAAGGAAAGGAGGATAGACTCTCGGAAAGGGAAGAAAATTTACAAGAGCGTGACTTGCCACCTCGAAGGTAGTGAGTAGATACGCGCTTGCGCACATTTTTATTTACTCCAGAGCGGTTTCCTCGTATTTGGAGCACTTTTCAGCGATAATTCAAGGCTGTGATCACTTGCGACCTGATCCCTGCATTGGCAAATCAGAGAATTTTATTGCGGCAACCTTGCGGATATCGGCGAATGTGGGTTGTTAGTCTGCTTCGGCAAAATAATAACGTATTATGGGACGCCGGTACATGCCTGTATACCAGTAAAAGAAAGTCTTCTTTTCGCTAATCTCATGTCTGCTGTTTCTCCGGCGGCGCTTTGCTTCCCTGCTGCGGGCCGTCGTTTGAGATACGGTCGGTTGGCCATGCAGGGATAAGAAGCACCATTACGGGATAGAATGAGGAGCTCTTTGTAGAGAATCTTCGGTGCCGCAGTGGTCCTGTGGCGCTTGGAAAAAAGCCCAGAAGTTTGAGAGCGTTGAAAGTTTTAGCCGAACTTGGCGAGGAGGTTTCTGTATAGGGGTACCCAAGAGAATAAACGTAAATCAGTAAAATTAGTTGGTATCGGGAATGGTATCCAGACCCACTGCATGTCAGGTGGGCACGAAACCCATAGGCTATGAACGATCGTTCGTGGGTACTAGAGCGTTAAGTTGCACCAAGAGAACGTTTGAGGCTGCATGTGACTTAGTACTAACGTGTATTTTAGATGTATGCTGATGTTACGGTAACAAGAATTTAAATATCCTATGAATATAAGCAGAACTCGTTAACATCGCACGATAGAAAGACGCTGTTAATGGTGCCATCACGCCTTGGTACTGTTCAGTCCGCGCCGCTTTAGTGGGCGCTACGAAACTGCGTCTTGGCAAGCTGGGAGTCGAGAATGACGCCCCCAGCAGCGCGTTGGTTTGTACAGGTTATGCCCACGTCTCGCAGTCATGCATAACCCTGGTACAGCAGTGACTTCGCCCTACTTGTCTCGGTGTAGAGTCTACCTCACACGCTGTTTTCAGGTGTTCGAAAGGCAAGAGCAAATAGGGCCAAGAAAAATGCCGCACCGGATGTGGTTCTGCTTGCTAACTGCTTGTGAAGCGGAGCGTTGTTCATGTTAGCAACAAAACAATTACAGCTATGCTGTTAGCAAGAGGGCAATGGCAACATTCCTGAGCTAGTCCAGCTTTCGGCAGCGGTTTCGCCGATATGCGCACTGAGACTACGTTTCTACCTTGGCGGTCAACGGCCGTGGAATCACTTTTACCTTGATCGAAGGACCCGCTCATCACGTACATGGTAATCATGGGTGAACATAGGGATGACAGACTAGACCTCCCACCCCCAGACGAGTCTCCGACGGCTGAGGAGTGCAGAGATTGGAGATTGCAAACTAACCTAGCCTTTCACCCTTATCTATACGGGGAGGGAGGAGAATCCCCAAACTTCTGCAGCAAATGCGGTATAAGAGCCAAACAGGTTTGGTTTGATTTGTGCGGTTAAACATCCCAAAGCGCCTCGGGCTATGAGAGGCGTCGTAATGAGGAATTAGGAAATTTCGACCACCTAGAGTTATTTAAGTGTACTGACATAAGTTCCCGCCGAGGCCGGAATTCGATCCCACATCCTTGGCAACAACAGTCGATAATCATCTCATTCGGAAATGCCCCGATCATCTCGGGCACACTGATGGAATTACACAAAAACAAACCTGGGATGCTCTCCTCCGGAGCAGCAGGCTCGAGCAATTGGAACGCTTTCCGAGAGATATCCGTTTGCAGGGCTCCCTCTAGGATATGAGTGAGGGAGCGAAGGGGCGTCTAATCGACAATAAGAATGTTGTCTTTAACTTGAACCTTGTCGTCGTTATGCCTTGCCGATTCCACATCAAAGATCAATAGGCCACGTTTCGGAACTAACGCAGTAACAGGCGTTATCGTCATCTCTGTATATACGGGAAGGCCCACGTCATTATTAAATAGATAGACTCGATTTTAGCGGCACTTTCAGTAGTGAAGCGGCACTGAGCAGCAGCAGCAAGTATCAATAAAATCCATACATCAGGTTTTGTAAGCAGAGAAAAAGTTTTTGGCGTCAACTGAAGAAAATTATGGCACTGCAATCGCGATCTGCTTTGGCAGCTGCTTCCATCCGTCATGTTCTTCTTGAAGCCGCCAGGCTTGAGGTACCTTATTTGGTTCCCTGTACATAAGCTCCCCAGTCAGGTTCTTTTTATGCCGCAAAACATTGTACACTGAAATTGTGCTCCCACTTGTTTGAACCTTTCAGCGCGAGCTTCACTGCAGCAAACAACGAAGCGATCGGACGTGTGGCCTCTTTCACGCCAAGTGAAGGCAACGGTGTGTTGCTGGCGAGTGAGTTGCTATGAAGGCCAAGGAACAGGCTGAATATGCACTGGTGTGGTGGTAGAATATGTGACTGCATTTATTATGAGGACGCTGCAACTTACGTTAATGCAAGTTAGAAAATTAACAGTGGCTCAACTCAGCTAAGCCAGGTTATACAAGACGAAAACAGTCGTAAACGTGAATGATACTAATATTTTCTCTGTTGTTCTCACATCATCTTATCCGCCGCTTTGCGCCATCGCTTTGCATGGCTCTCTTCTCTCCCCGGAAGATACCGCCTATCGTTTACCTCTCTCCGCTGAATTTTTTCTACGTGCCGCTTCTCCACGGAAAGAGGTGCGGGAAGGATGAGTAGATTCGGCTTTAGGCGAGCGTAGCCTGCGCTCGCACTAAGCGTTGTTGTGTCATTCATGACATAGCACTACAGACTCGCCGCAATTCTCAGCATGAATACGCGTCTTTGCAAGCGAGTGGCTTACACACGGCTTATATCCCCTGCTGCGGCGCATTTGCTTTAGAGCACCGCGCATGTGCAGTGAGGCGCATACTTATGAGCTGAAGGCATGCGCGGCGCTCCTCGGAGGCCAGCGATAAGCACCGGTACCAATGAATTTTGCCAGGTTTGTGAAGAAGCAGTTGTGCGATGTACAAGGAGAAGGGTATCAGCAGCAGAATTGAGCGCCGCCTGCACCATACACAACACGTGCGAACAAGAAGTGGGCGGCGAGCATTGCACACGGCTGAAGGCCAGACTGCTCCATACGTGAAACGCGCCGCTGATAGCACTGTCACGGCCGCTCGATGGAAGCGCACTGGGTGCGGCCTGCTGCGTCGCGCCGCCGTCAATGGGCAAGCGCGTCCTTGGGGAGTTTACAGTTGCGCCCGCTATTTCTGCTGAGGGCGCCACTGTTCGGGTACACGTCTCCGCCGGGGTCGCCGGCTCTAAGCGAGCGGTTTGCTTCCTTTATGGACGCGTTCGCCTCGTGTCTGCGTGGTAAACGCAAAATTTTGTTTTCGCGTGTGCAGGCGCGTTAACGTTGAGACGGGATGCGTTTGTTTATTAAGGAGAAAGCCGTTCTAGGCTCATGGAGCGAAAATCTGTGCGCAGAAGCTGTGGCTGTAATCTGTGCGTCGCATCTGCGCACTGGTGTGTTTGTCGCAAAAGCGGACGTGCAAAGAGGGAGATTAAGATTAAGAATGAAAATGATTAATGGTGATAGGTAATCAATAAAAGTTATAAATAGACATTGATAGAGGTAATGGCTAATGCTAATGACTAATAATGGGTAATAATGACTAAAATGATCTGTAATGACCAGTATATCAACTATAGCATGTAATGACCGCAACTGATTAGAAATGAGTACAAGTGCTTAGCGATGTGTGGTAATGAATATAATAGCTAGGCATGACTCATCATCACTGCTAATTACTACGAAATAACCAATATGTGAAAAGATGACATGCAATGACCACTGCTGATTATAAGTGAGTAACCTGTTTAGTTATGAGTAGTAAGGGCTACAATAACTACGCAGGCCCCAATATATTAAACGACTTGAAATGACGAACTGTGGCACACGATGAGAGGCAAATGATAGGACAAGGGTAGGCTTTCGCCGTCCTCCGCTTAAGAAACATCTAAGAGACCCTCAAATATTATCTGCTGAGCTCGCTTCAGACAAAGGCAGTAGCGAGGAGTGGAAATGCACTCGCTTCCTCTGAAATGAAAGCGGCGCTGAGGTTAAAAGTCCAGACGCTGAAGCATAATGCCCTATCAGCTGCCATTGAATTTGCTACAAGGGACAGCAGATTAGACTTGACGATCAATTATAGGTTAACAGTACAAACAACGTGACGGGAACACAGGAGAAGAGGACGGCACAACCACGCTGGTTGTGTCGTCCTCTTTTCCTGTGTTTCCGTCACGTTGTTTAACCTATTTAGTTTACCAGGAAGCTGGCCAGTGAACTAAGATTTTGACATGTGTTGTGAAGCAGATGAACGCGATGAGGTAGCACCAGAAGCTTTTCTCGCAGGTTATGTTGCGAGGACACATCAGAAAACGGCACGAAGCGTTTTTTTTATATAACCCACTGATAGCGAGCTGGGCTGGAAATGTCAACTCAACAGTGGAGAGACATTTATGGCTATGACGTAAACCTCTCATGAAAGGTTTTCCATCTGCGATTGGTAATTTTCTTCCTTTTTTGTGTGGCCATTTAATAAGCGTACTCGGCTGCTCGCTGAATCTCGGCTGCAGTTGCGCTCTGAAGCGTGAACATTCTTGTGATCGCAGCTAAGAGTTTCACAACAGGAACACTCGGTGCGCGTTCTTCCATTTAAAATTACAAACCAGCAAAAATTGTACGGGTTTGCGAGCAGCTAATAAAAATGGTAATAAAAACTTTCGGCGCATATACGTAGCACCTTGAGGCAGCCCTGCTCTATGAAGCGCGCTGGTCATGCAAAATGAGAGAAGCCATGACGGATAGCCTTCTGGCGTATAAAGTTTAAGGTCTCCAACTGAGTCGGAGATCCCAGGTTATCATGTAGATTTGACCTAACAAACATCTTCATATTTCCAACGTAACATATGTCAGAATGAGATAGGGTGGTTACTGTCGCATTTTCACAGAGGTTGCTCATAGCAGGACAATATATTTTTATTGGATAGCTATGTCAGCTTAGAACTGGTTTACATAAATTTGTGTATAAAAGCTGTATGCAGGAATGAGTAAATGGTATGAAAATGACCCACGGAATTCGCGACATAGTTAAGTGGTTATGCATTAGGCTACCATGGCAGATGAACAGCTTCGAATTGTTCACAGCAGGGTGACATTTTCGAGTGACAAACAACGTGATCCGAATGCAACATCACGGTAATGCGAGCTCTCCAATCGAGTGGCCTTGATCCACCGTCACATTAAGTTTTTCGGGGTACACTCCAGTATGCATCGTTGCCGAGCAAGCGCTAGGTGCTGACATGGTCACACTAGACATGACATTATATACTAATTCGTGTTGCCTAATTGTGTGAAGCGGAGCTCTTATATCCTTAAAATAAAAGGCTTCTACCACGCCGACGCCGCCCTGAAAGCGCAGCCAGACGCAGCTCTCCGCGCGTGGCTGTCCCCGAACGGTGGCGACGCGGCGGTCGCGACGGGAAGTAGGCGCCTCCCGCCGGTTTCGGGCGACATAGCAGGCCGCACCTAGTGCGCTTCCATCGAGCGGCCGTGGCACTGTGAAGTTTCCACTTCAATATGCGTGCGCGACAAAATCTCAAGAAAACACGCTACCGTCACCTTCATTGGGCTCGCAGCCTAGGCTTGCCTCACTTGCATAACTCAGCGGGATTGTTCAAAACAAAGTTCGTGGACGTGCGTCCTAGGTGGTACAGTCGTCCAGGCTGTGTGCATTGCTTTGGCTTACAAATGAGCAGTTGCTAGTTTTCAGCCGCGCGATGCCCTGAATAAGTCCATGATGTTCGCAAGTTTATTGTGCTTTGAATTCAAGCCGTGTGTTACGTTGGGATTCGTGAATGTCGCTAGTACATGTTCTGTCTTCTAGGAGAGAAACATGGGAGAAAGCTCGCCGCTACGAAAACTAAAACTGACATACATTTTCTTGCTTTTAGTTGCTTGTCGCGCAAGTTATGATAATGTTAAGATCTCAAAGTTGTTGACAGTTTCAGATAATCAAACAATCGACCAATTGATCATCGCCACATAATGAAGGATTTTGTGCTGTTGTATAGAACCATAGAATATCCTCGGTCGACTGAACAAACTCATTTCTGGTGGAATTGCATTTGGCGAGTGGCGCCTTGCACGATGAGAATTCATTCGTGACGTTCACCGAAAGTCGTATTGTGTGCGATAACAAACGCTTTGTTCCCTAGTCAATGTAGTTTGTGGCTGCTGATTGCATTTCATTATCATAAACTGTTTTTATGCTTTTCATTTTGTGTTAAAGCGTGGAGTCGATGCTTTCTTTAAAGAAAAATGCCATGAAGCTTTTTTCTTTTTCTTATGGCTCAACTTCGCTGGCATGCGTTTTTCGCTTTCTTTGCAGCACACAATATGCCCGGAAAAACACAGAATGTTATAATCGAAGCTAAGCATTTCACATTCTTCTTCATCAAGGCTGTTGGTTTGGGTGTAAATATTTAAAAGTGAGCGCTGTCGTCGGTGGTAGAAAATAAGTTCAGTACTGACTCAGAGCGTATTTGATGCTAGTCCTGCTGGCGTGTTATACAGTGCTTAGTTGACACCAATCAGCCAAATAAGCCGTTTTTAGGAATCTTTTTATTGTCATAGCTGTCAATACAACCATCGTTGTAATATTTCCCGGCATCCCTCAAAAGTCCATTGCGCCGTATCCTCCTGCTCGGAAGCTATCCTTTATGGTGCTAATGTGGGCTGCAGGTATACAATACTAAGCCCATACTGAGTTTTGTACGCGCGCCAATGAGTATTACGAGTAACAAGGAAAAATATTTCGTGTGTCAATACTAAATGGCCTAAATGTTTACAGCGAGCACTAGAGTACGTACAAATCAGCACTGCAGTTTTTAGGAATAGGTAGAGACCAACTTTGCACAATCTATAGAGGTTGACTAACGACTCGCTTATTTACATTTCTACCATAGTGCCTTTAGTGCCACCGTCAAGTCCTAAAGTTTCCTCATTTGTATTTTTGTTTCTTGCGCAAGAAGTTGGCCGTGCGCTCTGTGCAAGCTGACCTTGAGGGGACTATATGTTAAGGCTACAAACTTGCATACCTTCGCAGGACGTCGCCTTGTTGTTGTCATAGCATTTCACCTTGGAAATGATTACTGGTTGCACCAAGAATCTTACGAAATTCCTTTCCGGGGTGATTTAAATACGCCATCGCTTTTTTCAACGTCTGCAGATTTAGTGTGACTGGAGAAAAAGTTAAACGAAACTGCAAGCATGCTGCCTAAGCAGGCATTTGGATTTGTGCTCATTGCAACGTCCCTTATAGGTAAGAGAGTTTCAAGCATTATGTCTTGATTGTTCTTAGCTGCATGTGTCAAGAGTGAGAACGTATTGTGAGGTATACAAGAACAACAAACATGCCTCTGCCTGTGCCGCTTGTGCCACTTTGGTATAATGCAACACGTGCCTGGAGTGCTGAACGTCGGGCGCTTAACATATTTTAGTGATATCAGCTGGTAAGCACGTGCTTAACCAGACTATGGATGCCTGAGTCCCGCTGGTGTTTTCCGGCCCGTGGAAATGCTACAAATACAAATTCGATTTAGACTTATCTTCTTATACTATGGCAAATTCATAAGAAAATGGCCGCGCCGGTTATGGTTCAGTGGTTAGCGTGCTTGACTGCTCAGCTAGAGAACGCGGTGTGATGCTGAATGCGGCACCGTGTTTTGAAGCCAGTGGAACAGACTGCTCCTATCTACCGTGCGATCGATGTCCGTGCTGGTTGAAGACCTCCAGTGGTCAAAATTACCACAGCCTGCGAACGCGGAACCTTTTACAGTCAATATCGTTTTTTGATGTTAAACACCATGTCCTATACTATATGTTTCAGAAACTCACCAAAGAGCTCTCAGGGTCATGTCCTGTCCGCTCATACAGAAAAAACCATGGAATGTTTTATCACCTGTTATTCGCGAGGGTTAATAGGACATTTTCATTATATAGTCATTATGAAATGTGCGGTCTAATTAGTGCTACGCCTAGATTATTCCACTGACCAATGTTTTGTTGTCACAAATAAGTTTTTGAGGAAACGTAGTTTTTATAACGAGTATTCTCTTGCTGTAAGGGCAGGACAGCGAGTATTAGATGTGGCAAGTGCAGAAATGCACATAATCGGGCTGTTTGCGCAATAATGTATTTATTACAAGATGCACTTCTGGTAGTGGCTTAAAATGTGTTATTAATATTTATGGCCCCAACTAGTTCGAGCATGAACATTGGCAATCACTGTGCATTTTTAGCTCCCACTTTAATTAAAGACGTCAGAAATGATGAGGGGAGCGTCAGATGCCAGCGCAGTGCTTGTGTGCACATTCGCTTAGCTGCCTAGCTATGGCTCTTGCCCCAACCTTGCGAAGGCATTTTCGTTCTCGCTGACCGCCGACGTCTTAAGTGAACGCTCCCGATTGGTGCTTCGGATGGCGTTCTTGTTCGCATGGGGTTTTCAGGTTCAGAGGTCTTGCGTGCCGCGTTTGAAGGCGTTGTTTACATTACTCCTCTCCTGTCATCCAAGCATGCGCCTGTCGCTTACGAAGGCGGTCGTGTTCTCGGCGACCGGCACCAGCACTCATGAAAAGTGCCGCAGAAGAGGGCGCCATTCATCATTATTATCATCATCAGTCTGACTATACCCACTGCAGGGCGAACGTCTCTCCCATATTTCTCCAAATAACCCGGCTCTGTGCTAGCTGCATCTACTTGACCCTTGCGAGCTTCTTAACCTCATCCACCCACCTAACTTTCTGCCGCCCCCTGCTACTCTTTCCTTCCCTTGGAATCCAGTTTGTTACCCTAAGCGACCATCGGTTATCCTCTCTTCACGCTACATGTACTGTCCATGCCCATTTCTTCGTCTTAATGTCTACTAGAATGTCAGTAACTTGAGTTATTTTTCTCACCCACTCTGCAAGCTTCCTATCTCTTATCTCTTAGAAGAGGGCGCCATTATATGAGGTCATAGCGGGTGGTAGTTGACTGGCATATTCAAAGAAGATAATTGTCTTTGAAGCACATTTTAAACACGTTGCAGCATCTGGTGCGATTATTGCAATTCAAACGAAAATGTGGTCTGCTCTGCGGGAGATAACACCAGTTGTCCAATACCTTCACGACGTACGTGTCCTGTCCTAAACTAACAATCAAGAGTCTTCGCAATGTAAATATTGAATGCAGCAAATGAAACATATTGTTCATAAAGATCATAGCTTTATTTGCTGTTGTTTTTTTTTAGTCGATATTTATTGCCTCAGGGCATCAGTAGGTTATGAGATGAAGGATGAGTAAATGATTAAATGAAAGGAAAAAGGTTGGCTGATTTTATGAAGTCGAGAAGTGAGCGATGATGGGGTCCCTGCGTCCAAGTGACGTATGAGGCAGGATTGGTTGCTGAAAGGCCAGCTATGCTCAGGTGCCGGATTCGTGTTGGCTTGAGTGCTGGGCAGTACCACAGCAAGTGGTGGATGTCGCCCTCGACATCTTTGTTGTTACAGATCGGGCATCCTGGGCGAGGATATAAGTGTTGGAAGTATGACCACGTCCTAGTTACAGCTGGTGTAAGGGCAACACCGACCCTGGTCCTCCTAAGCGCAACCTACTCTGCACGGGTGAGACCGCGGGGAAGGGATATCGCACACGGAGGGATAAGCGCACTTGTGCGGCGCCGGAGGTGCTCCTTTCTTGACAAAAGGAGGGTAGCGTCGTCGACTTCAAGAAGCCGTGGGATTGATGCGTCTTTGTTCACGAGGCGGGTTGCAAAATAAGCTTGACTTTGGGAAGGCAGCAGATCCCGTGGGACCCACTCAATGCGCATTGATTGCGGGATGCGCGCCGCAAGCTGGTGGATGTCCTGGCAAATTTTAGGGCAGCGGCTGACACGTCGGAGCAGACGTACTGCTTGCAGTGCGTCAGTGCGGATGACAACGTGTGCTGTAGGGAGCATGGTTATAGAAGTCACCGAGCAGAGTGCCTCCTGAACTGCTTACTACTCCTGAAGTCGCTTGCTACAATAACACACGAGCAATTAAAAAAAAGGACTGTGATAATCGGTGGTGCACTTCTCATGAGTTTGAATTGCTGGATGGATAGATGACGCATAATAGGAGGTGAAAATGTAGCCGTGAAATGAATTCCTACCATAATATATTCCATTGTCAAGGTGACCACCCTATTGTAAAATCCCGTACCGTGCACAAACCGACTTTAACCAGTCCTGTATTATCCCGTATAAATTTTGATCCGGTGTGACTAGTCCTGTATGAAGCTTAAACAGGTTTATACCACACAGGCCATTACTGGTATGAATCTCAATCCGGACGAACCTGTCCTGTATGGAGGTAATACCGGAGATACTATTTGTTGTATGTATCGCAAACACGGCACCCGCATGTCCGCGATAGTTTTATTCAAATGTTCCGTCTGTCCGTTTGTCTGCGGATGGTAGGCTGTCTTCCTTCGATGGCTTGTCTTAATGTACTTAAAAATGGTTTGAGTGTGCTCCACCTTAAATGCTGTTTCCCTGCCTGTGATAAGCACTTCGGAGCGCAGTATCGCAGGAGAATGCGTTCGAACAAAAACTTGCAGACTTCTCCTGCGGTACCATTAGGCAGTCCTTTTGCTTCAGCGTAGCGGGGAAGATAATCTGTGGCCATGATTACCTGCTTGCTACCCATTGATGAAGTCGGGAAGGTACCGTCGAGATCCATTCCAGTTTGCTGATCTGGCTTGGTCTGGCCTGTATTGGGTTCAGCAACCCAGCAGGCCTGATCGGAGGCGTCTTAAAGCGCAGGCTGTCGCAGCACATCTTCACAAAATGCGCAATGTCTGCAGGTAGCTGCAGTAAATAATATTTCTTCTGCACTCGATGCAACGTGCATATCACTTGAAGATTTCCTGCGGTCGGCTCATCGTGAACAGTCTGCAAAACTTCATTTCGAAGATTTTTAGGCATGACAAGGAGGTATGCGGTCCTGTTGAGTGCGAAATGCTTCTTTACACGGCCGAATAATTGGTTTCGGCTTTTGAGACGGACCTGCTAGTGTAAGCATTAATTTTGTCTACTGCGGAATTGTTTAGCACGTGAACGGCGCCTATACCCACGCTGCTTGTGTCGGTATGAATTTCAGTCTCAGCGTTTTCATGAAAATGACCGAGAACAGGTGGGGACTTTAAGCGGCACTTGAGTTCCTATAATGCTTCTGCTTGCGGTGATTTCCACTCAAATGGAACGTCTACATTTGTAAGCATGCAGCGTCAAAGGTTCGGCTAAACGTGATACGTTCGTGACCAATCGTCGGCAATACACGCATACTCTGAGGAATGAGCGCTCAGCTATCTTTTCCGCGGGCTGTCGAAACTACACGATCGCTGCTGTTTTGTTTGGGTCTGGAAGAACACCGTCCTTGCTTACGATATGGCCCAAGAATGACTGCTGCTCGTAAGCAAGATGGCACTTTTCTGCTTTGAGCGTTAGCCCTGGCAACTTTATTACATGCAAAGGCTTTGCAGGTGCTCTTCAAAGGTCGAATAGAAGCAAACAACGTCATCTACGTACACTAGACAAATATGCCACTTCAAGAAATCCAGTACGGCATCCATTACTCGCTGGAACGTCGCGGGTGCAGAGCAGGGGCCGAATGGCATTACCTTGAACTCGAAGAGGCCGTCTGTTGTGTGAACGCGGTATTCTCGGGATTTTTTTCATCCACCTCGATTTGCCAGTAGCCGCTATTTACGTCCATCGATGAGAAGTTCCTTGCATTGCAGAGCCGGTCCAGTGTGTCTTCGATGTGCGGGAGAGGGTACACGACCTTCTATACTGTTTAGGCGGCGGTAATCGACTCTGAAATGAAGTGTCCCGTCTTCTTTCTTCATCAGCCCTAATGGTGCCGCCCAGGGGTCTTCGATGGATGGATGACATCATCACGAAGCCTATCCTCAACTTGCTCGCGGATGGCTTGGCATTCTCGCTTCGATACGCCGTAGCAGCTTGGGCGCAGTGGTCGGGAATATTCGTCTGTGATAATACGGTGCTTGGCAAGTGGTGTTATTCGAACCTTAGATTCTGATGAGAAGCACTAACTGTAGCTTCGAAGAAGGCTACGAATATGTTTTTTTTTTTTCTGATGTGGGTTAATGCCGGGTTGATGTCAAAAGTAGGCTGAGGAACTTGGTCATGTGAATCATTCCGGGGTTCGTCGGGAAGGGCAAATACATCTCGTATGTCCGCTAATTCATCGAGAAAAGCGATTGTCGTGTCCTTGTGGAGATGCAGGTATTCTTCTGTGAAGCTTGTTACCATCACCTGAGCTTGTGCTCTCCGTAAGTGGACGATGCCTCTTGGAGTGTCGAGACCTCGTTCCAAAAGCAACTGGGGGTTTACAGGGACATGCTTCGTCGCAGTAGTCATAGCAGGTATGGATTTTTCCTCCGAGAGCTTTATGACCTTTGATCGGAGGTCTGTGATCGCTCTATGTTCATTTAGGAAGTCCATGCTCAAAATCACATCGCACGAACATTGCTCTAGAACCGCAAAATACGTGGTGTAAGAACGGCCATTTACGGTTACTTGCACTGGCGATGCAAGTCAGTGGGCCATCCCAAGCAGTCGTTACTTTCTGACCTGGGAGGCCAACGGTTCATTGATGAAAAAATAGTCAGCTCGGATGTCTACTAGAGCATTGACCGTCGACAGCAACGTCAAGTCTCTTATTCGCGTCCTCGCATTGCACGTTGGCCTTGCTGTTAGATCTCTGGTTCGTCTTGTGCTGAGGATACGGCCGGGGCACAACGTCGTCTCTTCGCTGGGCGGCGGTATCAGTTTGGAGTCGGGTCGCGTCATCATTGATGTTGACGTTGTGCGTAGCGGCGGAGTCAGTTTGAAGTCTGGGTGCGTCGACGGCTTCATAAGGAGTGTCAGCAAAATAGCGGCGTCTTCGTTACTCGTCGGCGGTGGCGGAGGATCTTCGTTAGTTCGCCGTATAGCACGCTCACCTCCAAAGGTCGCTACCTTTAGTTCCCCTGCGGGGGCTTGGGGACGATCCTCGCACACTCTCATCGTAGTTGCTGCCCGGCTACGTAAAGTGGGTTCTGAATGGCGATGGGGACCTGAACCGACTGCTTCGTGGTGCAAACTCACCACTACGCAAATAGTTCTTGATTTCTTGCGGTCGTTCATCTGGGCATGGTCGTAGGCCACCGAGTGCAAATCCGCGGAGACCGATTCGTCGGTACCGGCAGTCTAGTAGATTGCGGCCGCCCTCACCGCAGTGGAAGCATAATGACCTGTTGTTCGCAATCCTCCATGCGTCGCACTTCCGGGGTTTAGAGGTCGTTGGTAGGCTTGGCGGCCGGGCGCCAAGGTTCGGCTTTCAGGTACAGGGCGGTAGAGACAAGACCTTGGGAGCAGGAAGACCCAAAACAGCAGTGTAGTGTATCGCTGTTGATTGAGTGGGAGCTTTCGGAACCGTCGATGAGGAACGCCCGGTGCCTGCTGGATTTCTCCGCAGACGACGACCGCTATCAACGCAAATTGCGGCTCCGATGACGATGGGAGGTTTCCGCGCAGCCCTTCTTGAACTACCTCAGGAATAATCTCACGGGCGTTATCTTCACGTGTAGCTGCGGCGTCGCAGTTTGCAGAGAATACTTGAAGAAGCTGGTTATACTGTCGGGTGCGGGCGTCTCAGGTTCTTTGTAATGAGGATGAATCTCGTTATAGTTCGGCTACAGTTTGGGGTAGGTTTCTGACGAGGCAAGCGAAAAGGAATTCTTTGACGCCTCGCATTAAAAGTTACCTTCATTTCCCTCACTATTTTCAGGATCTGCGCGGCAAAATAGGCGCTTCATTTCGTCTGCGTAAACGAGCACAGACTCATTAGGGAGCAGGATTCTCGACTGAGTAAGTGGTTGGGCACTTTTTTTCTGATGGTACTTGCAAAAGCGTTCAATAATGCTGTATTGAAAGTTCCCCAATACCCGAAAAGATCTTCCCGGTTCTCAAACCAGATTCAGTTGGATGCTTGAAGAGCACAGTACGCTCCTCCGAGCTACGCTTCGTCATCCCGCATGTTGTATATTTACACACGTTCGAACAGCTCGAGCCAGTTTTCCGCTTCCTCATTGGGCTGTCATTGGAAGATGGGGCCTCCCGGGGCTGCACGAAGACAACCGGTGCTGTACATTTGGCCATTGTCAGTGTTGTCTTGCGAGATTGAACAGGGTCCGGTAGCAGACTGTGTTCGGGTTGGAGCTTTTGAAGTCGGCGGTTGGTATTGTGGCTTGTTGGCTGGTCCCCCAGTGCAATAGGAACAGAGCTGGCTTGAAGCAGTAAACCGGTACTCGACGGCAGCACTTCCACCTGATGTGAAGTGGTGGTGACAAGGTCGATGACAACAAAAGAGTAGTCTGGAAGTGCACTGAAGAAACTCTTTATTGGTCTGACTTGTGCAGCAAGAGAACTAAGCAATCGGCGTCGGCGATAGCAACAATCGTGCTTCGCGGTCGTCGACCTAACAATGCCGGTTTCATGTGTCAGCGCTCAATGTAAAAGCGTCGAAGAAAAATCTGGATTGAACCGAGAAACGTGACTAGCACACCCTGGAACATTTTAGAAGCACACGTGCATGGCTGGAATCATTCGAATAATATCTCGAATCATCTGCTGCAACAAAGTAACGGATAAAGCTGCGGCTTGCAACAACGAGAATGAACCACATAAGAATACAAAATTTATCCGTGCATTCATCATCATCATCATCATCATCATCATCATCAGCCTGATTATACCCACTGCAGGGCGAAGGCCTCTCCCATATTTCTCCACTTAACCCGGTTCTGTGCTAGCTGCATCCACTTGACCCCTGCGAACTTCTTAATCTCATCCGCCCACCTAACTTTCTGCCGCCCCCTGCTACGCTTTCCTTCCCTTGGAATCCAGTTTGTTACCCTCAGCGACCATCGGTTATCCTCTCTTCGCACTACATGTCCTGCCCATGTCCATTTCTTCTTCTTAATTTCCACTAGAATGTCGGTAACTTGAGTTATTTCTCTGACCCACTCTGCATGCTTTCTATCTCTTAATGTTACCCCTACCATTTTTCGTTCCATAGCCCTCTGGGTTGTCCTCAACTTAAGTAGAACTCTCTTGGTTAGCCTCCACGTTTCAGCCCCATAGGTGAGTACAGGCAAGATGCAACTGTTGTATACTTTCCTCTTGAGCGATACCGGTAAGCTGCTAGTCATAATCTGCGAGTGCTTGCCAAATGCGCACCATCCCAATCTTATTCTTCTTGTTATTTCCTTTTCATGGTCCGGATCTGCGGTTACTACCTGTCCTAAGTAGACATATTCGCCTACTACTTCCAGTATTTCGCTACCTAATGTAAACTGCTGTTCCTTCCCGAATCACAGTAATAAGGTCGCACGCCGATGGCTGCCGAAAAAAGAACAAATAGACATTTGAATACTCTCCGGAAATATGAAGGCGTCGAAGTGTGTGCTAGCAAGTACATACGCTCATCGCGTCGCTTTTGCGCGTGCAAACGTCGCTGCAGCTTGTACGATTTTGCGTTGCATCTTTATATCTCCGACTGAAGATCTGCCACCTTCAACGCGAAAGTGCAATCAGGAACATAGCGTTTCGCTCGTGAGGATACAAATACGCTCGAGAATAATAATATTAATTCCATCATTCCATAATAATAATTCCGTTCCGTAATAATTATTTTCCATCAAGGTGATGGGGGAGGCAGGGAGAAAAAGCCGAGCAATCGTCTTGACGAGCTCCTACCCCCCGAAGAAAATACAAAGTAAAAATACATAGGCAGAGCAGTGTAGCGTCCACAAAAAAACAGTAAAATAAAATTAATAGACGTACATTCGATGAGACATCGCGTTCAATGATAGCGCATAAAAAATTGACAAGAACCAGCACCTTATTGCACATGAACAGAGAGTCGGTAACAAAGAAAAGAAAAGCGAGCCCGCAGTATGATCAGGCAAAGTAAAACAACAGAAAAGGACCAATTTCTTTCCATATAGCAGTAGTAATAATAGCAGTGTCAGCAATGCAGCAGTGATAGTAATAATAATAGCAGTGTCAAACTGTCGCACACAGAAAAGAAGAAGAAAAGACAGCAAAACATTTAAAAATTGAGTTTTTACACAAAAGAAAAACAATCGCAATCAATTCCCGTCACAAAGGTAGTATATCAAGATAACAACTTTGAAGGCTTCAAATAGCATATCAAAGACAAACAGGTTCATTCGCTGATAAAACTACTCTGACGTCATCTTTCGATGACTGTTCGAATTGAAAATGATGTTTATGCAGTAAGTTTAACAATTTTGGAAGGCGACATTGAATCATCTGCTCACCATAATTTGTGCGGCTTTGAAATTCGTTCCATATGTCTAGCTTACGAGTAGGGTAATGCACTTCCTTTCTCTGCAGGCACGCCAGTTCTCTCAAAAAGCTGACATTGTTACGTATTTCCTTTTTATAGACTAAAGCTAAGTGATCAGCGTACATATCATGTATCGCCATTATGTTAGGTTTCTGGAAAAGTGGAAGAGATGGATGGTCATAATGAACGTTAGATATAACTCTTAACATTTTTTCTGCAGTCGATGTATTTTATGCATGTTTCTCAGGGTTGTCGTTCCCTACTCCAAATGACAATATTTTATGTGCGAGTGAAACACTGCATTGTATATAAGAATTTTAACTTGAGTAGGGAAGGTGTGTTTTTTTATATTAGTCAAGCCAACAGCACGTGACAACTTGTGTACAATGTAATCTACCAGGGCGTCCCATGACAGCTGTTCTGTGAAAACGACACCAAGTATTTTAAATGAGCTAACGATATTTGCTGTTGAATTATTATATCGGATATCTTCATTGATAAACACGTTTCTATTTTTCGGAGGAAAGAGAATAGCTTTAGTTTTATTGACATTTACTGTTACCTTTTTCGTTCAGACCATTCTTCAAGCCTTATAAGCGCTCTGTTTGCCTGGTCAATTAAATGATTAGGCGAAGTCGCCCAAAAAAGTAATGTCGTGTCGTCTGCATAAATGACAAATTTTCCTTGGTCGTCTATGTCAACAATATCATTTACGTATATATTAAATAAAAATGGCCCCAGGATGCTACCCTGGGGCACGCCAGATAAGATTGACTTGGTGTCAGAAAGATAGGGCCCAAGTTGAACAAACTGTCAACGGCTAGCCAAATAAGATTTTAAAAGTGAGAGGGCAGTTCCACGGAAACTATATATTTCTAACTTTTTTCAAAGTATATTGTGATCTATGCAATCAAAAGCTTTGGAAAAGTCTACGTAAATTCCTAAAGCTAACTGTTTTTCATCGAACGCTTTCATTATGAACTCTTTTTGTGTCAATAGAGCAAGTTCCGTTGATCGATGTTTGTGAAAAACCAAACTGTGCAGAGTTCAGTATCCCGTACTTATAGCTGAAACTTAACATTCTGTTTAATATTATCTTTTCCAGCCCTTTAGAAAAAACGGACAACACAAATATGGGTCTGTAGTTCGCGATATCGTTTTTGTTCCCTTTTTTGTGCAAAACTGTCACTTTAGCTATCTGCATTCGCTTGGGGAATCGGCCTTGAGACAAACAGAGGTTGAAAATGTGGCTTAGGCATGGTGATATTAAATCCAGTACAAATTTCACAGGCTTGATGTTTACACCATTGGCATCGGTGCTAACACTGTTGTTTAACCCTGCGAAGGTTGAAATCACTTCAAAGTCAATCACTAGACTCGAGAAAATGAATTCATCATTCGCTGACCCAATATAGCTCAGCGAGTGGTTATAACTATTAGGTGAGCCTACTTCAACAAAACAATCATTAAACGTGTTAGCTAAACAGGACCCACTTAGCTGCACATCCTTCCATTTAATTTTCTTTGGTTCACTTTGGCCAGGACTAGGATTTATTAAATAAGTGAGCTTTTTCCATGTCAGGTCAGTTCTGGTTCCGCAAGAGAATTGATTATAGAAATATTGTTCTCTTGCACGTCTAATTTCTTTTGTTAATTTATTTCGAAGCGACTTGCACGACTTCAGTTTCAAGATCACGCGTCTTCAGGAATTGTTTGTACAGGTTACCTTTAGCATTTATTCTGCTAAATAATTCAGGTGAAATCCAAGGTTTCCTAATTTTTTTTCTGTTTCGAAGAACTTTATACGGAAAACACTCCCTTTAGGCTTTCAAGAAATGATCCATGAACACATTGTAAGCGGAATCTGCATTGCTTTCTTGACGAACGTCTTCCCAGTTTATGTCGCACATTTTTTCTCTGAAGACGCTCAAAGTGCGCTCCGAAATCTCTTTAAACAGTCGCGGTTCCGGTTTATATTTAATGTGCGCAATATTTGGAAGACACAGATATATTCTATAGTGATCGTTAATATCAGTACATACTACTACTGCTTTATGGCCAGTCCGGTGAATGTTTGTTATAAACATGTCAATTAAAGACGATGACGTGTGAGTTATCCGCCTAGGAGTTTTTACAACGTTCTCACATCCAAAAGGCTCAATTAGCTGCTCTAGTTCCTTTTTTGCTGGAGTGTCGGAAAGCATGTTTATGTTATAGTCACCACCAAGGACAACACTGAGCTTATTTTTATCTGCAAAACCGAGGAGTGACTCGAGATAGCTGAAAAAAAACTTTTACAGTTACCATCTGGAGGACGATAAACAACTGCTATGAGTGGCCTATTGATTAGCAAAGACAGAACATCGAAGTCTTTGTATGAGCATGCAAAATCGGGCAGTATTTCACCAGAAAAATTCTTCTTAACCATTACCGGAACGCCTCCTCCATGACCTGAAGTACGATTTAGAAAATAATTGTTGTACATTGGC
Organism: Amblyomma maculatum; assembly: GCF_055883805.1. Lineage (NCBI taxonomy): Eukaryota > Metazoa > Arthropoda > Arachnida > Ixodida > Ixodidae > Amblyomma > Amblyomma maculatum. Next base: position 118,378,949 of record NC_139353.1, read on the forward strand.
AAGCTTACTATATCAGCACTTTCGGTGTACCAAGTCTCCGTTAGCATAATAATATCAAGCATGAAGTGAAACTGACTGAAAAGTACCTGAAGTTGGGCACACTTATTTTTTGCTGACTGGGTGTTCATGTGAAATAATGGGAAGGATTTCTTATATTCTGCTTGACAAATATCTTTAAAATCAGCTGGAAAGATATGATCCGTGCCATCCATGACCAAGAAGAAGAGGGGCTACACGACCGTTGCTCTGACACGCACAAAAACTACATGACATCGTCCAAGTCCTTTTCGTTGCGCACTTGCAACGCACTCGCCCCATCTCTCTTTCTGACGTATATCTTTTCGTTTCTGTGCCAAGCGTACTTGTACTGGTGTTCCCGAGCCCATTCTTTTGTCCAAGCCAGCAGTGTCCTGTTCCTCTTGGTAAAGAGACACGTCGCTCACCATCGAATTATGCACAGGTTAGCCGTATATCGGGCGTCACTTCCTCCAGTATTTACGTATGCAAAACACTTAGTCGGAAGTGTATCCACTGACGTCGCTATAACGCTGGCAGCAAGCTAAAGCACGCAGTATTGCAAGTACTACCTTACAAGGTATAAAGTATTAGGCAAGACCATCGCTAATTAATTCAGGACAACCTAAAGCAGCAAACAAGCTAAATATAGAGCAGGTGTTTGTAAAGTGTGGTCTACTATCGATGACATCCTTACCATCAACTAGGTGATAGAAAAATTCTCGAATATAACCAGTCCTTATTTAAACATTCATTGATTATGAATAATCATTTGACTCAGTAGAAACTTTGGCTGTCATGCAGGCATTGCGAAATCAGGGTGTAGACAAGCCGTACGTGAAAGCGCTGGAAGATATAGATACGGTCTTCCCAGCAACCACAGTTCTGCATGAAGAAAGTAACAAAATTCCCATAAAGAAAGTGTTAGGCAAGGAGACACAATCTTCCAAGTACTATTTACAGCTTAGTTAAAAGAAGCATCCAGAGACTTGAAATGGGAACTGTTTGGGATAGAATAGATAGAGAATACCTCTGTAATCTGTGATTTGAAGATGGCATTGCCTTGCTAAGTAACCCAGGGCATGAAATGCAAAGAATGATTGATAACCTACACAGGAAACGTAGAAAGGCAGGCTTGAGGATCAATATGCAGAAGACTAAGATAATGTTCAACAGATTCGGGAAGGAACAGCAGTTTACGTTAGGTAGTGAAGCATTGGAAGTGATAGTGAAATACGTCGGTTGGCTTAGGACAGTTATAGTAACCGGACATCCAGATCTTGAGAGGGAAGTAACTAAGAGAATAATTTTGGGATGGAGCGCATTTAGCAAGCACTCGCAGATAATAATTAGCATCTTACGGGTATCGCTCAAGAGGAAAGTTACATCTTACAGTTACATCTGACCTGCACTCACCTATGGGGCCGTAATGTGGAGGCTAACTAAGAGGGTTCTACATATGTAAAGGACAACCCAGATGGCTATGGAACGAAAAATGTTAGGAGTAACATGAAGTGAAAGGTAACGTGCAGAGTGGTTAAGAGAAATAACTTAAGTTACTGACAGTCTAGCGGACGTCAAGAAGAAATGAGCAGGGACAGGAGATTTAGTGCGAAAAGAGGATAAGCAATGGCAGCTTAGGGTAACAAACTGGATTTCAAGCTAAGAAAAGCCTAGCAGGGGCGACGAAAGTTAGGTGGGTGGATGAGGTTAAGAAGTTCGCAGGACTCAAGTGGATGCAGCTAGAACAGGACCGGGTTAATTGGAGGAATGTGGAAGAGCTAGGCCTTCGCATTGCAGCGGGTATAGTCAGGCTGGTGATGATGATGATGATGATGATGATTGCAAGTATTAGTGCACCGGACATCTCTGTATGTAGGAAAACTTACACGCGTTCTAGGACGATGACAAAACACTTCAGTACTAGTAAATTACAATATTTTGAGGTTTGCCTGCAATAACATCCCGCATTATAAAGATGGGTACGTTGGTGACCCCACGTGATATCCTCGAAAAAGATTCAATACGTTAATGGGCTATCGGTGAATTACGAACAAAAATTCTCTAATGCTCGAAAGAGCAATTAGTTACCCAAACATGAATATACTTGAATTAGATAAATCCAAAGGCTTTTGGTTGAGCCATTAGAAAACTAGACCAAGCCAGTTTGGAGACATATCCTGGGGCTGTGGCCTTCTTTAGTACCGATGGCTTTCACTGGACCATGTTCGCAACAATGTAGTAATCTGGGATTCACAAATTATGCCTATGCGGCGACAAACACAGGCTTTGATGGGTAGGAAACCGTCAGTGTTTACGAAGGCACAAACCTGAAGCATATTTTTGTTTACAAAGCTTGCATATGTCTTTCAAGTTCTGCTTGTGCGAGGAGGAAGGTACAAGGATAGGATAGGAAATACGTTAATTTCTCTAGGAAAGTCTTGTGCTAGTAGAAGAAGAGGTCCATCTTCCGTCTTCTCACAGGGTCGGTGCCCCTATTCCAGGGCTCCGCTGAGCTTCGCTGCTCGCTGGGCGTGCTGGATCAGACCTAGTTGGCAATCCAGATCGCCGCCGGAGAGCCGGCTCTCCCACTGTTCCGCACTCGGGTCTTTACAAAAGCTGTTATTTCTACATTGCCACGTGATGTGGTATAACGAAGGTTTGCCACAACATGGGCAGGTGTCCCGATATTGTGACGGGTAAATCTTGCAGGTTCGGGAATGTTCCTGTCTGCAGTTTTGGCCAGTACACTGCCTCTTGTACACAGAAAATTTGCAACATTTGTGTGGCGCTCTGAATGGGAGACCATGCGGCGTGACAACTTCTTCCTTTCCCTAGAGTCTGGTGGAGTGGGCCTTGTTCACTTGTTTGTACATTAACTTGTTTCCAGTTTTTTTTTTATCGGCAAGCCACCCATTTCTTATAGCTGTACTAATGGACGTCTTACTCCCCTCATTTGCCTTACTTATTCCCACCGACTGGGCAGGCTAGTGAGGAGCGTTTATGGGATTCCTTAAGGAGGTTGCTCACACTCAATTTTTGCACTATGCGTTTTTTTATAGATTACTTGTGTAGCCTCTCAAAAACGCAAATGACCCAGGCACTCACTGAGTCTATGTTCCTTACACCGTTGTATCGGCAGCCTTATCTGGGGCTTTTGGACCCCTGGACACCTCTGTATGAAGCGTTTTAGGCGAATGTGCATTCAGACAGCTATAAACATTATTTTTCAAGCTACACACGCCGACGTTGCCTGTCAAGAAATTTATTCATGATAGAGAGATGTTTGTACCCAAGACGGGGAATTACCGTCCCTGTAACGTGCCTGAGACAGCTGATAATCGCTTTATTCAGTGCCGTAATGCTGTGTTCTTTTAGGATATACTACAAAGAACTCCTAAGATGGACATTGAAATTACACCATATACTATTAGATTTTTGCCTGTTGACAAAAACTGGGTTTTGCCTTATGATCTATTGTTTTGATGGGACTGTACAGTCATTGGAAAAACCATATGATCGACAGGCATGCCGAGCTACAAAGATCGTTCAAATCCTTGTTTCTGGAGCAGTGTGCTTTGGCGAGGAGTACATATGCGGTACCCGAAGAACCTCTAAATTGGCTGCCGTGCAATTGCATGTGTGTGCTTGCCAGATTTTTGAGGTTTTGGTGGTGGTGCATTGTCGAGCTAGGGATATGGCGGGCCGTATTAAGCAGCCCGGAATATGTAGTCATTAATAGGTTTAAGTAAATGGAGCTTTTCTTTTTTAATGGAGGTTTTCTCATACAGTAAAAAAAGAAAAAGAAAAAGAAATATAGCCTCCTTAACCATATCAAGCAGATGAGTAGCGCCTACAATCTCTGTCCGTAGATTGTGAAGACCAAAGTTCATAATGCAGACTTGTCGATGACAATTGTTTTATTTTCTTGCTTTATAATTATGTTTTAACGTTTCAAATGTAGACTTGTTATTTGTAGCTCTTCAAGCTTTTTCCAGCCTGGCGACACACTTTTTTTTGAAAACGCGGGCCGCCGAATATACAGGAAATTCCGGTAACATAGCTCCGCGCGCTGTCATACGGGCTTTTCTGTGCATTGCAGGAACTTTTTTATTGCCTCACAATCCTGTATCCCAGATCCTGTACAAATAAACCTGTATATGATTTCCTTTGTGGATTGTATACAGGATGTTTGAGTCGGGCAACCACGGGATAACCATGACGTAATCAATATTGGGGGACTACTTTGGATGGAGAACTTGATATTGAGTTCCGCGCTAACGTTAGCGGGTAATAACCACGAAAAAGCCGCGATGTTAGGAAAGTCGCCTCCTACAATCGGTATGATGCTTCATAGTGAAGGGCGTTTGCAGCTTTATTATTGAACAGCATATGAGTATAAAAAATGTGGCTTGTTTTTTTGAAAAATAAATAATAAACACTCTGCGAAACAATTTTGTCCAGAAGAAAATAAGTTCACAAGGCTAGTTACACTGGCTTTAGAGTAATAAATAAACAGGCTCTTCATGATACCGTTTGACAAAAGAGTGTAAAACAGTAATATGCGTACGTAGTCATGTGAAGTTACCTCTTTGTGGACAGTGTTATAGGAACTCGGTCGTATATGTACCCCGGCTTTCCAAGCGCTGCCAAACGCAAATTTCCAAGTGATGAAATACGTAGCGACATCCAGGCTTATAATAACACTGCAGCTTCAGTTTCACCATAGATCACAGTTTTATTGTTTTTTTTTTTGCAGCAGACAGCGCCGTTGAAGACAGTTTGTCGGAGAGGGATTGTCTCAAATGTCATTAAAAGATGATGTTCGTCTCACGCCTGGGCGCGTTAGGAATTTGCGTGATTTCGGAGCTTCTATGGAGGATATATTTTGATCAAAGTAGCAGGGTCGGAAGACGTCTTTGCTATCGGTGACCTGAAAATAAGATGGTATATCAGCCACATATCATCATGTGAGTTAATATAGCGGACCACGGAAAAATATATCCGACAATAGCTCCATTTTGAGCAGTTACACCGCTTCACTTTTCATACCCGCCTCTTTATTTGAATTCGTTGGTGTGCCAGCAAACTATGATAGCATTCAGCGCAAGAAAGCTGAGACATGCGAAATGGCTCGTAAAAACATCAAGTACGAAACCCTTCCAGGAACATCGAGTTTGGTTTAAATACCTAGGTTTCAAGCAAATCTCCTAAACAGGATTTTCAACTTTGACACCGAGTTCAGTTCAGTTCAGTCGTTCAGTCACGTCCGACTTTTCGTGACCCTATTGACCATGTCACGCCACGCTTTCCGGTCTCTCACTATCTTCCTAACATCACATAACTTCATCTGCAGTGCCTCGAGGATGCCATCTAACAATCGCGTTCGCTGCCTACCCCTTTTCCGGTGACCCTCAACCTTTCCCATCATCAAATCTTTCTCCAGCGACTCCTCTCTTCTTATCAGATGACCAAAGTAGCTGAGCTTTAACTTTAGAATTTGACCCTCCAATGAGCAGTCAGGGTTTATGGTCGACAATATTGACTGATTTGATCTTCTGGCAGCCCAAGGAACTCTCAAGAGTCTTCGCCAGCACCACAATTCAAACGCGTCAATTCTTCGGCGGTCAGCCTTTTTCACAGTACAACTCTCGCATCCATACATCACAACTGGAAAGACCATAGCACGAGTTATACGGATCTTGGTTGGCAGACTAATGTCTCTGCTCTTTACTAGGCGGTCAAGGCTAACCATTTCTCTCTTTCCCAGAAGCAGGCATCTCCTAATTTCATGGCTGCAGTCTCCTTCCGAGGTAATCTTGGAGCCCAAGAAGAGAAAATCTGTCGCAGCTTCCACTTCTTGTCCCTTGATGCTCCAGGACTTGATAGGGCAATAAGACGCCATGATCTTTGTCTTTTTAACGTTCAGTTTAAGCCCAAACTTCTCACTCCCTTCTTATACGCGCATCAGAAGTCTCTTGAGTTCCGCTTCACTTTCTGCCATTAAAGTGGTATCATCGGCATATCCAAGGTTGTTGATACGTTTTCCAGCAATCTTCACTCCAGCTGAAGAGTCGTCCAGACCGGCCTTCCTCATGATGCACTCTGCATATAGGTTAAATAGGCAGGGCGACAGTATGCAGCCTTGCCTCACTCCTTTCTCAATCGGAAACCAATCAGTAAGACCATGCCCAGTTCTGACTGTGGCCTCTTGCCCTTCATACAGGTTCCTGAGGAGACAGATCAGGTGAGTTGGAGCTCCCATCTCTTGGAGAGCTTGCCATAATCTGCTGTGATCTACGAGGTCAAACGCTTTCGCATAATCAATAAAGCAGAAGTAGATAGGTTTCTGGAAGTCTCTTGCTTTTTCCATGATCCAGCGAAGGTTGGCAACTTGGTCTCTAGTTCCTCTGCCCTTGCGAAACCCAGCTTGCACGTCCGGAAGCTCCCGATCCACATACTGCTGCAGCTTACCTGGGAGGATTTTCAACATCACCTTGCTAGCATGCGAAATAAGCGCGACTTGCGGTAGTTGGAACAATCTTTGGCACTGCCTTTCTTTGGAATGGGGATGTAAACTGACCTCCTCCAATCCTGTGGCCACTGCAGGGTTGTCCAAATCTTCTGACATAATGTATGCAGAATGTTAACAGCGTCATGGTTGAGGTTTTGAAGCAACTCAGCTGGAATGCTATCAATTCCGGTAGCTGTGTTCTTAGCAAGGCTGGCTAAGGCCCATTCAACTTCACTCTTCAGGATGCTCGGCTCGAGATCAGTGATCACAACCGTCTTACGTTGGGTTTGCACATTCGCGTCCTTCTTGTACAGTTCTTCTGTGTATTCCTGCCACCTCTTCTTTATCTCTGCGGCTTCAGTGAGGTCCTTGCCTCGTTTGTCCTTTATCACGCCCATCTTAGCACAGAAGCTTCCTTTGATATATTTGATTGTCTTATACGGAGCTCTTGTGTTTCTTAATTGGCTGTTGTCCTCAACTGCTTGGCACTGTATGTTTAGGAAGGCATTCTTATCTCTCCTTGCTATTTTCTGAAAATCCACATTGAGAACCTTGTATCTTTCTCTTTCCCCCATAACTTTTGCCATCCTCCTTTCCTCAGCTATTTGCAAAGCCTCTTCAGATAACCAGTTTGCTTTCTTGCATTTCTTTTGCTTTGGAACTACCTTAGTAGCAACTTCTTGTATTATATCACGAACATCAGTCCACATCTCTTCGGGCTCTTTGTCTTCTAGATCTAATTCTTGATATCGATTCCTCACTTCCACAGCTTATTCTGATGGCATTTGATCCAGATCATATGTGAAAGGCCTTCTAGTTTTCGGCGTTTTCCTGAATCGAAGCTTAAGTTTGGCAACAAGAAGCTGATGATCGGTGCCGCAATCGGCCCCAGGCCTCTTTTTACTGCTTGTATAGCTCTTCTCCATCTCTGCCGGCAAAGAATATAATCGATCTTATTCCTGTACAGACCGTCCGGTGAAGTCCATGTGTACAGGCGCCTCTTGTGCTGTTGAAATTGAGTATTCGCTATGGTCAGGTTGTTTTCTTGACAAAACTCTACTAGCCTCTGCCCAGCTTCATTTGGCTCACCAAGACCGAACTTGCCTGTAATTCCGGATATTTCTTCACTCCCTACCTTAGCATTCCAGTCTCCTATGAGAAAAGCGACGTCTGATTATGGGGTGCGGTCTAAAAGGCATTGTAGGTCCGCATAAAATCTCTCAACGTCAGCTTCTTCAGCAGTAGTGGTCGGTGCATAGACTTGGATAACTGTTATGCTGAAAGGGTGACCTTGGATCCGAAGTGAAATGATTCGGTGGTTTTTGGGGTTGTACCCTAGCACTGCTTTGCCCATTCTTCTGTTTACTATGAGAGCGACCATTCCTTCTCTTGGATTCGTGCCCACAATAAAAGACATAATGGTCGCCGGAGTTAAATTCTCCCATTCCGGTCCACTTGAGCGCGCTGATACCCAAGATATCAATGTTCAATCTGTCCATTTCTCGCTTGACGATATCCAGTTTACCTTGCGTCATAAATCTTACATTCCATGTTGCTATGTGATACATCTCCTTGCAACATCGGACTTTCCGATCGGTGGATGTGTCGGACTTCCCGACACATCCACAACTGAGCGTCCTTTTGGCTTTAGCCCAGCCGCTTCATTCGTCCTGGAGCTACTAGGAATCGCCCTTTGTTCATCCCCATAACATAAGGGACGCCTTCCAACCTGGGGGGCTCATCTTCCGGCGCCATATCATTAGTGGTATTGTGACTGGCCATAGGGTTTTCTTGGCAGGAAATACTGGAGTGGGTTGCCATTACCTTCTCCAGTGAATCACCGAACTATATTGCATATTGCCACCCTCTACAAAACATGTAAAACCATAAAGATGAAAATGTTTAAAACGCAAACCTTCTGTAAAACTAGCAGAGCATTGTCCAACTGCATGCAATGATCCTTTTTATCAATTGAAAAGTGCTCTTACGAAACGCACATATTCGGAAAGTAACATATTTGTTTGTGTTGGAAGAATGAGTACGTGACGCTGCCAATAACTACCACACAATCAGAATAGTTGTCATTCCTTCAAAAGAGCACTAAAATGCAATCTACAGAAGGGCATTCAAATTTTCACAAGTAATAAGAAGGGAATATTTCTTTTTTTTTCGTACCCTGTAATATTTTATGGTGGCGTAAAACTCACGCATTCACGCCTTTATTTGCTTTTTAGATTTTCTTTGGCAAAGTCTAATAGTGAGGTATTTTATGTCCGTTGTAACCGTCAACATAAAAATTACATCATGGCACATGCTATAACATAATCATCCAGATATTCTATCTATTCATGCTTTACGATGATTTCATGGTTGGCCTCGCGCGAGGGCTCCTCTCGCGCCACTGCTGATGTTCTTCTTCTTAACAACATTAAAGATTTTGTACGACCCCTCACCCTGACTTGTATTCTCACGAACCCGAGAAAGGTAATTTATGCAAGCTTATTCATTTGAATTACATTTTTTTCGTTGAGTCGTTTTTGCTTTTATTCCTCGAACTACGGCTCTGATACCAAGCCGAGTCCAAGTAGGATGAGTAAAAAGAAAACCGGGATAAAGTAATCTCCATTTGTTTTTATATGTTTCTGTGGGTTCTCCGCTTGGACAGGTTTGGATAAGGATATGTGCGAATTAAAATGCGGAAAATAGCTTTAATACTGTAGGCATGGTATGCCTCAAGTGACCAAAAACGTCTCTCGCGCCCGAAACCTTATCCCTACACAGCCGTCGTTCGGTGGTTGGAACGCTAAACTACGTGAGATTGAAAAAAAAAAACAGTTATTTATTTAGCACCACCTCGCGTATTGCATGTAACTGTTCAGGTTTTACAACTTGATGCCCATTATTTAAAAAATAAATCGCAGCTAAAATATGGCTTCGGTATTCCTTAGCGCTCTACCATACAAAAATACACAGGTTCCAATAAGCTTGCTTAAGCCTCTGCCTCGAATCATAGCATCGGATTCGTCCGACATTCCCGAAAAATGTATATACCACGTGCGTTCGCCGTACCTTAAACTGCGGTCAAGTAGTAAAAGCGCACTAGATTCAAAAGCCTTTATCGAGTGCCTCTGCGCTGCGCTACCGCAGGCACCTGCCGGGCACAACTGAAGGACGGCTGCAAACTGGAGACCGTGCGGGAATGCGGCGAGGATTACGTGCCCTATGGCAAAGGCCCTAGCGTGCCGGTATCCGGGAAGGCGCTCAACGACAAATGCGTGTGAGTACTTTCGATGTTCAAGAACTTTAAAAGGATCCTTATTTTGTCCAACATGACGCACGAAGCGCTGCTACTGGGCTGAGGAATCAGCGCGATTGCATTAAAAATGTTATCTCAATGTATTTGGCCTTGCTTGTGTATAGTAGTATACTGGTGTTGCCACGCTGTTTTTTTTTTCCTTTTTTTTTTCTTTCTCAGACAGTATCTAAAAGGAGGCCAAGGCTAAAGGCTATAAGCCTGACGAGGCCTTGGCCCCTCTTTCACGTTTTCGCGTCAAGAAAAAACTACAGAACCGAAGTCTCGATTGAGCAAAAGAATAAAGGATTGATGAAGAAGAAATGTCTGCACTGCACCTCAATCCCTCCAACGTGTCAGCATAGTGCTGAACAGGAGATGCCCGTTGGGTGTACTTCCACTTTTGTAAAAGAGGAAAATTCGGAATTTTCGGAAAAAAGCCTTAGAGACGAGCATGGCACAACCAGTGTCATTAATGTTGACGCAGAGAACAAGCAGTAACATTCCTCAGTTACTGTCACTAGAGGTTTGTAATAAATCGGCGTTCATTTATTCTCTTACGAGTCTCGTTAAATGACTTACGTTAAGTATGAATGCACATTAATAATTGCGTCAAACTGTTTAAAGCAAGGCGAACAAGGGTACTCTTTCTTTTGTCCTCTTTGAGCGGCACATTTTTCCGCACCTTGTGCTTTCACATTGTTGATAAGCGGTGGAAGGAAGGTCTCTAATGCCAGTGAGGCTAGTCTGTACCTTCATGCTATATCATTTCCTTCAACTCCTACCATTCCGTCGCGTGTCTCAGTGTTTAGACTAACAACCAGCAAATGTGCAGTGATAAAGATGTAGCACAGAGTATACTTGTCAATCAAAAGATATATGAGTGAACTAAACATTCCACAGCTTGGAGGAATCTTTCTATTGCCTGAGAATGTTCATCTCAGGACAGCCTCTATGTCGTACGGGAGCATGGGCTACCACCGGTTTGACTCGCGATGAGGCCTGTAGGGTGCGTAGCCGGATTGCGATACTTTCTAGTGCCAATTTATCAGTGCGTTCTTGGTAGTACAACTCTTATAAAACGACACTTAGTATTTCTGCTATCGCAACATTGGAGAAACTAACCTATTAATATTGCTTTATTGGATACATAAAATTCGTAATTGGGCATTCTTGTTTCAATGCTACAATACAAATACGCCACTAGCCTGTGAGCTTCAACTCGATCACTCCTTTCTCTTGAATTATATGTTTCTCACTTTCAGGACGTGGAAGCAAAGCCTCAGTTGCGCAACCCAATACTACAACGAATGTCTAGAAGGCGTCTCGCACATCGTGGCGGCAGCGGTCGTCAAGCCAATACAGGAGCTCACTGCTGCCGTCTGCAACGTCGGTTCTGAACAAAACAAGGGTGCGTTTTTCTTATGTGCGTCTTGCACGTGTCACTGTTTTCTTTTCAGAATAATATCAGCCGGCAGTGGGTCACTATACGCACTCAGACGCACATATACAGGCAGACGCATATATATATATATAACTAGGGATCCCTTTTATTGTAAACTCATTCAAAATGACAAAAAAAACTAACTAAATGTGAGAGAAAGCCCGCACCGAACCAGAGGTTATCGCAGCCAAAAACAAATTGAAGTTAAAAGAAAATAGAAAACTCCACCCCAAAAATTGAAAGAAAGCTAATGAGAAAAAAACGAAAACTATTGCACAAATGTCGGGCGGCAAAAGTGGTTTTTAGGGCAGGAATGCCCCGAGACAAAATGGCTGATTATTGAGACGAAAAAAAAAAGAAACAAGGCTGGATACAGCGTGCCAAGATCCTTGCGATGAGCTCGCAAGTGTCCACGATAAAGGAAGGGGCGGGAAACTGTAGTAAGGAAGGGAAGTAAAGAAAAGAAGACGACGAAAAAAAAGTCACAGTAGGGAGAGTGGGCTGTTCATTTGGGGAGCGAGGGGAGAATGCAGGCCCTAAGAACAAAAAAAAAACGTGGGAGAGAGAAAAGAAAACAAGGAGGAGAAACAGGTAAGAACAAGGACACTGATGCGCAACTAATGAAAAAAAAAAGGAAAAGAGTTCAGCTAACAGTTATTACGGAATGTATTAATACAAATCAAATAAACGAAGGCACTCAGGACAATCGATCAGGAAAGCCGCATGTCCACATGGCAGGGGTAGGGTGGCAGCCCACCGAAATCGGCCATATGGCGCCATCGACCACACAAGACATGTTATAGACTTTGTATTGACCGGTACGGCTACCAACCATCGGGGCGGGAATGAACGGGATTGAAATGTAAAAGCAAGGACGAGACACGAACAGCAATGCGTATAAACAGCGCGCTAGAACGAGTGGAGGATAAAAAAGAAGGAAAGTCTTGAGCGAAAACATAGTTCAGAAGTGCGTGTACAACTAAGCAGCGCATCATTTATGAGAAACAAAGTTCGGATACCCAGCCAGCATCTTTGCAATATCCGCAGTGATTGGACAGGCGCGTAGGTAATAATGAATCACGTCACCCTTAGCTTCACCGCATGGACAGGAAGGCGAAGAGAGAAGAGCAAAGCTATGGAAGTATGAAGGAAAGCGGCAGTGTCCCGTTAGAAGGACGAGAGAACAGGACGGGGGGGAAAGAGGGGGGGGGGGGGGGTAACGAAGAATGGAGGGGAGAAAAATAGACAAGAGGGTGTCTGAGTGATCTGCTGTCCAGATGGATGCCCACAGCTTTAGAACAGTAGTGCGCATACGAGTGCGCACAGACAAAGGCGATAGCCACGACGCTTTTAAGAGGTCACGCGTCGACGCTAGAGAGGCTGCCTTGTCTGCTAGCTCGTTGCCCCAAACACCACAGTGGGCTGGGAGATGATATATAGGAATTTTTAGTGAGATCCCAGCTAACTGGTGCCAAGGGTTAATACGTTAAATATTTCAGTTAGCCCAGTGAGGCAATTTGCACGCACCTCCCAGCCGCCTTGCGCACTACTGGCAATTTTTTGTTTCTAAAATAATGATTAAGGTAATTAGATTATTTTTTTGAACCCATTTAATATTTACTTTAGGCAATAAATGTGGCTTGCAATGTTGCAGACCACCTTCAAAAACCCCCCTTCCAGTTATTTGCAATAATAATTGTCGCACATGTGTCTATTTCAGCACTCCAAAGAAAACTACAAAAACAACCACGTGACGGGCAAATTTGCGTGCCACAATTGTGCTGCTCTCTACCATTTACCATATTGTTATGTTATTTCAGGATAATTACCTGCAGTAATCACGCCGCGCAATTAGTAAATGAGTGTGTCATGGGATCATAAACGACGGGTAAGCCATGTTTTCATGTACCTTATCACCATAGCATAATATACTGCAATATATATAATATACATACTATAATATCTCTGGATAGCTACAGATTGCTTTAAACAGAGCTATATGGCGGTAGCTTGAGGACTACATGAAACACGTTTTCAATAACCCTAATGAATCTATGGGCTGTTAGAGCAACGCGTGTCTCACTGCAGGGCGTTAGGTATTGCAGTTGATGCAGCGAGACTGTGGTTGAGAAAATGTTACCAGGTTACATATAAAAATTTATTAAAATTTCCCTGAACATGGCCCCATAAAGCAGTCGTTGGGATAAAAAACAAATGAAGCCACTACTCTTTTACCGCTGTGAGAATGGTGACACTGCGAATCATCCGCTAGACAAATGAGAAATCGCCATCACCGATGGCATGGTCACTTTATCACTCTGCAAGTAGCAACTCTCTACTTTCTGTATTAGGTTACTGCGATAAAAATGGCTCAGTACTAAAATGGCGGTGGTCAGGAAATGTGTGCCACTTTGTATTTGCAAAAATGATTTCTATTGGTCAAGAATAACAACCAGCACTGTGTTTGTGTATTCATTCACACTCCTTTGTTTATCTGCATGTCCGGTTTCGGCACCGCTCAGAGTACGAGAAGACCACCCCATGTTTGAACTCTGTTGGCGAAAAGCTGCATGCCTGCTTTACAAACATCAAAGGCGATCTTAACCGGGCATTGGCGAAGGCACCGGCAAAGCAAGTCCTTCCCCATACATGCTGGTGAGTGCGTGGACTGGGTCCGCCCGTTTAGCCTGGACTAAACCTTGGAAAATTACTTCGTATTTACGGAGACGTAGTGCTGATGAAATGCAGAGACTTGATTTGTAAATCAAACTTTCACCTCATATAATAGATGGAGGCCTTGGGCAGTCAGTCGCCTGCCCCCGAGGTCAAAGACTTTGAGTGGAGGCGGCGCTGGGGAGTTCTACCCACGCGTCAACGCCTAGCTTCATGGGGCGTCGTGCCTAGCGGATAAATAGTTTTTCACACCGCTTCTAGCCATGCTTGTCCCGGCAGAAACTTTGGACGACATGTTTATTACAAATTCGGGCAGCAATTGGAGACGTTTTCTGATTTGTTATTATTAAGACCCACCTGGTCGCGTGTGTCTTACATTTCAATGGTTCAAAGGAAGAACATAACCCCCACGAGTGTATAGCGCCTAACGGGAAGCCGCCCTTTTGAAAAACGGGCAAGACCTTCAATGAGCTGTGCTATTTGTCAAAAAATGTACCCTTTATGCCCGTACAGAGGAAAATGAAGAAATTAAAATTAAAATACGCTTCCTTTTGAATTATTTGCCATGGTGTCGTAGTGATGAGATGTTCGGCCACTCAGCCGGAGTCTATCTCAGCCTATGGCCAGAGTACACAGGTTCTAACACGGTCAAAACGCAAAAGGCGGCCGTGTGGAGCTTTCTCGTGGAAGGTTAAATATACCTTTTTGGTAGGAAGTATTCTGGAGCTCCCTACTACAACGTGCTCATAGTCTGAGACGTTTCGGAACGCCCGGCCCTCCGTATTACCATAAAAACCAGCGTTTTTTTGAATACCTTTAAACTCAAAGAACATTTATAAATGCGAAATAAATAATGGAGTCAAACAAATCATTTCAGGTTTCAATGAAAAACAATGGGGTGTAAATTTTAAAGATGAATACGGGTTCACAGCTATAATTACTATATGTCATCCCCGCTTCAGAATAGCAGAAACGAAATTTTTAATTATTAAAACTGCCAGTCGACTTTAGGTTGCCAAGACACGCGTGGTACAGGCATGCGTGGTTGAAGGCTGCGATGTAAGAAATCAGAATGACAAAAACAAGAAGACGCGATCACAGAAGGAGAGCAACACACTGCGTTACTTGAAAAAAAGTAAGCGCAAAACGAGCGTAGACGAGGCCATTTCACTTGTAAAAAGACACAGCAGCAGATAAGAAACACTTTAGATTTGACAGCATGCCTCACATGCGGAAGCCCGTTTCAATACGACATCGTTTTAGGAAATAAAGACAATTTTTAACCTTTTCTTGGACACTGAGGTATCATGATTTTCGAATTGTGGTTGCTGAGTGTTCAAGGTCTTGAGCTGTATTTGGTATAGTAGTGAAAATTCGGTTTTGTTTGAATATGAATGATTCTGTGCAACATATTGTTACTGGGTAGTTCACCTTGGAGCAGAGGGCGGACACGGAACACAAGGCTTTAAAACAACAGACGTTTTCTGCAGGCACCAGCCGACACTGCTCGAACGACGCCTCCCACGCTGTTCGTTAAACAATTAAAGTTTACTCTCTCTCTCTTCTCCAAAACTCACGAGAGTCTTCGTCTTCCTTCCTTATGCGTATGTCAGTGCATGTACCGTCTAATGTAACACTACCTCGCCGGCTGAAAAGCCCCATCCCGGTGCGTACTAGCTTCCAAAGCAGGTTCCGTGTAGTACGACGTGAGGCGTGCAACATGGACCGTCTCGGTGCGTGGGGTAGAGGTATGGCATGCGGGATGCAAAGGCGCAATTTCGTATGCCACTAGAGTCACCTGTTGTAAAATACGGTAGGGTCCTTTATAACGGGGCAAGAATTTTTTGAAGAGGCCAACGGTGAAGAGGCCGAGGTCCAAATCAGCACAAGAGAGGCGCAAGAATATTCGGTGTTGCGATGATAGGAATCATAGCGACGTTTCTGGGACTGCTGGGAGGCAGCGTGTCGGTTGCGAGCAACAACGCGGGCAGCATCATGTCGGGCTATGGCGTCACGAGTAGGAGCTGGCAATGGCGACAGACGGAAGCAGGCTGTCAAAAGGAAGCAGAGGTTCACGGCCGTATAGAAGATAGAAGGGGGAGTAGCCGGTAGTGTCGTGACGCGACAAAGTGTGTGCAAATGTCACAAATGGCAGCGTTATGTCCCAGGCGCGGTGTTCATCAGAAACGTACATAGACAGCATATCAGTCAGTGTCCAGTTGAGGCCTTCGGTAAGCCCGTTCGTCTGTGGATGCTAGGCAGTCGTGAAAGAATGACGAACGTTGCCCAACCGTAGGATCTCGTCGACTATACGCGCAAGAAAGCAACGGCCACGGTCGGTGAGCAGTTGGCGGGGACCATCGTAGACGAGTATAACGTCGTTGAGGAGAAAAGCAGCGACATCAGTTGCGCAACTGGTTGGTATTGTTCGTGTGACCGCGTAGCGTGTGGTGTAATCAGTGGCCACCGCAATCCATTTGTTCCCCGATGCAGACTGTGGAAAAAGACCTAGAAGATTCAGACCCACTCGAGAAAATGCGTATATGGGGATGTAGACTGGCTGGAGACGTCTAGCTGGTAAAATGGATGACTTTTCCGGCGTCAGCGGTCACAAGCAGCATGTAGCGGCGGACTGCATGGTATAGACATGGCCGAAAGAACCAACGGCGCGCACTGTCGTATATGCGAGAAACGCCTAAATGACCCGCTATGGAAACGCCGTGAAGCTGTTCAAGGACGGCTGTGCGTAGGCGCTGAGGGACTACCAGTAAGAGGTCGGGGCCATCAGGTCGCATATTGTGCCGGTATAAGGTGCCGTCGTGAAGCACAAACAAACGAAGGGAAGGGTCATGGCGGTCGGCGCTGAGGCGACTGATAATTTCGCGAAGCTGACGGTCCTGGCGTTGCTCACGGCGAATGTTGGAAAAGGTCAAAGATGCTCAAAGAAAATGAGTTGACAACGCCAATCACGTATCGTACGAAGGCTTACTTTTTCGGGACATAAAATTCCCGTTCTCATTGTTTTGAAATGAAATTAACGTCATCCAACAAGCCCGCCAGGTCAGACTAGTCTAGTGTGTAGTACGCGTGATAAGAAATTACAAAACCGCCCGCAGTGCCTGTCTCTACGTTCAAAATACACCCCCCGGCAAAAGCCATCATTTTAGCGTTATTAAACACATCCTAAACTTTGAAAATCACTCTTTCGTACATCTGTAAATAAAACATATCAGCGGCAGCATTTCGCGCAGTAATGACGCAGTATAAGTTCTGGCGTATTCAGTGTGTATTCCGAAAAAAAATTAGGGTGATATTTGCTCTGAAAACCTAGAGGTTCATTGAGATTAGTAGCATCTTATTGCATTTGCTACAATGTTCGTTACTTGTTATAATGCTTTAATTATTCAGGAACAGTTCTTATTGGCATACCAGTATTTCAGATTTATTTCATTTTCGCTCTGGAAACATTTCACTGAGAATCTAGATTGATCATGCACATTTGCAAGCCAAGTCTTCTTTAAATCGTATAGAAAGCCATGCAAAATCTGTTAATTGCTATTACCAATTGCAGAGTACCTCTGCGGTGTGTGGGTTTGGGAGGAGTTCTATCCAGATTATCATCTGATGCTATGCCTTGTTATTGCAGCTCATACAACGACGCTGTTCACTGCTTCGAACAGGCCCTGGCGCCATGCGAAAGCGCCGGTGGTAAACGCTACTTTCTCAGTATAATCGAGAAAGTATTCGGGAGTGCATTGAAGTTGGCGTGTCTCGACCACACGAAGGGCATTGAGGCCTGCAAGTCGTTGGCGAAGCTGCCGCCAGTAGGCCCCAATGATCACAAGTTCGACAGCTACGCCGAACTCTTCATCGCGATAGCCTCGCATCTCGGGGAATAAAGGCAGCATTGCATTCACCCATGTCCCGGATTCCGCTTGTGCCGTTATTACTTCGTGCCATGCTACATTCAGCTGGAAGACATGCCGATACTTGTCAGTGCGATAAGTTGATTACCCAGTGTTCTTGACTTATTAACGGTCACTTCACATTCAGGTAATATGATTTATACTCCCTCAAGAATGCTCGACCGCCTAAACACGGTCTACCGACTGCCCTGATGTTTTCCAGATTCAATAACTTGATGCAATGCTTCATTGGACCATAGTGCTTTATATAAAAACTGCGAAATTTTCTGAACTAAATTATTAAGGAATCTGGAACGTTCTCTCTCATATTGTCCAGTAGTATTTTGGTACATTTTGCGCCTGCTTGTTTAGACTATTTATTTTGTTTCTTGATATAGAATTGAGAGGCTTCAATAAATGGAATGAAATTAGTTGCGATCTGCTGTTAGAAGCCATGAATACGCTCACACGATGACAAGATGACAACCGGCTAGGATTCATGCACGTGCATTGTCGTGATTCGCGACGTAGAAAATTTATATTTTACTATTTTCTTTTCTGGGGGAGGTGGGAGGGCATAATAGAAGGGGGGGGGATCGAATTGTCGACTCATAACCTTGATTATACTATTAGCAAAGCTTCATTGTGCTGAGAAAATTTGCGACAGGGTCAGCTCTCTCCATCAAAGCAAAAAAAAAAAGCTGTTCTCCAGTGCGTTAACCATCATACCTGTCCATGTTCGCGCTTTGTACCGCCCTAATGAGAAGCAATAGGAAAATATACGTCCATACCCCACTGTTAGCGAGCACTCAACCCGCACTGTTGTAGAGTGATAATGCAGTTGGTATGCTAAGCAGAACGGTGCGATGCCAAATACTTTACCTAGAGGCAGAATTTCAGAGGTGTCTAATCGAGAAATGGCTGCGAGCTGTGATATAATTTAGCACGTTAAATAACGGCAGACAGTCGAAAGTATCCTAACACATGCATAACAGTTCCTTTTCTCTGCACGCTTTCGCTTCCCCTATTACCGTGAAGGCAAGGATAAATCAGAAGCGATGCTCTGGAAGCGTTGAAGGCCGTGGAGTGCTGTGTCCACAGTCCGTGGATACTAATGCCGATCAGAGGTTGGGGACTGATGTGCTCCACCATCACCACAACAGAGTGCATGCCATTCGGTGGCGAACACAGGACATGTTCATTACTTCAAATATCTTATTGCAGTAATACATATTATTTAGGTCGTCATGGCTGGGTGAAATTTAGGACGCATTGTCTGCCTTCACGTGGCGGGCTTCACGATGTTTCTATATTGCGCTCATTTATATATTTTAAAAATTATTTTCGCAACTCTTAAATTTTCACTTTAGGGTTCAATCTATTTCGAAAAGCGAGGGATGGGTTAAAAATAAACGAATTTATACTTTACCAATGTACCTCGTATGCGTTCTTTTCGGTCATTTCAGGCAACACTTCAAAGTAAGAGAACATATTCATGCTCATGGGAGAGGCCTTAGCCCTGCAGTGGGAATAGTCCGACTGATCATGATGATAATGAAATCGGAAGCGAAATGGCTTGGCATCCCGTTGATGAGTGCACAAGGGACAGTTGCGTTACAGTGGTGAAACAGTCACATGCGTACATTTTTCGGCATGCTTTTCTCAAATATAGGCTACGACAAAGGCTCTTATGCCGACTGAGCCCTATACAATATCGCGAAATCAAATGGAGCCTCGTGCTTGTGTGCACGTAAATATTTACACTGTTTTGTCTTCGATCTGATTGTAGCATGCGGTACAATGTGCCTCTCTGTGAGCAGAACACGCCATTTATACGATGTTGTTTCACAATCCTCGTTTACTGAAAAATGCAGGTGATATGTTTTTTTTTATTTCTAACCGCACCAAATAAGGCTTGAGGTGACTAAAAAAGCCCACATGGCCTGTTTTTTTAGTGTTAGGAAAAGGGAGGTTCATGCCTTATGTGCACTCCGTGCGTTTTAGGAGCTCTCGTGCCGCGTAACTAGGGATTTATTATAAGAGGTGTTAATTTTCACGATTGAAGATGTATGATCAAGCGGAAGGACTGCAGAGGGAGGTCTGCCAATTTCAGGCTTTCTGCTTCTATGGCATTGCCCAACTCTAAAAGTGCGGCGTCTAGATTGGAGCCATTATCAAGCTCGGTGTAGTCAGTACTCACTGCTTTTCCGAAGTTATAAAATCACAGGCAGTTTACAAAACGAAATATCGCTGACAGTTTGCTGAGAATATCAGCCACACAAATGCCTAACTATTCCGAAGAAATTCTGTAATGGATTTTGGCACCGCCATTATTATTATTAGGCCGTCATTATTAGGCACTTAAATTGTTGTCCTTGGTATTTATGTAAATTACGCTCCCAAAACTTCTTCCTGCTTCGGCTTCCGGAATGCCTAAACATGAGAGGCTGCCACGTGAATTGCCCCCGTAAGCTATCTATAACACAATACAAAGTTCCGCTGCCGTTACCACTTTGGCGTTACTTCATTGTCGGACGACAAGCTGCCAGAACTACTAAAACCGCTGACCAGTTCTACAGCCCCACCAACCTTTGCAGTGGCAGTGCGTCGTAACATCGATGTTACACTGGACATGCTATGCCTCAGGCAAATACGTGGCGACCAGTAGCGTCTGAACACTCTACCCCAAAACCTAGTATACTCTAACCGGTATAGCGTGTGTTCTTAAGCCGATTTGTGAATGTGCCGCAACGTTCTTCCTCATGCCAGGCCATTCCTTTCCTATAGGGCAAGGCTGGAGCCGCGGCCATCTTGACCACTATTAGGAGATAGATTAAACTTCTCGCTGCTGAAAACCTGGAGCCTTCATCGTCATCGCCGTTGTCCTGCATCCCCCAGAAAGAATTCCTAGCTTCAAATGCAGCTAACGGATTCGTGCAAGGTTGAAATGAAACTAAATTAGAGCGGAAGTTCTTCTGTTAAGGTACTTCAGTAAACGGATTTAAGTCATTCAAATGAATTCGTCGACATGAAGCATCGAGCCCAGGACCCATGCGTACCTGAGGGCTTGAAACGCACAGACGACAAAGAATCTTTTTTTTCTTTATTGCGTCAGACGACAAGGGACCATTACGACGAAGAATAGTTTGTACCAAACTTGTTGTCATCGCACCTATTGAACGCGTTCATTTTGAATTAATTACTAGCATGGTTTGCGATGCGTGCGAAAGTCACGCTATTAATATTCTAAAGACTTAAATATTTTAGGCAAAAGTTCGATGGAAATAAAAGTCGCGGAATAAGAAGGGGGTGTTAATTAAGGTGCTATCCCATCTACTCTTAAGGCTAAGCATAATGAAGTGTCTCTTATTCAGTTTGAATAAGTGTGGTATGCGTGTCATACCTGTGTAAAAGGCGTCATTTCCTCTCCGTCTCCGCCTGGCGTCTCGTTTCGCTGCTGCCGAGGAACCTAGGATGCAAATGAGGGGAAACGCGCTTACAATCACACAGCGCGAAAACGAACACGGACAAAAGCACACACCACAAACCGCAAGAAAGCACTTCCGTTTTCGTATTTCGAATACCAGCCACGAGCTTGCCCATGGCTTCAGGATTGTTGTAGTTACTTTTTATGCCGTATCTTGAAGTTTCCGAACTAGCTGCAAATTGCGAGCAGTTATCAG
The DNA here is from genome assembly GCF_055883805.1 of Amblyomma maculatum. Taxonomy (NCBI): domain Eukaryota; kingdom Metazoa; phylum Arthropoda; class Arachnida; order Ixodida; family Ixodidae; genus Amblyomma; species Amblyomma maculatum. The sequence goes on from NC_139353.1 coordinate 118,400,475, forward strand.
GGGCAGTTCTGTTCAACAACGACCGCCGAGACTGCTTGTTACTAGCATGCTGGCGAGTTTCGGTTTATTTAGAGGGCGCACATTACCCGTATCGAGAGTTTCCCAGAATCTTTACAGTTTCCTTACTGGCTATATAATACCGTTGTAGCACTGCCTGGCAATGAGAACACCGTAATAAATTTATACCTTGAAGGCCTATAGCATAGAATGCAGCTTCTATAAAATTAGCGTTAAGCTTCTAGTGTCAACTGCAGCATCAGCTTCCATGCGTAACCGAGCTTTCGCGCATGGCAAAAAGTACAATTAATTACAAGCAAAATATATTTGAATAAACTAAACAACTTCAAATTTTCACATCTCACTTTAGCCAGGATTGGAGTATAGATGAAGAAATCAACGCGACAGCATTGATGAATAGACAGAGTTAGTAGACTAGGAAAAAACCTTGAGTTATCCTTAGCAGTTACGTAACGTGTTGCTCATCGCCATTCAGTACACATGCCGCCCTAACTGCATCAATTCCTTAAATTTCCTCAGTCCTACTTTTTTTTCTTTTGACAGATTTGCTCAAGAATTTGATCTACGCGGTTTCTTTGCATACTGCCCTTGCGGTAATCACGTAGTTAAGGCAAAACCTTGCAAAACTTCACAGGCGTTGCATTCTTGTTGTCACAGTATTTTGCTTTGGATGATGATAACAGGTTACCCCGCAATTCTTGCAAATTTTTTTCCATGGATGCTTTAAAACGCCGCCGATTCTTTCACCGCTCGCACAGTTAGTGTACTGGACAGAAAGTTACAACCAACTGCAACCATGCTGCCCAAGCAGGCTTTTGGATTTGTGCTGCTTGCGATATCCCTTATAGGTGAGAGAATATTTCAGACATTATGCCTTCAATGTTAAAAGCGGTATATGCCTTCAACAAATGAGTAAATGTACAGCGCGTTGCACAATTAGAGGCGCGATGTAGAATGCTTCTCCCAGCTAAACCGTGGAATCCTCGCAGTTAAAATTTTGCACAGAAAGGGCATTTTGTCGCTAGTATATTTTAATACCAAATTTGTTTGGGGCACTTGCCTGATTCGATCAAAAGAAGTCAAATGTTCCCATCTTATGCGGCGATGACGACGCCAGACGAGCCCCAGCGACGGTACTGGTGGCGCCACCTCATGCTGCTACAACAAAACTGTAGCAGGAAAAGAGGGGGCGAACGTTTCTGGCAGAAGGTTTGAGTTGTTGTAAGCAGCATGAGGTGACGCTACCAGTGCCATTGCTGGGGCAGCGGCTCGTCTGGCGTCGTCGCCGCCGCATAAGATGAGAACATCTGAGTTCTTTTGATCGAATCAGGCAAGTACCCGAAACAAATTTGGTATTAAAAAATACTAGCTACAAAATACCAATCCTGTGCAAAATTTGAACTGCGAGGACTCCGCGGTTTAGTTGGGAGAAGCATTCTACATTGCGCCTCTAATTGTGCAACAGGCTATAGTAACGCTTGACAGCAGAAGCGAAAAGCCTCTTCCTAGTGACATTTGCGTATTACATGCCATTTGCCTGCACTGCTTCAATTTAGGTTCTTAACCTGTGATTAGGAGAGATAGATGATAAATACATGTTTAAACCATATTTTAGACACCATATTTACTCTTGTTTACAGAACCATAGAAACCGCACACAAAGTAGTTCGTTTTAGCACCTTATTCCGTTATATTACAGCAACTCCTCTCCAAAAAGGCCTCACTGTGGAGACTCAGTGCTTAGAGCAATTAACTACGTAGCAGAAATACGCACCGCGATGCAGGTCGCAGCGGCCACATTTCAATGCATGCAAAATACAAGACGCTCGTGTGCTTTGCTATCGAAGTCCATTCACGGTAAAAAGGGGCCCATGTTGTCGAAATAACCAGAGCCTGACACTCTGGTGTTTCTTATAGCCGATGTCGCTTCGGGAAGTTAAAGCCGTGAACTATGCTAAATCATTCATAAAATCCTATCAATGTCTTGCCCACTCAATTCACATAAAAGACCCAAGGTATACCTTTGTTCTCAATTAAGCACCGCTGTCTAACATATTTTACTGATGTAATTGTTACATTATCTATTGAAGGCAAAGCCAGTAGTTATAGTCGTGATGCCATGCAAGAGGGTTGACCCCGCTAAAGTGAGAGCCTAGTTTTGGATGCCACGCTTACGTTACTTAGTAACAACCACGAATAAGCCACCATAGCGTGGTAATCGGCTCATGTGATTGGCGGGAGGGCATCTTTTGAAAAAAAAAAATTGCCGCACCAATAATGAATATCAGGCAGCTATAACATGTAATGTCTCGCCTTTTCGAAAATAAATAAAGTGCAAGGCTATCTTCTAAAGAAACTAGTCCACAAGGCTAATTTTACCAGAGCCCAGTGGAATAAACAAATGATCTCAATGTACTGGCTTCTATAGACAGCGCCAGACAAAAGTTATACAGCTCATCTAGCGTCCTAAACATAGATTGCAGCACTTCTCGTGCATTGATCAGCTTCGCAACCAAGGAGACGTTGCAGACTTGCGCTTGTGCTCAGACGGACAGAGCATCCGATCGAGTGAAACCTGCATTTGTAGCTTCACAGAGATTCGTACATCCCGGTAACAGATACCTGAAGCAGGAAGACAATCAGCTACTACAAAGGATCGGAATCAGAAATGATGTCAATAAAAGTACTTCGTTTCTTTCTAAATGGTCTAAGCAAAACCCCTTTGATAAAAAAATCCCTCCAAACTTATATTAAACTTTCTGTTTAGATGCAAAATCTCGAGCATGCTTTCATTTATTTATTTATTTTTAATACTGCCAGTCTCAACTGAAACCTAAACAGGCGGGCAAACAAAATTGAAACATGATATTTTCAACAGCGCGCTCATGAATTTCGTATAATAGGCTAAACAAGGGGATGCAAAAGGGCCAATTAGGTTTGGAACAATAAATATAACAAGCAAACAAAACACTAGAAAGAGTATTACACATCTAATAGCCAGGTGTATCATCAGATTGGCAACATGATAATAGTAACAGTGTTTGGGAAACAATAAAAATAAATTCCCTTCAGGATGGTAATTCAATAAATGTTTGCGAGGTGTTTGAATGGTTAACCAAGAGGATTACTGATTGCATGACATGAGTTCCAGTCGTGACGTGAATTGTCATAGCGATTCTGCAGAAACGATGAACCGATTTAGGCGCATAAACTATCTGATCACGAGGGGGAAGTAGGAATACATGAACTTGTCGTTGTGGCATGAGTATTCTGTTATAGTACATGCGTGTTTATGTCTGGATTGTCGTGACTGCGAGAACGACATGTATTTTTCAAGGTCTACCTAGGAGTAGCCGTAGTATAGTAGTAGTATAAAAATTCTAGTCGTACTAGTTGCGCTCTGGATAACAGTGCCGCTGAGCCCGAAAAAGCTGCAAGGTTAGTCGGTGAGTCAGTGCGCTTATATTTGTTATGAATGAAACGCAATGCTTTACGTTTTGCTTTTTCTAGCTTCTTTACATTAGTCACTGAATGAGGAAGCCAAACTGTATTAGGATACTGTAAAAGTGGTCTAACAAAAATAGTATATGCCAGAAGCTTACTTGGCGTAGGTGCGAGGCGCAGACATCTTCGGAGAAAAAACAGTTTGCGTAATGCTGTCGAGGTGATATTAGCGATGTGTGCGTCCCATCTTAGGCCAGAAGTTAGTGTGATGCCTAATTGCTTAGCTGAGGAACTTTGGTCAGTATTTCACCGGTGATATAGTATGGAAAGTCGTAAGGTCACTGTTTTTTTTTGTTACTGTCATGCAAGTTGGTTTGGTTGTATTTATCGTCATTTGCCATTTTTGGCCCCATTCGGTTAGCTTGTTCAGTGTGTCATTTAGCGAAACATAATCTTCGTATCCGTTAATTGTTTTGTAGGCAATGAAGTCATCGGCGAACAGTTTGATGTTGCAATCGATATTCCTGGTAATGTCGTTAATGAAAACTAAAAATATAGTGGCCCCAGCACGGATCCTTGTCGGACACCTGATGTGACGGGCTCAGTAGCCAATTCTGTCTGCTAAAAGAGCACCAACTGTGTCCAGTTTGTTAAAAAGTCTGTAAACCATTTTGAAATTTCCCCCTCCTCGATGAAACCCCGTAATTTTGCAATTTGTTTTTTTTTGTGGCTTACGCGATCAAATGCATTCGAAACGTCTAATAGAATTATATCAGTCTGGCTGCAGTAATTGATACTAACTACCAAATGACGTACGACCTCAGAGAGCTGTGTGGTGGTTGATAGTCGCCGGTGGAATGCGTGCTGACTCGGTGACAACAGGTTGTGTGTACAAAAAAGTTTGTTATGTGCATACGGATGATATTCTCGGAAATTTTGCAACTTATACTGGTTAGAGATATCGGTCTGTATTTCAAGGGTAATGCAGTTTCTCCCGTCTTGTGTATAGGTAATATCTTTGCCTTCTTCCAGTCGTCGGGTAAAGGTGATAACAACAACGATTTACGAAATATTTGTCCTAAGTATTTGCTGCACTACTCAGCGTATCGCTTCAGAAAATCGTTGGGAATACTATCTGGTCCGCAAGTCTTTTTAGTGTCGAGCGTGAGTAGTAGGTTAAGAATAACCGCATCAGATACGATTAAAGGCCCGATGCGTGGTATTTAACTGCTAAAGAATTCTGGGAGATCACCATTATCATTAGTGAAGTTCGAAAGAAAAACGTTATTTTACGCGTTGGCATTATTAGCTCTTTCATCGGGAGAAAGGTCGGACGACGTGACGTTAGTGGGGCGAAAATAGTCCCAGAATCTATGTGGGCTATTCTTCAGTGCGTTATGCAGCGTTACATGAAAATAGCGTTCCTTGGCCTGTTTGGAAGCGCTTTTGAATTTTGCTAATGCGCACGCTAGCTTGGCAATTTTAGATGGACATGTGCCATGAGTTTTGATGAACTTGCGTATTCTTTTCACATAACGCCTTGCATAGATATATCTCTGGTTACCCAAGGGTGATTTCTTTGTGGACGCTTATTTTTTACCGAAACATATTTTATAACACAATGGTGAAACTATAAGTTTAAACTGTAGCCAAATTGCGTTATATCGATCGAGGAATCCGTAGTTATTTCAGTGAAACCTCCACAGTTGTACGGGAGAAAAGGCTAATATGCTGGCATCGTCTTTTACAATACAAAACTAGAGAGCTAGCAATGTAATGCTAATAAATGGGGCGATAGTGGACAGCCTCTTTCGCGCTGGACTCTAGGTTTTATAAACTCGCTCTACAACATGTATATCGCCTTTTTTGTCATATTTATCCGTTCGTTCTGCACCAGTGCCACGGCTATAGCACTGCTGCGGCCGTTGCTGTTAATCATTTCAGCACCGAACTGCTCATCCCTGTAGGCGGTCATATTCACTTGCATGCAGTCATACATAGTTGTGTAGACAGCTACTGAAAATTTCGTATAATCACCGACATGCCTTAAAACCAAAGACAATCTTTGTCTATTTGAGACGGTGATGTCAGTTTTATTCATGCGCAGCCAGGTTCATGAGACCGCCTGGCCTTTCTACTGTGCGGAAATATTATTAAAATTACCCAAGAATGATAAGACCAACACCTTTATTGTGGTATTTCACAGTGCATAATGACTGTGCGCATTTACCTTTCAAACGGTTTTACTTCGAGATAACTTTTACATGCTCTCTGACGGTTGGGTATTAACGTATGCGTATACCTCCTGCTGTAGGTATGCCACGTCTAGCGATAATTTCGGCATTTCGAAAAAAGGCAACCCAGCTTAGGTTTCAGAAAGGAAATGTCTGAAGAATGTTGGGAGTACTGAGTCGACTCCCAATAAAGATATAGCGGACGTCACTGTTGGCCTATGGCTGAAATCACATCCAACTTGCCCTTCTTACGCTTCTTGGCGCGTGCTCTTCCTTGCATAGCGTACGCAAGTCACGTGCTACTTTTGCCACATTAAATGAGCTGCAAAACAAATTTCGCCCATTTTTAAATCTCCAAAATTCTAAAGATTGCATAGGTCACCGCCACCATGCGGAGCTTGAAGCACCGCTACTGACTGCGCGCATGTGGGGCGCGTGACTCGATGTACGGTAGGCGTTGCAGCCTACGACGGTCAGCGTACATCGACATACATCGTACTTAGCTCAAGGTCTCGTAATATGTCTCCTAAATGTACTCTGATTTAAGCAAGGAGGCAGTAGCGTTTGCGCAGTCACTGGTTATCATTGGTCTGCGAAGTGCATCCTTACCGTAGCATTTGAACGTGGGTCTAGTACAATATGCACCTCTGGGTTGGTAAGTAGTACTCAACAAAAATTATTAGGTAATCTCGATGTTTCCTGCCGGTGAACAAAGAAAATCAGGTGCTCATGATTAAAGCTCTGAGATTTCATCACACGGCTATGCAAAACCGCATGTACAAATTATTCGCGGCAACCGCTGGCGGAAATGAGTAGACTTGAGCCTGGCGAGGTGAAGACGTGCTCTCTGTCGTGCTTGAAGGAGCAACAGGAAAGCCAGGAGTGTAAAAACTCCGGGTTTTTGGAAATACAGCAACATTCTGCGGGAAATTCCTAGCAAGTGCTCAGCCCGCAATATTGTCTTCTTGCGAATGTTTTCCCACATGAAGTTTAATCTTCTGTGAACCCATGATTAGCTCGAGACAAGCAGGCTGGTGGTGGAGGTGTACGCTTTATTGACCATAAAAGTGCAGATGGATGGCCGAGCTCCCTCATGACCTATGGGAGGGGCCCGCGCAGCGCGTCCTTCTTTTCAAATGATGTGCCAGCCCCTAGAGGGCCAGCCGCTTAGTTGCACCGGTGATCGTTGCATCTTACCTGTACGCACCTATGGGGCTGAAACGTGGAGGCTAACCAAGAGAGTTCTACTTAAGTTGAGGACACCCAAAGGGCTATGGAATGAAAAATGGTAGGGGTAACATTAAGAAATAGGAAGCGTGCAAAGTGGATCAGAGAAATAACTCAGGTTGCCGACATTCTAGTGGAAATTAAAAAGAAGAAATGGGCATAGGCAGGACATGCACTGCGAAGAGAGGATAACCGATGGTCGCTTAGGGTAACAAACTGGATTCCAAGGGAAGGAAAGCGTAGCAGGGGGCGGCAGAAAGTTAGGTGGGCGGATGAGGTTAAGACGTTCGCAGGGGTCAAGTGGATGCAGCTAGCACAGAACCGGGCTAAGTGGAGAAATATGGGAGAGGCCTTCGCCCTTCAGTGGGTATAGTCAGGCTAAAGATGATGATGATGTAGCACACCGAGCGGCCGACGTCGGCACTGCTACGAGCGACAAGTTTTTGGAGAACGAGTTGGAGACATCTTATCGTAGGTGTGACGGAATTGTAACAGGCGTGATGGCATGACAGGACCGCCAAAACGACGGAAATATTATGTTCACGGAGCAGTTGATCAACTGTTTCCGCAGTGTGACTCCATCATGAGAGCATATGGCAGATTCACAGTGCAAACAGAACAGACGACGCGCCTACTCGTTGACGTCACGAGTTTTCTAACCACATAATATATCTTCATCACTTCAATGATATATATTCTGTTTTTTGACGCCAAGTAAAAACCTGCCAACTACGGATCAGAACCAAAACTGCTGCGTACTAATAATGCAATAATAAATCATTTAATGTGATTTTTGGCTTCTAACATAGCGTTCCGTGCTTACAGAACCGCTACGCACTATTTACAAGTACAGAAGTACAGAATAAACATTTGGTGTCCCTACCACTTTAAAGGAGTAAACGCACCGAAAACATGGATGCGTGTTTTTGCCTTTACGTAGTGTGCAGCACACTAGCGTACCGACATCGTTACGAAAAATACCTGAGAAACGTAATAGATTAAAACTTTTTTGTTTTTTCTTTGTTGTTTCGATTTAAGTTTCATTCATCGATAGCAGCTCTTTCGTCACCGCTATTATTAGGTTGCATGAGGAAAAAAAGACTGAAATAAAATACTGATTCCTTTTTATGTGTATTATTTTAGCTGTCAAGCTTGCGTAAGGGTTTGTGAGAATTGAAACACAGCAACTAACGTATAGTAGATTTTGTATGCCTCACGGGACCAAAATTGCCTGTGGGACATCATAGCTGTTGTTCGGTGGTTGCCACCGGAATAGAAGCTGCAGGAGAGAAAACTAAATGTTTATTTGCTACCTTTTTGCTCAGTCAACAAGTCTGTACAGGTTTTATAACGACTTGCACATCATTGCAAAGGCGGTACAAGTAGATAAAATGTGGCCCCTTTCTCCTTGACGCTTTAGCGTACAAAATGTACTGGACCCGTCTGGCGTACCTTTATGCACAGTCTCAAAACACAGTCACCGGTTCCGTTCGATATAGCCGAAAAATTACATGCAGGGTACATTCAACGCAGCTTTATTAAAACTTCTTTCTGGGTGAGTTAGTGCATATTGTGTATTACAAAGCTCGAAAGCGAAAAAACAACTACACACTTTATGATGTACGACGTACATTTATAACTTTCTAGTGAAAGCGCCTTACCATTCAAAGCCTTTTTAAGCGGATGTCTTTATGCGCGCAATACGCTACCGCAGGCACGTGCCGATCTGAGCTGAAGGCCGGCTGCAAACTGGAGACTGTACGGGCATGCGGCAACGAGTACGTGCCCTACGGCGATGGGCCTAGCCTGCCGGTATCCGGGAGGCCCCTCGCCGACAAATGCGCGTGAGTACTCTGAGATTCCAAGAACTTTAAGGGGAGCCTGAATATATTCGACATGGTAGTGCAAGGAGCACTATTTGTAAGGTCTGACAACAAAGAGCACTTGAAATAAAATATCTAAGTAAATTTCCCCCTGTTTGTTTATAGCGGCATGCGGCGTAGCCAAAAAGTCTTACTTCTCGGTTGTCTAAAGCAAGAAAGGATTGATCAGGAAGAAATCAGTATGTTGTATTTCATACCATCCGACATGCCATAAGAGTGCCATATAAGACAAAGAAGTATAAGATAGGCAGTACTTCCAATGCATTGCCATAGGAGACAGAGTTTTGTACAACATGGAAATGACGAACCATGGGAAAGCACATTTCGACAATAAGGTTTACAGGAAAACAAGATAGGTAAACTCGGCCAAAAAATTAATTTTTTTATTTTGTCATAACAAAATAGTACAGCACCTCAATAACGTTTCGTTTAAATTGCAGGTTCAGATGAGCACCAGGAGCAGTTTGATATCCGCCAAACATACATACACCTTTAGAAAACAGGCGCACCTCGTAGTATACTTTGTTTGCTTTGAACAATTGTCAAGTAAACCTGTTATAAAATTTTTTTTTTCTGAAATATTATCATAAGTAAGTTTCTTCTTTTGCCTAGTTGCCATTTTAGCCGGCAGAGGACCTTTACAGCGCAATTCAGACTGTGTTTCCCGATTTTCCGCGTTTCCAGCAAACAAAACTTTCAGAAGGAATTTCTGAAAAATTTATTATATCTAAGTATCTGCAGTTAGCATCCCATATATTTTTTTAGTGCCACTAAATTTGAGAATTGATTTGTCGCCTGACATCAAAATGTACCTCTTGCGGTATTTATAAACGCTACTTTGAGTTCTCCCAAAGATGAGTTTGAAAACCTCCGACTACATCCAAAGTTCCAGGCAATATTGAATATTTCATCCTGCCGCATTTTTGTGCTTTTCTAGAAAAGCTGCCACCGAATGCGGGTCGATGAATTGGAGGACGCTGGATTAGAGCCACATATTCCTGCTTCCTTCATTCAAACCGGTTGCTCAAAATCATGAACGCTGCTCGTACTGGAATGCAGTACTTGGCTGTTGGTAACGTGTTTAAATCAACGTTTACACCAAATATATATTTAGCAATCAACATACTGCTGAAGACTGGCATGACGTGGCGAAAATAGGTAGTAGAGAGTGAAGTTATGGCAATAGAAATAACCTTATTCCACTAGAAATAGCATCTTTAACATTTTTTGTGCATGCACATGATTCAAAGTGGCGAATTCACATTCACCAGTGTACCGCAACGATTGGTTAATTATGCTTTTTGACTGCAGTACTTTGGTAATTGGCCATGTTTTTCGATATGTGCAATAGTAAGAGCTCACAGGGCGGCGGCGCTGATCAGTCGTTGCTTTTCGTCCTGGCTGCCTCTGTATTGAACTCTGTACTGAGGATCACGCAGAGTCGGACACGACTGAACGACTGAACTGAACTGAACTGATCTCTGTACTACTTTCTTCCAGGACATGGAAGCAAAGCCTCAATTGCGCATCCCAATATTACAAAGACTGTCTTCAAGGCGGGGCGCGGGTTGCGGTGGGCGTGGTCGTCAACCAAATAGAGGACATCACCGCGGCCATTTGCAACGTCGGTTCAGAAAAGAACAAGGGTAGGTTTATCGGAAGCGTGTCTACCATGTAACATTCTTTGATTTTTATTTTTAATGTTGACGCTAATATATAGATCGGCACTATATCGCTGTACGTACATCTGGTGTCCCAGCAAAAGTTTGCTAATCACTAATTAATGAAATAGTTGGCGAGGATAGCCAGCTGCATAGACCTCCTAGCCGTCTTGTATACCACGTGAAAATTTCTATTTGCAGTCGAGTCATTTTTGATTGAACGTTTTCTCAAATGAAGAAATTCTGAGTTTACACAATAAATATAATTTACAAATTTAAAATGGAAAATGATACATGCAATGTTAAGCGATAGGAATCATGGAAAATCGGTGGGAGAAATAATTCGGGAAAATGACATTCTAGTGAAAATCAAGAAGACAATGGCCTGGGCAGTGCATGTAGTGCGAAGAAGGGATAACCAATGGTCGCTTGGGGTAACAAATTGGATTCCAAGGGAAGGAAAGCGTAGCAGGGGCGAGAGAAAGTTAGGTGGCGGATGTGGTTATGAAGTTCGCAAGGGGTCAAGTGGATGCAACTAGCACAGGACCGGGTTAAATGGAGGAATATGGGAGAGGCCTTCGCCCTTCAGTTGGTATAACCAGGCAGATTTGTAATGATACTAATGATAGAGAGAGCTAAATGACGAAATCCTGAGACCTATTGAAGAATATTATTAGCGAAATGTAATTTAACATTACATTGGTGATGAAGTACAGGGCGTTCTGTATTGCAGTTGACGCAACCGGACAATGGACGACAAAACTTTATTAAGAGGCGAATATAAAACTAGTGGTTTGCTGGGCATGTGCCCCACACAAAATTCGTTTCGGTAAAAGTAAAATTACGTCACCACTTTTTTAACTCCGTGAGAAAAGTGACGTGAGACTGCGAGTAATCCGTTAGACAAATAAGTAATGGCCATCATCGATGGCATGGCTCAGAAGTTTAGCTTATAACCATGTAAATAACATCTTTCCGGCGTCTGCGTATTAGGCTACGGCGATCAGAAATAACTAACTATGGCGAGAGTCTGGGAGTGTGTGCCGCTTTTCCTCTGCAAATATGCTTTCAAGTGGCAAAGAGAAAGAGCCACCATTGCTTTCTATTTTCATTTGCGTTCTGTTCTTTCTCTGCATCTCTGGATTTGGCGCCGCTCAGAGTACGAAAAGAGCACCCCGTGTTTGAACTCTGTTGGCGGAAAGTTGCATGCCTGTTTTACAAATCTCAAGAGTGACCTGCACCAGGCATTAGTCAAGGCACCGGAGAAGCAAGTCCTTCCTCATGCTTGCTGGTAAGTAAACTTTAGCAGCCTGCACGTTCCGCGTGGACCTTCCCTAGCCTTAGATCATGTGATGCAACACCCTCTGTTTGTATTTATGAAGGCATTGGGGGGAGGGAGGGGTTCGAATGGAGAAGCTTGACTTGCAAATTCAAGTTCATGCCGGCTGATAAATTGTCTTCTCATTTTTGCTACTTGAACCAACACTGCCTGATTGATAGCGCATACGTTTCTGGGGAAATATACTTTACTTTATGGTTAAAAATCTGACCGTACTGTTCGCATAAAATTTAGAGGCTTTCTTATCCTTAGCCCAATTTTTCGAACGGACATGTTTTCAGTCCTTGTCGTCTCGTCACTGGTCCGTTACATTTAAAGAGATTAAAATGAGTCCATAACCACCTGCGAGTACATAGTGCCTTTGACATCGGAGCTCGTTGCCGCCATAGGGTAGGGATACTTAACAGTCTCTTGTTATTCAGATTCATACTCCCAACTACCTCAACAATGTTGTGAGTTTTTCAGTTTTCAGTGCTTAACTAAACGGCATCGAGACCCAACGGTTGTCTGACTGCTGCGAACTTAGCACGCTATTATTTTCAATGTATTTGTAATGTAGTTCCACTGCAATGTAGCGCTATTTCTTCCTTATTTGAAAAAAAAAAGACGATTGAAGCTGTGTTTGGATGTGGAACAGAATCCCGGTCTGTTTTCGGAAGCACAGCAGGATCGCCATTCGTGCTAGAGAAGGGCCGAAAAAGGATCTTGGACAATTTTCAAGTAACAAAAGCATAAAAGAAATCGGTCGGTGAGGAGCTTGCTACACGTACGGAGAGAATTAGAAAGATAGAAAACCGCGTCTCAGATTTCAAGAATGTACACGCAAGAATGTACACGCAATATAGAAAAAAGATACAACTTAGTCTTTTTTATTGGGGGGAGGGGGGGGGGGGTGCCAGACGGAGAACGCGAAACGTGGAATGAGCCTGAAGGTAAAGTTCTCTGTATTTTCAGTGAACATTTTTGGTAGTTTTACGCCAGATAAATAGCTCGATTACTATAAAAATTTCTTCCTTACAAGAAAAAATAAGATTGCTCCTCAGTGCATACAAATTCATTTACAGCCAGATATGAGTTAGCGAGGAGTCTTCCAAAAACGAGCTAACTGCTTCCGTTTGCTAAGGGACAGGGTGACTAGAATGTAAGCTTCGTTTCAACAAATTGATCATAGGAATGAAGATTTTCGTTTATAGCACTAATTCTGGCATGCTTGAAATCATCATGCAACAACAAAAATCAAAATCCGCTATCACAATGGGCATAACACAAAAATACAAACGTTCAATGTTTTTATCTATTAAAAAACAAACAGGAAAAATTCTTCGTTCTGATAGCTACATCTGAAGCCGACATCGTACTAGGTAGTGGACTGTGGCTTGGCAGCACATTTCCCTCGCGTATTTTAACGCCTTTCGCAAAGACCGCAATGCACGTGGTGGCTGTGTCTTTATTCTTATGGAGAAAAGTATAAAAAACTGCCATTATCGTTCAGTCACCCTTCATGTGAATTTATCGAGTGCAAAATGTAACTGCAGAATTCACTCCACTTCATCCCTGGAACTTTCTACAGGCCCCGAAATTGCAATAATTAACGACAGTTTGAAGCACTGTCTGATGATTTCAATTGCTTGGCATTAGACAACATTTTTCTTTGTGCGGACTTTACTTCCCTGAAATTTTTAGCAAAAAAAAACTGCCTGTTTAACTGAGAAACTCCAGTGTACATTTAGTATTTGAAGAGCCGCTGAGCGAACGTGATTTTCATCAGTTTTTCGCTTAGCCTACAAGGTACAGTGGCTCATGCGTCTCGCATCTTGTGCTGTGTATAACTCTGAGACCGTTAAATCAGTCACAACAATTCTTGGTATAAGTGATCGTGAGGTTGTTATCGATACTATTTTCGATAAACCTTCAGGTATTCAGAGCAAGCTTCCACGGAGAAGGTCTTGTATGCTGAAGGTCAATTTGAAGATGGAAAAATACAGCGCAGAGAAGTGTGTCCTATGTGTCTTCATTTTGTCCTCGTCATTCTCTGCGCTGTATTTTTCCATCATGAATAACCAACACGCCCAGACTGCTACGGTATTGAACTTCAATTTTAAGGAATAAGAGTGGATCTGTTCGCGTTTCTAGCCCAGTTTGAAGACTGCCCTGAATCCATGGAAATGAATAGCCTTTGGAACCTTGTTCAATCTGAACTTTCTTCTCTCGTTCACCTGCATATTCCCTTTAAAATGGTTACCGGAATACGCAGGAAAGAAAACAAAAACATGGTTCATTGGCACTTATCAGTAGAAAGCGTTCGACTTTATCAGCACTACAGATATGAGTTGCCTGTTGCTTTGCACAACCACCTGAGACATCTTGTCTCCTGCGTAAAGATACATATAAAAGAGGCTAAGAATATTCTTTTTGTCTGAAAGAAAAATTATGTACAAGGTACCAAAAGAAGTATGGAAATAGGTGAAGTCGAATAGAAAATATTTAATTGGCAGTCCCACTGTTTCGCATTGTTGAAACTACAGTACATAATGATGCCGGTAAAGCGACAATTTTAATGCGTACATCAAATCAGTATTTGAAGAGTGCTACAAAGAAAGCCTCGAACCCATTACTCAGTGACTTTTTGAACTCATGCCTGGTATTGTGATCTCGGAGCTGCGGAGTGAATGTCTTAATTTAACTTCTGCATTAGTATCAGACGAGATATATTAAAGAAATGTGGCCGAGCACTAACGCCCTTCATTGTCGCTTTATTTACCAAGTATATGAGGATAATGAACCTACAGACTTAATGTCCGTGAGGGTAGAGCTCGTTCGAAACGTATCCAGCAAACAATTAGTTATCGTCTATAGTCATATCTTTATAAAAAGTGTATCTGCAGACCCATGAAATGCATAATTTGAAGCATCTAAAAAGTAGATAGCAACACAGTTTTATATCCAAATTGTCGGCGTTACCCAATTGTCTGAATTTACAAATGACATCTTTGTCTCTTACAATAAAATACTTCAATTTGATTGTGCATTTTTGGATTTTGAAAAAGCATTTAACACCATTCCATAAGTTATCTTATTCCACATTATTTTTTGTCTTGGTTACCCGCCTCTGTTAACTAATGGGTACATGATTACCTATCAAAAAGAACTCAATGTTTTGTGGTTAAAAGCACATCCTCTTCATCCAATAATGTGATGTTGGTGTGCCATAACGATCAATTTTGTAGCCGCTACTTTCTTTAAAATTTTTTATAATGATCTGACTGATGGAATCTCGTCTAATACAAGCCTGTACGCTGATGACTTTGTAATCTAGAGATGTAGTCGCAATTCAGTTGACGTTGGTGTTCTGCAAAGGGATTTGAAATATGTCGCCTCATGGTGCGATATGTAAAAACGTCGCCTGAATATAAAAAGGTTTTCTTACATTGCAATTCACGTGAAAACATCCCTTCCCCTTCCAATGCAACATTAATGACAACTCTCTTAACCGCGGTGATATTAAACGTATTTAGGCGTGTACTTTTCGTCTGAGCTTTCAGTGAACAAGCATGTATACTACATGGCTAACAAAGCTAGCGCTGTATTGAATTTCTTTAAACGATCGAAACTTCAAAACAGGCTTTCCTGATCCCGAAAGAAGTATTTTACCTCACTTCTATACACCAAATTCTAGAATGTGCATAGCCAGTCTGGAACCCACATAAGCACAACCTGATTAACAAATTTAGAGCGTTGTCAGAACCGCCAACACATTTCATCACTAACAATTAAAACTTTGCCTCCAGCTTAACGAACATTAAACTTTAAATTGGGCCAACTCCTGTAACAAACAATATAGTTCTTGAGATTGAAATTTTTCGGCAGTTTATATAATGGTGCCACTAAAATTGACGAAAGTGTTTGCCTGAATGCTTGGCACTATATTGATTTTCCTCTAGAACCAACCATCCGAAAATGTTACAGATTTCCTGCCACTCTAATATTTATGGCATAGTATGTTTGTAGTCCCCCTACAATATTATCAAATGGCCGATGTTGATATATGCATAAATAGATAAAAAAATAAAAAAAATAAAAGTGCACTTTTTTTCAAAGAAGCGCACTTGTAGAAGGCGATATGCAGATTGACATTAAATGTGCCTCTTGGTAGTTGTACAACAGAAGTTGAAGGAGTATGAACTGTCTACATTTCCCACCTAATATTTGCCTCGATGGCTTAATGGTTTAGTTCTAGGCTACTGAGCTGGAGTTTCTAAGCTGGAAATCCCGGCCCCTTTGGTCTGGTTTCCAGAGGCGAAACGCAAAAGGCACCCGTGTGGTGTGCTTGTCAAAGCAGGTTGAATATTCCGCAGTTACCAACTATGGCGTCCCTCATAGTCTAAGGTGATTCGAAACATTCAACCCCACGTAGCATAATACTCCCTATATAATCAGAAATTTGAAGAAAATATTGCAATGAAAAAATTCAATTTCGTTTTAAAGAAAATTTGTGGAATGAGGCTTTTTTATGCGAAGTGAGATTCATAACTTATAATCGTCTGTGATTCAGCAGCAGCAATAAAATTTCACGCTCGAACACCTGATTATGCTAGACCATAAAGTCTGAAATCTTCCTTTATGTATACTGCAATGAAACGACCAAGGAAGGTAGAAAAGCAGAACGGGAAAATAAATGAGTAAAAGGTTAGTTTTGGCTTAAAGGACGTGAGTATGCGAAAAAAAAGTATTTCGTCGCAATACCATCATTCAATAGTCTCAAATAATTCATGTTATCTTAAAACGCACAGTCTGTCTGTTTTTTTTTTTTTTTAAGTATCGCGCGAGCGTCGACTCTTCGGCGCTGCAGAACCAGAAAAGAAAGAAGAGAAAGCATGCGAAGGCAAGGGTGTGCCACAGTTCTTTTTGCTGCAACGTGCGTCGTCTGCAGTGTAACGGCCTTCACATACGTTAGTTTCAATCGCAATCACTGCTTGAGGTAATCGCTCGGGCAACGACCGCCGGCATGACCCCTCACTCTTGAGCAATTATGCAGTCTGCTAGAGTATTTAAATCAGTGCTTGTGATAGCTTTCTTCCTTCATTGTGTGTGCTGTATCTAGTTTGCGCTATTTTTCGCCATGAATAGTTCGCACGTGGGGAAGCTTTGCTGTCGCCTGAGATCTTACTAACTGCAAGTTCGAAGGGTCTCAAAGAAAATATTAAGACCTCAATGCAATGCTTTAGAAAGGCTAGCTTTATAGAAGAAGGATGGCAGACTCAAGGCTGCATCTACACTGCCTCTAATAACTGTCGCTTCTTTGTTCTTTGACTAACGTCCTCGTTCACACTGTTTTCCTAGAAAACGAACATCATCCAACTAGGCCGAATCAAAAGCCTGCTGTTAAACATGCTGTGTAGTGCATGTCATATTACGGAACCAGTCCACAGTGCATCTTTTTATACACAGACTGCATCAAATAGTAAAGGATATCTATAGGAACGTCATTAAACACATTTTAAGCCTTGAAATTGAGAATTTAGGCTCTTTTTTCATACCTGAAGACGAGGTAGTATATGTTTAGGAACCTCAACTATATTAATTCAGAGGATAAAGTTCGTTTCCACAAAAAGCTGCAAGTTTATTATTGAATTACTTGCAACTTCGATAACACACATTTATGATGTAACTCTCACCACTGGAGTACTTCAAGCTGAAAGGGAGATTACAATAGTTATTGCCATTCAAAAAGGAAGTGCTACGTAGGATCTAATAACTGACCAAACTCGATACTGTCTGTGTTATGAAATGGCTCGGAAGAAATTTTCTTCCAGAATAAACAAATCGTTAGATAAGGGTGTCCTGCCCGATGAAGAAATTTGCATTAGACCTAAACAATCGTCTTTAAGAGCTTTGATTAATCAGTAAAAAATTACTAATAAAGCAATAGAGAAAAAATGCCTTGCTTGATGCAATTAGATCGACTTTTCAAACTAATTTGACTCTTTTAAGAATAGCTTGTTGCTACAAAAACTGTATAACTACAGAATAGAGGAGTCACTTCGTCTTTGCTAGAGCCGTAGTCAACCCAGTGCCGACAAACGGTTGCAAACAATACCAAGTTGTCGATTTTAAAGCCACTTCTGTCAGGTCTGTCATAGGGCCGCAGTATGGTGTCTTTATTATTTATTGTATATACCAATGATATCTTTTCGGCCCCTCCTGTAGGCCTTGTGGGCTTCATTGGTGTTATTATAGAATTATGTCCGGGGACCAAAGTTGAAGGAATATTTTAATAGCTAATGAATACCTCGAATGTCTTCCACAGTTATAAATCAATAGCTATCTTCACGGAATTCTGAAAAGAAGGCTATGTTATTCTGAGCAAAACAAACTACGCAACAACTTCAGCTTACCACTATTGAGCAATATAATTGATATCGCAAAGTATAAACTGCCTACATGTAATTCGCATACAGTGCTTCACTTGTGTAGAGAAGGCAAGCAATGTCAAGAACAATTAAATCGCTTCAGGTGCAACATTCATCGACACTTGCAGGAACTTCTAACTCAAGCAAAGGTCCTCATTTACCAGCATTCTTTGTTATCTTATTAACTTACTGCCTCGCAGCTTGGGCATAGACGACCAGATGCAAAATATGAAACTAATAATAGCACAAAAGCGGACAATTAGGCTAATAGCAGATATGTCCTGGGATACTCATGCCCATACATTAATTAAACTTGGCATTCTAAACATCCGTTGGCGGCTTCCTTTCAGAATACTATAAATATACAAACTGTGGTTATTATTAAGAAAACCGAAACAACACACTTAGCTTCTAAAATCATCTTCCTTTTTAACTCTTGGGATATATGCTCCCATTTTTTATGTTCTTTACTTCTTTGTAGCACCAAATACGCTACGTGATCATTGTTTGTGATATTTCCAAAACACTTGAATACTATTGAAATATAACAGACGATTAACAAATATGGCAACGAAGACCCTTTAAAAATCTTGTATTTTTTTAATGTGCTCAGATGAGGCTTGTAATTAAAACCTTGATGTAATATTCATCTAAAATCTATAACGCGATTTACGTCTGCTTATTGGAAGCAAATATCGAAGGAGAGGAGACAAGGAAGTAGACAACGCGAGCGCCATCAACAACTGAACGTATTTAAGGCGTGAGCGTATGAACACACTGAGCGACAGATGCTCAGGAAGGAATAGAATGAATATGACTGTCATCGACCACAGTGAACACCTTTGCTGGCTCTATGAACCCCGTGCACGAGAACATTTCCTACATGTCCGCCCATTCGAAGGTTGTCAAACAACAAGTTGCTACAGGAGCCCTTCACAATGCCAGCATCAGGTCGCGTAAACACGAGGTACAGAGCATTTTCCACGTTCAGATTGGACGGCTGAAGTTAGCTGGCTTTCCGGAACCTGTTCTGTTCAGTGTTGTTGAGAGTTTATTAAGAGAGTGCCGGGTCTCTGTGGGCCACAAAAAATAGACGCCAATGAACCGGAAATTATTGCACTTGTTCCGTATGTGCATCAGGTGTCCCATAAGCTTAAGGCATGTAGGCGCAGGGTAGGCGTACATGTTGTGTTCAGTGCCCCATGATAACTTGAGCGTATGTGCAAGCAGGTCAGCCTTTCAGGTCCTCGAATCATCGCGTGTGACAAGAGGCATAATAAGCGTTGTGTTGCCTGCTGCACCCACGTTGTTTACGAGGTGCCTTTTTCTTGTGGAGCCTCGCATGTAGGCCAGACAGGGTGATGCATTAATTAACGCCTCAAAGAACATGCATCGGCCCTTGCTGTCATTGTACCCAAAAGTAACTTGGCGTTGCATTGTAAGTCTTGTGAGAATTGCGTTCCGCTTTATGAACAGTGTGTCATTCTAAAATGCTGCCCTAACAAACATACCAGGGAAATCTTTGAAGCTTTTGTCATCGCCCGCAAAGGGGCGTCATGCGCAAGCGTACCTTTTGTTTTGTTGCCGCGCCACCAGCTTGCCTACCTTAACTGCTAATGATGAACATGGTACTTTTTTCGTGTTGACATTCTGACCCTTCTTTTTCTTCGTTTCCTTCCTGAGCATCTGTCGCTCAATGTATTCATACGCTCACACCTTGAATACATTCAGTTCTTAGTGGTGCTCGTGTTGTCTACTTCACTGTCCCGTTTCCTGCGCTATTTTCATCACATATGCTCAGTCACCAACTAGCCCAGCAGCACACTTTGATGCAGGTACTTCTGCTTATTTGAAGCAAAGTAAGTCAATATTTAGCTTATTTATACCATCATTTCACCTGTCATTGGGATGGCTGAGCTTTGAAATAAAGTTGGAAACATTTCATCCACACTGGTACTCTCTTTTCGCCTCTTGCTTGCCTGTAGCTCTCTTGTGAACAGGTGTAGCAATGCTTTGCCTCAGCAAGTGGGCGCATGATGCCTTTCAAGCTGCATTCAGCAGCTCTTTTCCCTACGTCCTCTTTCTTTCTTGTACCACTCATGTGAAGAAATAAAACCTTCAAGCACTCTCTTGCGGTGTTACAGAAAGCATAAACATGGTGGCATTTCTACTAATGGCGCATTATAAGTTTTTACATATTCCAACTAGTTTTCTGCAACTAATTACAATAACGGTTTCTTTTGAAAAAATGTCTCAACGAGTATTTAAGAACTTCTTGGGCGTGATGCTGTACGGGTTAGTTGTTCTGATAAGTTAAGTACTGAGGAATATTCCTGATTGTCATCCTCTCGTTCCGCATTTATTTCACGTACGCTGCCGCATTATTGAGAATCTAGAAATGAAGAACAGTTATTAATAATATAATAATAATCTGTTCACAGGACAGTAAAGGCGCAGTATATGCCACACTTGTTTCTGGGGCACAAACACAATTGCATGTTAGGTCATTGCCTGGTATCAAAGTGTACACAAAATGTTTTGTTATGATTATTGAGTGCAGAGTGTTTCCTAACTTTTTATTGAGGTGGGTTGGAGCGGCTATCTACATTATCACCTAACGTCCTTTGTTGTTATTGCAGTTCGTATGACGACGCGGTTCACTGCTTCGAACAAGCCTTGGCGCCGTGCGAGAGCGTCGGCGGCAAACGCCATTTTCTCGGCTTCCTCGAGCGTGTGTTCGGGAATGTATTGAAGTTGGCGTGTCCCAATAACACGAGGACACCCGAAGCCTGCAAGGCGTTAGCGAAGCTGCCGTCGGTTGTCCCTAGTGATCCCAAGATCGAAAGCTACGTCGAAATTTTCGTCTCGCTAGTCTCCCACCTTAAGGACTAGAGGCAGCCTTGCATCCACCTCTGTACCTGCTTCTGCTTGTGCCGTTATTATTCCAGGTCATGATGCATACAGAAGGAAGACATGCTAATATTTGTCACTGTGGCAAATTGATCGCTCAGTCTTCTTCTGCTAATAAAGGTTTCTACACATTTGCTTAAAAGAGCAAGACAAGTCTTGCTGACCCACTTATTGTCCGTTGAAATAAAATATGATTCAACTATCTCTCTCGTCATCTTTTCTTTGTGCAATACAAAATTCTAACCTGGTGTAAAAATAGGAGTACACTTCTTCTTCTCCGTCTTCATTGTTCACATGAATGGCAATGTGAGACCAAAAATGTTTTGTCCTTGCCACTTTCCAAGTTGTTCCAGTGTTCCAGTACTCTCTTGTTAATACAGCGTCCTGTTTGTTCTATATAACAGGCTCCACAAGAGAGTGGAAGCCTGTACACAACGCCAGTCTTGCATCCAACAAACGGGTCTCTATGTTTCACCCCACATTCTTGCTTCTTCGAGTCTTCTTCTTCGAATAAGTGTGTCAGCGAGACTTCTCTTTCTCTTTCAAGCAAAGAGATGTCTTCTTTTAGTGACTTATTGTGGAGCAGGTGAACCCAGGGGTTGTTTCATGTGATTGTTTCGTTTTCGTCATATTTGTTTTTATCAGGGCCTTGGAGTAAAGGCTTAGGCATAGTTGGGAGTCAGCGCTTGCACTGTGGCTTTCTTTTATCTTGTTCTGTGTCTTCTTGTTCCCGCTGTTTAAATTAATCATGATTCCTTGCCACCGGATCCACTTCTGACCCATTTGACATTATCAGCATCCCTCAGGCAGCGTACACGTGCTCTAATTCCCTCGTATACGTACCCCTTCCCCCCAATCTAACAAGCGTGGAGGAGGTATCTCTGAGACGGCTGAGACGGCTGAGAGCCGGAGTGGCCCTTACACCCGCCGTTCGACACCAGTGGCAAAGTCCTACAATTCCAGTTCCCGACAAATGCCCACACTGGGAAGGCCCCGCTTACGACACCACTTTCCGGCATCTAATATGGACATGCCCAGGAACCTTGCATATCCGCAAGAGTTTAAAGCTGAACTTTCACCGACTAATGACTCACCTTTTCACTTATGGATAGCAAACAACGTTTATGCACGCAGTTTATATGACTTTTTGCACATGGCTGCACTCCACACATTTCTGTGACTCTACCACCACCTTTTATGCCGTGTGGCAAACCCAGCGCCATAAGTGTAAAAAATGTCCGTTAGCTTAATCTATGCCTCCAATACTCGTTCTCCTCTCAACAAGATGTGAGATAATTTTGTTCCGCTTAAGGCAAGTAAGGCTTGCACCTCAAAAAGAAATAAAACGTTAACTGCCTTCACTACACGGCTTTGCAATCATTTTTTTTAAACTTTGCGTGATCAATAAATGCTCGGTATAGTTTGCCCATCGATTGTCTGCCCTTCCCATGTAACAAATCACTGCGCGCTTTGGACTGTCTAGCATAATGTGCGGACGTATAGGTTCAGAAAAATAAAACGGAGTGCAGGTGTGTGACAGAAGTGTTTTCCTTCCTCTAGACTGCTGGTTTGGCGAACACGAAGGGTGTAACACTGATCATCTGGGTATCTCTCGTGTACCCAGCTTGTGCGCATGCGCACTTCTGGCAGGGCGCGCTGCGAAACGAAGTTTTCCTCCTACGTGTATTCGTTTTACTTTTGGTGCACCAGTATTTATGATGACCGCGGCATGGGCCTCGCGCATGTTTTGTTCCTTCAAAAAGTGTTTGCCTGCTTTACAATACATGCTGCAAGACTGCAGTCACATAGTTTTTGATATTTCATGGTTTTTCCCAAACTAGTTGTGGATAGGACCACGCATGAGACTCATTGTCAGAAAAAAAAAAATGATGTTCTCTTTCTTGCGCCTACTCTACTAGTTTGAAAAACACTTCGCCAGAACATGATCCGACAAATTTTCACAATTATTCTTCCATTATTGTTTAATTAAGCGAAATGAAAAACTTTAAAGAGCGACATGCGGTTTAAAAAATGCACCATTATTTTGACGCTGCTGCGGTTCATCGCTTGCTCTCGATGAATGTATCGAGAATGAATCGTATGTGTATAGATCGATGAATGTATAGAGAAATGGCAGAAAGATGGAATTCTTGAACAACATAAAGCTAAATGAACAATGGTGCGGACAAGCTTCAAGCGCAATCATTGCTGAGAGATATTTTCGACAATGTGAAAACGAAAAAATTTCTGCTGTCCAAATGCAGAGTAGCGCGCTGACACTCCACCTCAAACCTAGTTTATCTTTTCTTTTTGCGTTTACCTTGCATACATGTGCCACTAGCCTTACTGATGCCTATGGCACAGAGGAATGAGCACTACCTTGTAAAATCAAAAACCAATTAAATGAAGGCAAGTAATATGGCTTGTCACAAGTAATTAGGCGATAGAAAAGAGCCTGGTCCAGAGTCCAGGGTAATAAGGCGACAGTCTTGAAACATTTTTACTAGTGCAATGAAGTCAAGCTTCAATAAATTTCTTTAGAAGATGTATATTCACTAACATGCCCAGAAAACATCCAACAGAGTTACCCGTTTATTCTGTTATCGCAGGCCGTCCTAATTTTGCTGTTTTCAGAATTAGCAATTATTCGTCTACAGCCGGAAAAAATATATGTTATGCTCGAAATTTCATTCAGTAGTGTACAGGACTGTCGATATGAATGGTCTAATTAGGCCAAAGTATGTATAAAAAAGGCACTCGCTCGCCCTTCACAAATAATTAAAAAAAAACACAGACGGATTTGAAAATGAAACTTTATTGCCAGGTTACGTCCGGAAAAACATTTCAGCGCCACCACGTAACGCCAGCTGCAAAGATAGCTAGTGGCCATGCTTCCGCAGCAAAAGCCAAGATAAATACCAATCATTTTATTAACAAATCTTACGTTACAATTGATTTGATGTCCTGTATGGAGACGTGTCAAAGAGAATTTGTTCTTTTTCTGATATGTCACCTAGCAAGCAACCTACACGTAGTTCCTTGCCCGCAAAACTAGCAGCCCCGCGTTTGCCCTCGATAAGGCTGCACAACCCTGCCCGCCACTGCAAGTGCAACAGTAGTTTCACTAGGCCGTTGCCTCCTATGCATGTTTCCTGAGGTGTTGCCATGCAATCGGGTCAGTTTCTGCAGATCTGCACCAGAAAGTCAGAAATAAACAACGCTTGATAAAACGAGCCATAAAAATTATTTCGGAGAGTAAATACTGGTGAAATGGCGAAATATTGCCGCAAACTAGTTAAATCTTCCCTTGTTCTTATTCGACAGCCGCAGGCAAGCGGTCTTACCACTGTGATTCTAGCGCGCTTATCGATTTTGTATTTCGTGTTTGTTCCTTGTCGCGAGGCGAGGCTTTATCACTTTCTTTGACGCCAAAAGGTGCGTCGCAACGTATCTCGAAGATTACAGCCACTCGCGTGTGTTTCTACAATGTTCCAGGTCATGCTAGTGCCATTTGAGGCTTTATCTAGATCTTTCCTCTCCGCCTTTAAAATTACTACTGACAAGTGCAACGGGCAAGTATATTAGCGCAGCCTCGTGGTTTGCTTTTGTTTGATTTAACGTAGAATCAGTTTCGAATACGAATTAGGTTATTCTATCCTGCCTAACAGAAGCTTCAGCAGAGTGTTGGATGTGTTACATTAGCGATTCTTGATTTAAGTTTGAGACCAAACATATGCTAATGTTTGTTGGAACATCTTTGCTGTCCTATGCACCGGTATCTCCCTGACTAGACCCGCAACGTGCTCAGCAGTGGCTGGCGTTCAGTCAGCGTATGGGGCACCATCAGTAGAGACGGTCTCGACCCACTCTTGCGGATCGAGGGCTCTTTCACCGGGCCGAGGTACTGCGAGATCCTTACCGGTCACATGATTCCCTATGTCTTGGACGAACCGTTCCCGGATGGCTGCTACGTGTTCCAGCACGACCGCAGCCCCGTGCACAAGGCGCGTGCTGTAAGCGACCTTCTTGAGCGCTGCGCCGTACGTCAGCTCCCGTGGCCCCCTAACGGGGCTAACCTCAACCCCATGGAAAACATCTGGGGAGTCATTAAGTAAGAACTTTCCTCACGGCGCCTCTGTAGTGGCACAGCTGACCAGCAATGGCATGCCGTCAAAGCGGAATGGGAAGCCCTGCGCCGACGTCTAGGCCTAGTTGCGGCACTATATGACTCTATGCCAAGACGACAAAGTCAAGTCATCGCGGCAGACGGCAACTTTTCTTTTCACTACAATGACTCTGAAGAATGCCAATGAGATTTTTAATCTGCTTTCGCAAATAGATTTCTTCACTGACAATAATTTTTGCAATTCGTCTGCCTAAGAATCTCTTCGGGACTGAACTATTGTAAAGAAATTATCGTTAAAGACTACGTATCGCAGACCCCAATTAAAAAAAAATTTTGGAGATGTTTTGCTGAACAGAATATCAAGCTTAGTGCGAAGGCAGTTCCAATACGACAGCTTCGAAAGAGAAGCAGCGCCCGCAGTGAAGTTCGCCGTCTTTGTTATCTCACTGGCGTAAAAAAGCCCCGTCACGATGGCTGCCGATGCGGCGTCTTGGACAGCGTTGCCTAAATTCCGGCTATAGTGGATGCAGGGGATTAGCAGTAACATCTAGCATAAGGTAATACAAAAGGACAACCGAAAAAAAAACTCCTATTCGTTTCTTCACACAGCCGCGGTTTGACGGACTGCGGCTGTCCAACTGATCTGTCATAGCCTGATGAATATGCGATGCGCGTTCCCTTTCGTCGAGACCGTAAACAGCAGAGCAGCTGAACGCAACACTAGATATTTATCAAGCGCGAAACATCACCGCGCGAGCGTGAGGGCGAAGTTTGCCGTCATCTACACAAACATACAAGGAGGTAGAAAAAGAGCGAAATGGCTAGAGATAGAACAGCAGTTGAAGGATGACAAAATAGGTGTGTACGCTCTTTGCGAGACTCATCTCAGGGATCTAGAAGATCCGCCGTTTATAGAAGGCTACGTCTGGGAAGGGTGCAACAGAACGAAAACGGAAAAAAAGGGTGGAGGTGTAGGTATGTTGATACACCAGGGAACAAACTGCCAAACAATTAAATCATCTCGTAAAGAACATATCTAGGTTTCAGGAACAATTGCCGGCAGAAGAACATGACTAGGGGTAGTTTATTTAGTAACAGGACATCAATGCAGGCAAGAAAACAGGGATCTTATTGAATGTCTCAGTGACGATATAAGCCAGTCTGGAAACGGGGCCAATACTATTCTAATGGGGGACATGAACGGCCGCATCGACGATCTGGATGGATACAGGGATTGTAACGGCAAGCTAATGCTAGATTTCTGTGAGCGACACGATCTAGTTATAGTAAATAGAGAAACAAAATGTGAAGGCCAACTCACGTGGGAGTTCCGCAACAGGCAGACGACCATTGACTATTGTGTAATGTCGCAGGAAATTTATAGCAAGGTCACGAAAATGGAAATAGACGAAGAAGGGGAGTGTAGTCTGGGAAGTGATCATAAACGTATTAGTCTGCAGATGGGGCCCTTGATGAAAAGAGAAATGGAACTTAGACCAAACGTAAACGCAAAATTAAACGACGATAAAATAGCGCAGATAGCAGCAGATATAGAGGAAGCAATAGAGAAAACCCCATGGAAGACTGGGATTATGAACAGGTAGAACTACTCATAAGGAGGAAAATTCAGGAGGTTAAAGTAGCTAACCGCTGGAATGGAAAGAGGAAGCCACGGAGCTGGTGGAATAAGGAAATCAGGGAAGCTATTGAACAACGACCGTCTGCTTCAAGGGAACACCGAATGGCAAAGAAAGCACAGATATCTCAGGTGGAAATCGACCAAAAATGGGAATCATATCGACAAAAGAAACTTCAGGTGCAGGCCCTCGTCCAAAGTAAAATAAGGCAGTCCACCGATCGCTGGATGGCTGACATACACGATGCCTCTAGAGGCGGAGCAAGAAAATTCTGGAACCATATAAGCTGGCTAGGGAAGAAGAATCAAAGAAAGCAGGATCGGATTCAAGATAACGAGGGAAATTATTTGAAGGGAGATAACGCAGTGAACTACATTACATGAGTTATAGCCGAGTCATTTAAGAGCGACGATAGGATAATCTCCGCAAATCAGGAAGCAACACAACGTAGCAGAATACAAAGCAGTGTAGAACTGACCAATCTAAACTGGAAAAAGGAAGAAAAAATATTCCTAAAAACACATCTATAGGAATAGATGGAATTCCGATCAAGCTGATTAATGAACTCGGTCCAAAAAGTAAGGAAACGTTGTTAAAAGCTCTGGAAACAGTCATAACGAATAAGCAAGTTCCCGACAGCTGGCGGCAGAGTAAAATGAATTTGATTTGCAAAGGAAAAGGAGACAGGATGCACATAAAATCTTACAGGCCGATTACCATAACATCTGTTATGTACAGGTTAGCCACGCAGGCGGCGAAATTAAAGATGCAAGCATGGGTTGAAAGTAACAAGATACTCGGAGAACTTCACAACGGCTTTAGAAATGGTAGGCGCTTAGATGATGGCCTGTTTGTGCTTACCCAATGCATCGAAATATCTAGAGTGGAAAATAGACCTTTGTATTTAGCCTTCCTGGACATAAACGGGGCGTACGACAACGTAAGCAGGGAACTCTCGTGGAACATATTAAAAGAAGAAGGTATCGGTTATGAGATAATAGAGTTCCTAGAGGAAATATACCGGGATAACAAAGTAGAAATTACGAGAAGTACTGATGATGTCAAAATATGCAAAGGATCAGGACAAGGCTGTCCTTTATCACCGGTGCTGGTCATGCTTTATATGATAAACCTGGAACGGAAGATACAAGACAGTAACCTAGGTTTTAATCTGTCATATAGATTAGGTGGAAAGGCGGTAGAGCAGCGCTTCCCCGGTTTGATGTATGCAGACGATATTGTGCTGCTAGCTGAGAGTCTGGAAGAATTGCACACTCCAGTTAAGTATTGCGTAGACGAAGGGGACGCTCTAGGCTTCAATTTCAGCGCAGTTAAATCGGATCTGATGATTTTCGGCTCAACTGATCGGCTCAACTGATCAGGGTCTTAAAATACAAGGCCATGAAATACCTAGAGCAGCAGAATATAAATGTCTGGGGGTATGGGTAAACGAAGGATTGGCATACATTGGAAAGCATGAGCAATCACTTAAGGCCAAAGGGCGAAGGAATGCCGGGATAATGAATCATAAGGCATTGTGGGGATACAATAGGTATGAGGTGTTGAGGGGTATTTGGAAAGGAATTATGGTGCCCGGACTTACTTTCGGAAATACGGTTTTGTGCCTAAAATCAGAGGTACAGTCGACATTAGAAATAAATCAGAGATCCGTTGGACGATTAGCACTAGGTGCCAACGGCAAAACTACAAATGAGTCGGTACAGGGGATTATGGGCTGGACATCTTTCGAAGTACGGGAAGCTCCGAGTAAAATATTCTATGAGGAACGCCTGAGGAAATTGGACAGTAACAGATGGGCAGCTAAAGTATTTAAATACCTGTACTTAAAAAGCGTTTACTCACAATGGAGAAAAAGAACTAGGAAACTAACTAGTAAGTATGCTAGTCACAAGGACGGCGAAATAAAGAACATTAAGCAACAGGTGAAAAACACAGAAGGTAGAAATTGGATAAATTCGATGGAAAAGAAACATAGTGTGGAATTATACCGAAAGTGGAAAAGGCAGATCAGGAAGGAAGATTTCTTTGGTAACTCAAGAGGCAGTGCCCTAATTTTTGAAGCTAGATCAGGGTGCCTTAGAACACGCAGCTACAAAAAGAAATTTAACAATGGAGATGACGCATGTGCTGTATGTGGTAACTCCAGTGAAACAATTGACCATATTATACTCAAATGTAATGGTATCCATCCGGAAGTTGATGCAGGCGCAATCACTATTCCTGAAGCTTTGGGGTTTAGAGATAACAGTGGCCGGGTGAATAAACCGGGGGTGGAAACTAGCAAAAAACGACTGGAAGATTGGTGGCTTAAAAGCAGAGAAGTGACATGATGTTAGTAATGTAGGAACGAAATTTAATAAACAGAATGATGGTTAATTAACCATTCTAAATCAATAATAAAGATATAGGGAGAAAAATTAGCATGATAGCTACTGCTACCACCCCGTTTCAAAGGGGACGCTCCTATATTTCATCCATCCATCCGTCACTCGGGGCACTCTGGCTGCCAGTGAGCGGCGCCAGATAACAGCACCCCTGACCAGCCCCGCAGCCCCACCGCTACCCTGAGCGGTGGTCCATTTTATTTTCCGGCCGATGTTACTTGTAAGCCCGTTATACCTAGTGGCACGGGCAGAGGCACATAATTTTTTTTTTTTTTTGGGTAGCCTCACCATAATATATGTTAGTCTGAAGCCTTATTACACGCGTAAGAATCCGTGATGTTTAAACTTCGTAACGCTTCTGTATAAGTTGCTTTGTTTATTTAGAAACATCGGGGCTATGTTTTTGTAAGGGTGGAGTAATGCCGCGAAACCTACAAAACTGTATTTTTTGTTTTTTTGACAGCTGCCGGCATGCGGCCTTATCACTCTGATTCTGGTTCGCGTATCAGTTCTGTATTCTTTGTTTCTTAATGCTTGATGTCACGTGAAGCGCCTTTATAAATTTTGTTGTCGCGCAAAATGCGCCGAGATCTGGCTCGAAGATTCATATCACTGGCGTATGTTTCTACAATGCTCCAGGTTGTGCTAAACAGTTTGCGACGTTATCTAGAATGTTCTGAGCAGCATTTAAATTGAGCGTTGACGAGTGCGACGGGCATTCTTAGTTCGACGATCGACGAGCACGTTTGTTGCTATCGCTGCCGCCGCCGATTCCCTTAGTTCTTTTGCGGGCGCAAGTCATTCCAATAAAGAGTTAATTTCAGTACCATCACACCTGTGTCTTCTTATGGTGCGTACCCCTTTGCCACCACTACGTGAAAATATTGTCAAAGGGGCGTTTCGCATATTGAGCATGAACAAAGAAAAATAACGAAGTCGGTCTGTACGCGACAATAACAATGATAAGGCCTCATGCTGACAGTAGTTGATAACAACAAATAAAGTACGTGTCTTACGTGTCAGGGTGTACGTGTTTTGTTACTGTGTGTCCTGTCCTTTTGCGCTAAACAAGATGAAAGATGAAACAAGACCAACTAGCCCAACAACTAACGCTTTTAACAAATAAAGGTTTTAAGCATTCTCAGCAATAGCCACTTGTGGAGAAAACAAATATTCCAAAGAGAGGTGTTCGTCCATACGGTTTACCGGACCACAGCACGTAAGGGTATGTGGTGCGCCGAAGTGGAGGACTCCTGAAAGTTTGACAGCTGCTGTTCTTTAAAGAGCACTGACAATATGCAGCGGCCGCTCCAGACTGCTTTGAACCTTCGTCCTATGGACGAGCAGTAGCAGTGAACAATATGCCACCGCTTCGGGGCTGCAATTGCCCTACTCACTGTAAATTAGTTGCATTATAGGTCATGCAACTGATGCAGTGAAATCTACAGCGATCGCTGGCGTTGAGCAAAAGGCCGACCGTTATCTGGTCGCCTCCAGGTGCCGTCCTTTACTTCGCACTCAAAGATACGGTTTTATCTTCCTCGGTGGTGCAATTTGCGTCCGATTGCGGATTTTAGTCTCCGGAGGATGTTATACATTTCTCGTCTTCCTATACTGCCGTACGTAAGTATATTTCCTTTAGTGTGTCGGTGAGCTGGTTCTCCGTGCCTTCGGGTCTCAGAGTACCCTGCTCAGGATTCTGCTCTATTCGCCTTTCGTTTAATTAGACTAAATGATACACCTGTGTATACACTAACCTTTAGAGCAGAGAGTGCCCCCAAGAAAGCCACATCTAGAAAATTAGCTGGTTGTCACTAAAGGCCAAATGCACGAATAAATATGTTTGGCTAGTCAGGGAACTCCAATTTTAAATGTATGGTTGCGTTTGTTTTTTCAATCTTATCTACAAAAGGGAATTTACTGAGAGCATGCATACACATAAAAAAGCGCATTACTCGAAGACCAAAGCACTATACAACAAACTATATGGTACTCATACATAATAAACTCAATTACATGATTCTCCAGAGAGGGGAAAACAATAGAAAGAGGGGGACGGGGTTTATTAAAATACGACAGGAATCTCAAGCCTGCTCCCCCGTACAACATAAACGCGCGTGTGCCAGCTCCGTAGAAACCGTGCCTCGCCATCCGTTTCCAACTGGCCTAACCGACACTTTCAGTTGACGATGTGCAGCCTCTGCAAGCCTATAGGTACTACATCGCGCGGTACGGGGTGCGGCGCGCCTCTGCGGGGCACCTGCGTCTCCGCAAAAGAAAGAGAACCACAGTGACCACAAGATGTTCGAAAGGGTTGCACCGGCGCCTGATGTTGGGGTTCATCCGAACGTGAAACATCCTATATGCGAGCCGCCACATTGTTCTCGCAACTACACACTCGAAAAAAAAAATAATGTGAGAGGATCTCGGGAGTACCGCAGTTTGCACACTTGTCATTGGGTACAATACTCCATCTGGCAAGGCACTGCTCCGTGGGGAGGACACCTCAGCGCCTAAGCTAGTCAAAATCTTGCACTTCGTTTGGCGGCCGACAAGCTGCCCACGCTCGCCATTTGGGGACAACGGTCTCTCGTTGCTCACCAGCTGAAAGCCTCCGAACGGCCACTAGTTCGAAGATACGTATGTCTTGTAGGTCGCCTACATTAGGATCTGACAGGTCAGCATCGAGAGTCAACTTTGTCTCGGCAACCACGCGCAGAGATGTGTCCGCCTGACTCGTACATGAGTCACTGTCGGGATGTATGGAAAGGCAAGGCCTCTTCTGCTCGTCGGAAGGTGTAGGATCTGATGGGGGACTAGCGCTGTCCTGTCATTCCAAACAAAAGTCTCTATAAGGGACGCGAGTCGGTTCGCCACATGGCGCGGGATTGTCGCGATACGCGCCACATTAGAGATGAAAGCGCCCGCTCGTGTGTTGACGACACTGACTTTAGCATTTAGTGTGAGGTTGAAACGCGCTGAGCGTGCGTTGCTCGCGAGAGAACTAGGTCCCAAGTTCGGGGAGAGACCCCGCTTGGCTCGAACAGTATGAATTTCTGGTACGAATTTCCGCAAGTGCAGGAGAGGATTCTCAACTGCTGCGGTGTTCTGAGTGGTCAAGTTTGCACTTGACACGGGTGTTATTTTCAATTAGCATTTTGAATCAGTCTTCATATTTTGACGCATCGGGACCGGGTGCCGGTTGCCAATTTCTAAAACTTTCTCCAATACAAGAAGCAAGCTGCTCCTTTGTTTTTTAGTGGTAGTTGTCGTTCTTGGAATGTGATAGGTGTGAAAGGCGAGGCTACATTTTTTTACGGGTGAAAGCGTCATATAAACACCTCAAGCTTTAAAATAATTTATAGGGCCTTCAGCGCCGGGGCTTGAACTTAGTTCGCCGCAGGCGAGAAATCTAGGCTATAAGACCTGATCTCTTCGGCATCAAAAACCAACGCGTATACGGCTCGGTGATGCAGTATTCGCACAGAAGGGCGTTATTTTTTTTCTGCTTTTTAACTGGTGAATACTGCGCTACTAGATAGACAGAGATAACTGAAAGACGGCGCATGAATTGCGCTTTATTCGTTGATCATACTGGGGAATACTGCGCTACTTGATAGACAGAGACAATTTAAAGACAACCCACTAATTGCGCTTCATTTGTGTCTCGTCTTTCACTTGTCTGTCTATCAAGTAGCGCAGTATTCCCCAGTATGTTCAACCAACTGGCCCCCGTGTTTGCATTGTTTGAACTGGTCTCTACCTTCCCAGTCCACCCCCCCCCCCCCCCCTCCGGGCTTGAATGCCCGCTCAAATAGCCGCTAGAGGGCGCTACGATACCCTGGATTTCGCACCTCCACGGTATAGGCTCCACCTGCAACCATAGATTAGACACGGGCTGTTGAAAGTGAAGAAATACAAGCAGCTAAAATTGAATTGGCCCGATATATATGGCCGGGGGACGACGGGCACGTCGGAAGATCTGTTTTACCTCCTCCACCCTCCGCCCTACAGCGCCATTTCATAAATCTGACGTAATTTTACATATTTACCAGAACGGGTTGAGCAGTGGTTTGTCCGCTATGATACAACATGATGAATTCATTTTAAAATTGGCAACGCCATCAATTATCTTGGTCAAAATAATTTTTACGAAGCGTTACTTATCCCAGGTTTTTAAAGGCTAGAGATTTTCCTTTAATGAACAAGGTTTTCGCATGGAAGCCTAAACGTCGGTATTCGTTTTCAAGAAAGAATTGATTCGCGATATATTTTATAAAGCGAACTCGCTACCTGACCGGGCAAGATTTGTCAAAATTTTGATTTCTTGTTTCATAACTGTTTTTTCTGAAGTCATTACAGCCACTCTGGATTAGATATGATTATACCTGTGTTTTCCGGAGACCTTGGTTGGGCATCACAACAGAAACTTATGAACCAACAAGGACATACAAACAGTGATCGCCGTGTTATTAATCGGGTGAAGTAATCGCTGTTATTCTGTCCAAGGAAATGAACATTGCCATAAATTGTTCCCTTAGTTGTCTAGTGCCTCCAAGAGTCTTTAGGTTTGCTACAAATCATTGACCGAGTAAATCAAAATGCAAAATAAAACTAAACTGAGGCCATTTCAAAACTATTGCACGCTATATATTGTTACGCATATGCCACCGGAGTGAGAGACGACGAAGCTAAAGGAACCGTTGGGACTTGCCTGAACACTTACTGTGTTCTGTTCTGCTGTGCAGTGAACACTTGCTCATCACCTGCTGTGGTTTCCTGTGCTAGCCTTCTGCCCCGTATCATCTTGGTAGAGGTGCGGGATAGAAGGCTATCTTCTATTCGGCCGGGACCTCTCTCTTCCGTTTGACAGCGTACTGCCTCACACCGCTGATGCAAGCTCATATGTTCGTGACGCCATATCGCGAGCTGACGCCGCCTGTGTTGTTGCTCCCCGCCGACTGGCTTATTCCCAGAACTCCCAACAACAGCGCCATGATTCTCGACGTCGAGATGTCTACTGCTCTCCGGACTCTCTCGTCTTGCTCTGGACTCCCGCTCGTAGAATTGAGCTCTGTGAGAAGCTCTTGCCGCGGTACACAGGCCCCTACCGTGTTTTACGGCCAGTCACTTCTAAAAAGAATCACTAGATATTTTTAGATACCACCATGTTGCTAACGT
The DNA here is from genome assembly GCF_055883805.1 of Amblyomma maculatum. Taxonomy (NCBI): domain Eukaryota; kingdom Metazoa; phylum Arthropoda; class Arachnida; order Ixodida; family Ixodidae; genus Amblyomma; species Amblyomma maculatum. The sequence goes on from NC_139353.1 coordinate 118,434,950, forward strand.
CGTGCGTACCTCTACGTTTCGGGGATACGACGTAAATTGGAATGCGGTAAAATTACGCCGTTTCCGTACGCAGCTACCGCTGTGGTAGCTGCACTAAGAAGTGTGCAACAAAAAGCTGCGCAATTCATCTTTAACCGCTGCGGACGCACTGATTCACCTACTAACCTGATGCTTCGTATAGACCTTCAGTAACTATGTAGTGATTCTAAACTGCATTGTTTGAAATTGCTATGCCTGCTGTCGCTCAATTTAGTTCAGGTTGACAGCAACTCCTTTGCAATACGAGACATCAAAAAAAAAAATAAAAACGTTACACTCTTGCCTTTTAAGGAATATTTGTAGTAGTTTTGCGTACTACGTTTACTTTTGCCCTAAAAAGAACACGAACTGAACGCATGAGATGCCTCATTTGTGACTTACGTACTTGAGAGTCTTGAAATTTTTAAATGTAGTTGAGCTAAATTTATTCACTGCTTATATATTCGTGCATGTTTTCTCTGCTTGGCCTCTGTTGCAGGGCGCTCTTCTCGAAAAACAAATAGAAAAGATAAAGATCATATTGGCAGATTGGCGTTAAAATATTGTTTTTTTTTTATATCTGGCATTTCCCGCACTTGGGTTTAATGTTTTTAACTTTATCTATCTCTGTGCACACCCGTTCGTGTGATTTTAAATATTATAGAGTTGCTTACCATTCTGGAACTGCTTAGGCTAAAGCTTGCGCAGACTTGATTTGTGTCCAACCTGCCATGTGAAACCCCGCTTGGTTAAAAAAATACTAAACAAAATGACAGTAGAAATATAAAATCACCGCAGTTGAAACTCATTAATTCCCGCTTATGTAAATCACTATAAGCTGCGCCAGGTCGATGCACCGATTAGGTTCCTAATCGCCGAAGTGATCATCTGTCAATATTTTTGAAGCCTCTTTTTCGAAGTCAGTGCACTCGCTAAATCCAGAAACGCTCGGATATAGAACTTTAGCTGTCAACATGTGAAAGGCGGCATCTGAACTTTCTTTTGAATTTATTTTTCCGCAACTCCCACCAGCGCTAGGCACTGGACCTACGCAGTTATAAGGGGAAGGTTGCCCAGTCGAGGCGAAGAGTGGTGCGGTCCCGCTTTTCTCCACTCGTTTTTCTGTTTGACAATATTTTCAGTTCAGACGATCTTCTAGCCATCAGCCGTTCAGTTTCTTGTATTAATACGGAGCGGGGGCCTTGGAGCAGGAGACCACTTGTTGCTTAATAGCGTAAACGGACAGGTTGGGAAGATGGTTGCCAAAACCATTGCTGGCTTTCTAGTCCTCGCTGCGTCCCTTACAGGTAAGCATTCCTTGCTGGGCCTTCCGTTAATGGTAAAAAAAGCCGTTAGCAGTTGTGGCTGATAGAGTGGTGTTTTTGTGATCTGTTTCAGTGCGGAATGCACGAGAAAGCGGTCGCTATTTGGTATTGTACAAAATTGGGAACTTTTGGGAAAGCCATAATAAAGCATTTCTTGCCTCAGCTGTGAGATAGTGGGCAGATTGCTGCTCAGTAAGGGTTTACGAATTCAGGGGATGCGATAACATATAGATGCTTCTTACCTGTTTCTTAACATATAGTGTTTATTACCTACTTTAGCCTTTTTTGTTTTGAAGCCCTACTCAAAAGAATAAAGGGAAACCGGTGTTATCAAGAGCATCGCTCCTAGTTGATACCTCAGAGCACGGCTTTAAACCAATCAAACGAGACGTCAAAAAGTTACGTTTCGTTAGGAACCACAAACCGGTGCACCTTAGTAACATTAATGCATGTTCTGAGCTAACCAGCACTAAATTTTATCACAATCGAGCAACACAACTAAGTGTCAAAAATTCCCCTGAACGAACCGATCATAACTCCGTAAAAAACGTTGAACCTGCAAAATCTGACTGAGACGTTTTGATTGTTAACCGCACAGAACGAATTTATAAGGCCACTGGCTCAACAGTACTTCCCGACCATCGGCCGTCGGACAGATGTTAATGCCGTAATGAGATAGGAAGTGGCGAAAGCAAATAGAGCAAGCATGCACACGCAAAGCTTTCCTCATCATGACTTTTGTCACTAGACTCTTTGACATGAGCACAACAATGACCGCGCTCACTCAATCTTGCTTTCCAGATTTATGGTTCAGCTCGGCCTACGAAGGCGCCTAGTTAACTCGGCATCCGGTATTGTAAATGGCGGTTGTTGTGTTACTCTTGTCCAGCGCTCACCTGGCTGTCTTCAACCGATGAACTCGACCAATTTCCGCACACTCGCGGCAATTAGCAGAATAATAATTTTCTTTTTCATATGAAAGAGACTCAAACGCACATGCAATATTATTTCAAGAAGTGATGAAAATGATTAAATAAACGTTACCATTTTTCAAAACTCCAACATTTTCTTAGTACGTATATATTGTCACGCTAATGACGACGATGAGGGATGGTGATGGTGAGACAGAAGAAGTAGACGAAGCATTGGTGCCTGGGGCTAGTAGGCTTCACCTTATCCCACTGCCATATCACTGTAAATAAACACCCCTTTGCTATTTCATCGTAACAACTTGGTGGAAGGTGCTCCGTTCGATCCCCAAGTACGGCGCAGCAAGAACCACTGGAGTTTCGACGTAGTCGCCGCCTTGCTGGACTGCCACCGCTTCCAAACATCATGGACCACAGCGATTCTAACCGCGCCGGCCGCGACGCTGCAAGCCAGGCTGGTGACAGGCCTGCCTCCTCCAGCTCTATTCCCTGCCAGCCTTACCGGGAACCACGACCGTTTGCAGGAGAGGAAGGTGAGGACGTTGAGAAGTGGCTACTTCATTATGAACGAGTTAGTCGGTACAACCGGTGGGACCCTATCACCATGTTCACAAATGTCGTCTTCTTTCTAACTCACACTGCGATGACATGGTTCGAGAATAACGAGGACAATTTGACAACTTGGGAATGGTTTGCCACCGAGATCAAACAGCGTTTTGGTGACTCTGTACCGAGCAAAAAACGGGCTGAGCAGACCCTTGCCCAAAGAGCTCAGTTGCCGGATGAAACTTGTACCACTTATACAGAAGAGATCCTCCGATTGTGCAGATGTGTCAATTACAACATGCCCGAAGAAGACAAAGTCGGCCACATTTTGAAGGGTATCGCGGCTGACGTGTACAACTTTTTAATCGCCAAAGACAGCCTTGAAACCGTCTCCGATGTCATTAAACACATCCGCGCTTTTCAAGCTCTGAAAACGCGTCGTATTGTGCCAAAATTTGGGCGGCTGGCCAACGTGCCTACCGTGGCCAGCCTTGATGACCACGCCCAACTAGATCTTCCGTCGACGATCCGGCAAATCGTGCGGGAAGAACTCCTGCGGCTCAACCCACTTCCCCTGCACGAATCTGCTGAGGTCTCTGTCCAGAGGGTATCTAGACGGCCGGCTTCACCACCACAAGCGATTACCGTTCAGCCTTTCCCACAAGCTCCTGAAGTTGCAGCTTCCATTGACTATCCTCCTATGCATTTCGCCAACCGGAATGCGTCGGTGCCTGACGCCCCAAGGTATGACGTCGCCTCAAGTGCCCATAGATCTTCCATTCGATCTACCAGGATTCCTGAGCAGTATGAGCATTCAGACAGACCTACGACGCACCCAGCTGTTCCCTGCTCTTATTCGCAACAGCATTTTCTACCTTCTCCGCCGATATGCTACCGCTGCGGCGTCGAAGGTCACATCGCCAGATACTGCCGCAGTAGGTTCCCACCTCGCTATAACCGTCCGGCGCTTCCAACAGTACCCAACAATCGGCAATACAATCCCGTTTTTCAACAATCAAATACTCAGCGTGGGTATTACCGCAACATCCATAACCAGAATATCCGCGACCACTCCCCTGCATCTGATAGAAGTGTTACTCCACCACCCGCCTTCCGTGCGCGTCGTTCTCCATCACCACGACGGCGCCCCATGTCGCCTCAGCATCCTCAGCAGGAAAACTAACCAGCGCGACCAATGGGGGTGAGGCCGCTGGAAATGTGCTGTGTGCCAACATCCCTCCAACTATAATGCTCAAAAACAAAATTCGTGTGTTTATTGATGGTGTGTATACATTAGCTTTGGTGGATACGGGTGCGACTGTGTCTGTGATGAGTAATCAGTTTAGGCGCTTGTTGGGACGCAAAGTGATGTTTGAATATGACCGTGCTTCAACGTTTTGTGGTGTGAGTGGAGAGGCGTTGCGGCCACTGGGTGTGTGTAGTGCGCAAGTGTCTGTGGGTGGTGCAATTTTTCAAGCCGAATTCGTAGTCTTACCCCACTCTACGCATGACATCATTTTAGGAATGGACTTCTTGAAGTTTTGTGGCGCTACCGTGGACTGCCGAAGTCAAGAGGTTCATTTTGATGGCTCGCATCTGCCGACACTTTTTTAAAGTGGCCGTGATGAAGAAACAGTTTTTAGTATTACCGAAGACACAGTAGTTCCACCCTTGTCTGCCATGTTCGTCCCCGTGTCCGTTCCACTTCTTGAGAAGGTTTCATTCCAGGCCATGGTGCACCCAGTTCACTCAGCATGCCTGAAGAAAAATGTAATTATCCCTCACTGTATGATATCCGTGCATCATGGTAGTGCCTCGTTATGGACCATCAACCCATCGTCCGAGCCCGCAGTTTTACCAACGGGATTGAAGCTTGCCTCCTGTGGACCCGATGCGCCCCACGTCGTTGCTTTGGTCACAGATGCTACGAGTGCCACCGTACCTTTGCCTGCTGATGAAACTTCAATCTCCCGCATGATCAGCGCCGATCTCAGCTCACCTCAACGCCGTACTCTTGTGGATATTCTTCTACCTTTTTCGCCTATGTTTGACTTTTCTGAAACAGATGGACCAACCTCTCGCCCTACACATCGGACCCATCATAGCATCGACACTGGTTCGGCTCGTCCCATTCGTCAAAAGCCATATCGCGTGTCCCCATCTGAGCGCAAAGTCATTCATGAGCAAGTGGAGGACATGCTTCAGAAAAATGTGATACAGGAGTCATCTAGCCCCTGGGCTGCCCCTGTTATTCTTGTACGCAAGAAAGATGGTTCGTGGCGATTCTGCGTCGATTATCGGCGTTTAAATTCTGTTACGAAAAAGGACGTCTATCCTCTTCCTCGCATAGACGATGCCCTCGACTGCCTCTCTGGTGCGTCCTATTTTTCTTGTCTTGATCTCAGATCTGGCTACTAGCAAATTCCAATGGACCCTGCGGATAAGAAAAAAAATAGCCTTCGTAACGCCAGATGGCCTTTATGAGTTTAATGTTATGCCATTCGGGCTGTGTAATGCGCCAGCTACATTCGAACGCTTTATGGACACAGTTTTGCGCGGCTTAAAATGGGACATTTGTCTTTGCTATCTGGACGATGTCGTGATATTTGGGAAATCCTTCCAAGAACACAATGACCGTCTAGTACGTGTCTTGAATTGCCTGCACAACGCCGCCCTAATTCTGAACTCCAAAAAGTGCCGCTTTGGAGAGCGCCAAGCGCTGGTGCTAGGACACCTTGTCAATGGTGATGGTGTAATGCCGGATCCCCAGAAAACTGCCGCTGTTGAGTCTTTTAAACCCCCGCAGACAGTGAAGGAGTTGCGCAGTTTTCTAGGGTTGTGCTCGTATTTTAGACGCTTTATACATCGCTTTGCTGACGTTGCTTACCCATTGACGTGCCTTCTCCACAAAAACTCTACTTTTAACTGGACACCAGACTGCGACGCGTCATTCCGTCAACTGAAGTTTCTTTTAATATCGAAACCCATCTTACGTCACTTCGATCCTACTGCAATGACAGAAGTACACACGGACGCTAGTGGAATCGGCCTTGGTGCAGTCCTTGTCCAACGGCACAATGAACGAGAGCATGTTATCGCGTACGCAAGTCGTACCCTGAGCAAGCCGGAGCGAAACTACACAGTCACCGAACAGCAATGCCTAGCTGTAGTTTTCGCTGTGCAGCGTTTCCGTTCATATTTGTACGGACGTTCGTTTACTATCGTAACTGACCATCATTCACTCTGTTGGTTGCGGAACCTTCGAGACCCATGTGGTCGCCTCGCACGCTGGGCCCTCCGGTTACAGGAATATGACTTTGCCGTGGTTTACAAAAGCGGGAGGCGTCATGCAGACGCAGATTGTCTTTCTAGGATGCCAATGGCCACGACTGGACCTGAAAGCGACGATTTCGACAATTATATATCGACCCTCGAGCCAGCGTTCCCCGACACGAATGTTTTCAAAACGGAACAGCAAAATGATACCAGTCTGCAGCCTCTCTTTGCCCAAGCCAACGTACCTACAAGCCGTTTTTGTGTGCATGATGGCCTCCTATGGAAAAAGAGTAATTCGCCTGTCGGCCAGCGATACCTACTCGTAGTTCCCAAGACGTTGTGCACGGACGTATTGCGTGTTATGCATGATAATCCAACTTCTGGGCATTTGGGATCGGTTAGAACACTCCACCGTGCTCAACAAAGATTTTACTGGCCCAGAATGCGCTCGACGGTTGAACAATACGTTGCCAGTTGCAAGCAATGTCAACGCCACAAACGTCCAACTGCAACTCCGTGTGGCTTGCTGCACCCTGTGAAGACCCCGACAGCACCGTTTGATCAGGTAGGCATTGGCCTCGTAGGTCCGTTTCCGAAGTCCGTGGATGGAAATCGCTGGATTGTAATCTGCGTGGACTATCTCACACGTTACTGTGAAACCGCCGCTCTTCCATCTGCTACGGCGCATCAGGTGTCGCTTTTCTTGCTGCACTCAGTCATCTTACGACACGGGCCGCCACGAATTGTCATCACTGACCGGGGCCGACAATTCACTGCTGATGTTGTTGAAGAGCTCATGCGTTTATGCTCCGTAACTTTCCGACACTCGACGCCATACCATCCCCAGACAAATGGCTTGACTGAGCGCGTCAACAGAACGCTTATCAACATGCTAGCCATGTATGTGGACGCAGGGCATAAGAACTGGGACACCATACTGCCCTTCATCACGTATGCGTTTAATACCGCCACGCATGAGACGACTGGGTACAGTCCATTTTTTCTGCTTTATGCCAGACCGCCACGCTACTCTCTGGATACTATCCTGCCCTTCACAAGCCGTGAAGACCCCAGCCTGGCTGAGACCCTCTGTCTCGCCGAAGAAGCTCGGAGAATCGCCCGATTACGGTCTGGTGCTTCACAAGAACGTTCCAAAGTGCGATACGATGCCTGTCACCGGAGGGTCACGTACTCTGTAGGTGATTTAGTCTGGCTATGGCGTCCAATTCGGCGCCGTGGCCTACATCAAAAACTCTTGGCCCATTATGACGGCCCATATGTGGTTATCAAACGCCTTAGTGATTTAACTTATGGAATAGCCCGCCTGACAGCATCGGGTCGCCGGTCTGCCAAAACCGAACTGTGTCATGTTGCCCGCTTGAAGCCGTGTCAGCCTCGCACGACTCACGAACACGCCCAGAGGGCTTCGTCTGAGTAGGGGGGAAATGTCACGCTAATGACGACGATGAGGGATGGTGATGGTGAGACAGAAGAAGTAGACGAAGCGTTGGTGCCTGGGGCTAGTAGGCTTCACCTTATCCCACTGCCATATCACTGTAAATAAACACCCCTTTGCTATTTCATCGTAACAATATTTAACTAAGGGAAGTGTTGGAGCACAGAACAAATGGTAACCCTTATTTCATAAATTTCATCAACTATTAAAATAGTATTGAATCTACCTTTTTATATCTTTCGTTTGACAAACGGCATTGATTATTCTGCTGATTATCGCGAGCGTGTGGCAATTTGTCCAGTTCACCGGCTAAACCCATTCAGGCGAGCGCTGGACAAGCGTTGTACAGAGAAATAAAGCCTGGTTATGTGCGCCAAAACAAATCGAACGGCCACTGATTGCTATTACCTCACGACACCAGGCTCCAACGCAAGAGCTGTTTCGAGAGCAAAAAATCCCAGCGCAAACTCCTGCATGGGAGATTTGTCACTTTATATGAATTTAAGATACGGAGGTGGTGCAGATTGCCACCTGAATTTCCGATCGACAACTCGGAAGCTGTCAGATGGGAAATTTAAAATGGAACTGGGAATCAAACACAGTGTCTTTCGTTGTCGTCTAAGATATGCAACCCCTAAGCAACGTAGCGGCATTCGGACGGCTTGGTTAAAGTGAGGAAACTTTTCCGGGGGATTTTTCTCATTAGGTGGCACTTTACGAGTGCATGCTATAACGTGCATAAAGTTGATATGAAATATGATGTAGTTAGTGCGCATATTAAGAGTGCAAGGATTTACCTATTAGCAAGGTGCATGAACGGTCAATGGGAAAGGGGAGCCTGCAAATTGAAGTCGTTATCGGAGCCGAATAATGAGCTCGAAAGTTAGAGCCTAAGGATTGCACAAATTATCCACGGTGAAATATGTTTAAGCGGGAGAGTAAATCACCCATGTCGTCCACGCACCGCTCTAGGCGAGGTCGTTGGAAAACGGTGGCGGCATCATGAGAGCAGCGGCACTGGAGCATGAAAGCGCCTCCTTTCTTATAATCAAGAAATCTAGAAACATTGAGTGCAACTTGAAGAGAGGATATGGGAGAGAATAATAAGTAGATTTAGGTGGCATATGTGCATACGTATAGAAACATGCCTCTCAAATATTTTTTCTCAGCATAATGCGAAATTATTATGACCAAAACGCAATGCTCAAACTTCGCATTAGCGAGTGCCCTAATCACTGACCAATTGTTTTAGCACTAAAGCACAGATCCGACATTCCTGTTAGATGTTTCCCATGTGTTCAAAGAGATGTGCACCTGTCACAGGGTTCTCGTAGATGCCAAGCACCTCATATTCATTGTTATGGTCGCCAGCACCTACATGTGAGGAAAAACGGTGAAGAATTGGGGACAGTGCATACCGCAGGCAGCTCCAAGTTATGCACAATAAAGAACCAGCATAATACACGAAAACAATGCGCACGCAATACCGCTAGCCCATGCTTTGCCAATCGGCCCAAATTCCGAGGCTAACAAAAATGCTATGGATGAGATTTCGGATTAAGCTGTAAAACTGGCATCTCCTATACAATAATACAATTTAAAATAGAGTTAAAAATGGTATCACTCAAAGGAAAAGTGTATAACAGTTGCATCTTGCCTATACTCACCTATGGGGATGAAGAGTGTAGGCCAAGGAAAAGGGTTCTGCTTAAGTTTAGGACAACGCAGAGTTCCATGGAACAGAAAATGTTAGATGTCAAGTTAAGTATAAGGAGGCGTGCAGAGTGCTTCAAAGAAATAACTCAAGTTACTGACATTCTAGTCGAAATTAAAAAGACGAAATGGGCATGGGCAGGACATGTATTTCTAAAAGAGGATAACCGATAGTTCTTTAGAGTAACCTAATGGATTAGAAGAGATGTAAAGCGTGGCAGGGCCGGCAGAAAATTAGGTGGGTGAGTGGTAATAAGAAATTCGCAAGTGTCAAGAAGCTGTAGCCAGCACAGGGAGAGGCCTTCGCCCTGCTATGAGTATAGTAAGGCTGATGATGATGATGAATATCTAGTTTATGTGAGAATTAAATATTATTGCTATAAAATTAGGCTAGTTATATACAAGAATAAAAAAACGCCAAAATTTTATTAGCGTTACTTAATGTTTGAGAAATGGATAGTGATCAGATGCAGCTCAGTTCAGTCGTTCAGTCGTGTCCGACTCTTCGTGACCCTATGGACAATGTCACGCGTCACGCTACGCTCTCCGGTCTCCCACCATCTTCCTAACATCATATAACTTCATATGCAGCGTCTCGAGGATGCCATCTATCCATCGCGTTCGCTGCCTACCCCTTCTCCGGCGACCCTCAATCTTTCCCAACTTAAAATCTTTCTCCAGCGACTCCTCTCTTCTCATCAGATGACCAAAGTAGCTGAGGTTTAACTTTAGAATTTGACCCTCCAATGAGCAGTCAGGGTTTATGGTAGACAATATCGACTGATATGATCCTCTGGCAGTCCACGGAACTCTCAAGAGTCTCCGCCAGCACCACAATTCAAACTCGCCAATTCTCCGGCGGTCAGCCTTCTTCCCAGTCCAACTGTCGCATCGATACATAACAACTGGAACGACCATAGCCCGAGATATACGGATCTTGGTTGGCAGACTAATGTCTCTGCTCTTTACTAGGTTGTCAAGGCTAACCATGGCTCTCTTTCCCAGAAGCAGTTGTCTACTAATTTCATGCCTGCAGTCTCCTTCCGGGGTAATCTTGCAACCCAAGAAGAAAAAATCTGTCACAGCTTCCACTTCTTGTCCATTGATGCTCCAGGACTTGATAGAGCAAGACGCCATGATCTTTGTCTTTTTAATGTTCAGTGTAAACCCAGACCTATCTGTTTTACCAGATGTCAAAGGGCCGATAAAACCATAAGCTATACAACCCATAAAAAACAAGACAAACTTCTCATTCTCTTGTTGTATGCGCATCAGAAGCATTTTGAGTTCCCCTTCACTAACTGCCATTGAAGTGGTATCATCCGCATATCTAGGGTTGTTGATACGTTTTGCAGCAATATTCACTCCAGCTGAAGACTCGACCAGACCGGCCTTCCTCATTATGCCCTCTGCATATAGGTTAAATAGGCAGGCGACAGTATGCAGCCTTGTCTCACTCGTTTCTCAATCGGAAACCAATCAGTAAGACCATGCCTAGTTCTGACTGTGGCCTCTTGCCCTTCATAAAAATTCCTGAGGAGACAGATGAGGTGAATTGGAACTCCCATCTCTTGGAGAGCTTGCCACAATCTGCTGTGAGCTACGCAGTCAAACGCTTTCGCATAATCAATAAAGCAGAAATAGATGGGTTTCTGGAGCTCTTGTTTTTTCCATGATCCAGTGAAGGTTGGCAATCTGGTCTCTAGTTCCTCTGCCTTTGCGAAACCCATCTTGCACGTCCGGAAGTTCCGGAGCCACATACTGCTGCAGCCTCACTTGGAGGATTTTCAACATCACCTTGCTAGCATGCAAAATAAGCGCGATCGTGCGGTAGTTGGAACAATCTTTGGCACTGCCTTTCTTTAGTATGGGGATGTAAATTGACCTTCTCCGATCCTGTGGCCACTGCAGGGTTGTCCAAATTTGCTGACATATAGTATACAGAACGTTAACAGCGTCGTCATGGTAGAGAGTTTAAAGCAACTCAGCTGGAATATCATCAATTCCGCTAGCTTTGTTCTTACCAAGGCTAGCTAAGGCCCATTCAACTTCTCTCGTCAGGATGCCCGGCTCGAGATCAGCAGTCACAGCCGTATTTTGTTGGGTTTGCTCATCCGGGTCCTTCTTGTACAGTGCTTCTGTGTATTCCTGCCACCTCTTCGTTATCTTTGAAGCTTCCGTGAGGTTCCTGCCTCGTTTGTTCTTTATCTCGCCCAGCTTAGCACAGAAGCTTCCTTTGATATCTTTGATTGCCTTATACAGAGGTGTTGTGTGCCTTAATTGGCGGTTGTCCTCAACTGCTTGGCACTGTACGTTCAGGAAGGCATTCTTATCTCTCCTTGCTATTTTCTGAAAAGCTGCATTGAGAACCTTGTATCTTTCTCTTTCCCTCATAACTTTTGCCACCCTCCTTTCCTCAGCTATTTCCAAAGCCTCTTCAGATAACCAGTTTGCTTTCTTGTATTTCTTTTTCTTTGGAACTACCTTAGTAGCAACTTCTTGTATTATATCACGAACATCAGTCCAGACCTCTTCTTGCTCTCTTACTTCTAGATCTAATTCTTGATATCGATTCCTCACTTCCACAGCTTATTCTGATCTAATTTGATCCAGATCATATGTGAAAGGCCTTCTAGTTTTCGGCGTTTTCCTGAATCGAAGCTTAAGTTTGGCAACAAGAAGCTGATGATCGGTGCCGCAATCGGCCCTAGGCCTCTTTTTACTGCTTGTATAGCTCTTCTCCATCTCTGCCGGCAAAGAATATAATCGATCTGATTCCTGTGCAGACCGTCCGGTGATGTCCATGTGTAGAGGCGCTACTTGTGCTGTTGAAAATGAGTATTCGCTATGGTCAGGTTGTTTTCTTGACAAAACTCTACTAGCCTCTGCCCAGCTGCATTTGGCTCACCAAGACCGAACCTGCCTGTAATTCCGGATATTTCTTCACTTTCCACCTTAACATTCCAGTCTCCTATGAGAGAAAGTGATCAGATGGCAACTATTAAAATCTGGCCCGCATCGTGCCGTTAGTCAAATGTGCGAAAAACAATATCGAAGGTTTTCAAACCAACACAGAAACACTTCTTGCAGGCTCAGCGGTAGTGAATAGGTTTTCCAAGAAACGCATTCCTATTTTTTTCTTACTGTGGACCAGAAATTGAGGAAAACGGAATAGATTAGACTTGCATGAAAGCAGCTTGTTCGTGCGCCATTGGTATTTACATGGCTTACTCACTGCATAATATTTTGTCTGTAAAGCGCAGGCTACTGAAATCACGTGCACATTCTGTATAGTAATGAGTACATGGCTTAGAAACAATACGTCGCGAATTCGGAACACTGTCTATCAGACGTTGAAGAACAAAACAGAACAGTATATTTTAGAGCAAACGCAGCTCAATATTCAGTTAGATTATTTCAGTAAATCAGCTCAAGGTCGAAAAGAAGTTGATATGCCAAGGCCGCATTGGCATACCAACTTCTTTCGTCGGCAGTAAAGGACACTCAAAATTTTGAGTCAGCCGTTCGTTGGCAAGGTGTCTTTACAACCTCAAGTGGACTTGCAACAACTTGCAACTCGCATACTCAACTTGCAACGTATTGTCAGGTGGTGTACCATGCTGGCATTCAGCAAGTGAAAAAAGAAGTGTCTGGGTGTGTGAGCGAAGATGACACTCAGTGTGTTGAGTAGTGCGGCTAAGCGATGCCCATCGATTTTAGAGTGCTGTTACTCATCAGTGCTGTTACTCATCAGTGCGCGATTTCCACTTGTAACATCATTGTTGGCTGTGAAATCATCGATCCTGTAGAACGGGCTGAATCACCACTGTGGACGCCACGACGGTACCGTCACCATGTCCACAGATTTCACCCCCTCTACGGCCGCTGCCCCAACTGTCGTGATGGCACAACCCCCGGACCCGGGCACCTTCTGCGGGACCGACGACGTTGATGTGGATGATTGCTTGGCCCTCTACGAACGAGTAAGCAAACACAACTGCTGGGATGCAACGCTCATACCGGCAAATGTCATATTTTACTTTACCGGTACCGGGCGCGTTTCGTTTGAAACGCACGAAGACGAACTGACATCTTGAGACGTGTGCAAACAGAAGCTTCACGACCTCTTCGGAAAACCCATTGGACACCACCTTGCTGCCTACAAAGACCTGGCATCTCGCTCCCAAACATTATGCGAATAATATATTTCCTATATACAAGACGTTCTATCCCTGTGCCGAAAGGTCGACACGGCCATGAGTGACGAATATAAAATGGGCCACATACTAAAGGGTATAGCCGACGACGCTTTTTTCCCTCTTCTTATGCAACGACTGTTCAACTGGGGACTTTGCTCTTCAAGTTTGCCGGCGCTTCGAGCAGGCGAAACAAGAACGCATATGTCAACGTTTTGACCGCCTGCCGAACACACCTGCTACCTCGTCCGGTACTCACCTGCCTTCTCTCCGCCAGACTTCCAACCCGACTAACTTGACACGAATTGCCCGCCGCGAGCGCGAGACCATGGCTCTCGCTGTTTCCTCATCTCATCGGACTGACAACGCCCTTCCTACGATATTCTTCATCCAGGCTGTTTTTCGCCAGGAGGTTGCTAACATGGGCATCTCTACTGGCCACGTCCCGAACGCCATCGACTCCAACTCATCCCCTCCTGTGATCGCTGGTTGCTGGCTCTAACCCCAGGTTTATGCCTCGATACCGCTACCGCAATCCCAATTACTGGCGTACCGCTGACGGTCGCCCCATTTGCTGCAACTGCTTCCGTGTTGGTCAGATCTCCCTTCATTGTCGCAACCGCTGTTACATGACGTCACGCCCAATCTACTGCGTCATATCGCAGTGGAGTCTCTGCATCGCGCCGTTCCTCGTCCCAACCTGACCTGTCCCGTGCAGATCCTGTTCTACCTGTTCGTGTTTCCAGCCGGTTGCCTTCCCCGCAAACCTGACGTTCCCGCTCTCCTCTTCCGCGTTGCAATTCTTCAGCGCCCTATGCCGGCCGCTTTTCAGAAAACTAGACGATGCAGCTCCCGGAGGTGATGTATTCGCGACACAGACTGAAAAAACCTACCTTGACCTTTCCTCCTCAATCTAACCTCTTCGAAGTCCTTGTGGATAGTGGTCCTGTCTCTGCACTTATTGACACTGGTGCCCGACTCTCAGTCCTCCGTTCATCGTTTCGTCATCGCCTGAAGAAAGTCCTGACGCCAGCAGTTTCACCCACCGTTCGTGTCGCCAATGAGAGCCCTGCTGCCGTGCTTGCTATGCGTACCGCTCGTGTAACCATTGCTGGTCGTCACACACCAGTCTTATTGACTGTGCTCCAGGAATGCCCCCATGGCCTGATCCTTAACCTTGACTTCGTGACCGCTCACGCAGCCCTTATGGACTGCTCAACTGACATTCTACGCCTAGACCTTCCCATCTGCTCTTAATACACTCTCCAGGACACCTCGTCGCCATTCTGCAAAATATTTCCACCTCCTCCGGAAGCCGCGGTTTTTATTTCTATGTGCCCTTCGACGCCCGTGCAGGATGGAGACTACCTGGCGTGTCCAATTACAGACGTAATCCTGCACTGTCACGTTATCCTGCCACACCTCATCGTACACCTATCTCAGAATCGTACCACTCTCCCAATCCTAAACTTCAGTTTGTCGACCCAAGTCTTCCCCGACGGAGTTTTATTAGCTTAACTGTCCCCGCTGACCGACTGTTCTATGTCGTCTCCTTCACGCTGTGATCCTGTTTCCAGCATGATTGCGGCCGACTTGCAACCCGATTCTGTTGACACATTCTAAAGGCTATTGCTTTCATATATCGACATTTTTGATTTTGGTGCCCGACCTCTTGGACAAACGTCTGCCGTAGCCCATCGCATCGACACCGAATCTATTTCTGCCGCTTCTGTCTTTATATTTTGATGGCGCAGTTTTCAACCTGCAGACATGTTAAGATAGTTCACGATTACCCTATATACTTTCCAAATAATGCTATTGAAACCTGTGTTAGAACAAGTTCGAACAATTTCAAATTTCGAACAAGTTCGAATTTAGAACAAGTTCGGGGGATCTGTCCACTTCTAATTCTCTGCAACATAGAGCGAATAACCCTTGTTCTGTTATACGAATGTAAAATTATGGGTTAGTGTCCAAACACAAGTGCAACACTGTGTGTGCACTCTAAAGGCTCATACAGTCTAATCAAACCTCCCTTAAATGGCTTTCATGTTGAATAAGGAAAAGGGCAGTGTGTGTTTAGGTGCAAAAGAGGAGGTCACTGAAGAAATAAAACAAGACCGCACTAATTGCCTTCCTCAGACTTTGTTCAAGCGCAGGTACACATATAAACATGCAGTAGCATTCCCTGAGAAAACTCTCACAGTCAGCAAGGAACCCATAGAATAATAAATATAGTTGTGGTTTGACTCTGGTTAACTCCACCTGAATTCGATAGCAACAGCGGAAGCTTCTTTTGCCTGTTATTCCCCTATCATGCCCTATCAGAGTAATGAGCTACATTATTGGGCAAACTTATGCTCATCCTTTAATGGTATGAGGCGACAGCGTAAGTTACCTGTCTTCTTCTTCTTCTGCTCTTTCTCCTCCTCCACCTCGGCTGTTTAAGTTCAAGCGTGGCCCTCGCCGGGACCACGCGACGGCTAGAAACCTGGCGCAGTATTGCTATCGCAATAAAAGCTAATATGCACACCTTTTGACAAGAACTATGGATGAACTGCTGGTGTACATGGCGCTCTGTCTGGTGCAATACTTATGGCTAAACCGCTTCAGCGCCTTCGAAGGTGCCTTAAGCGTTTTGTTTGATGTTTTCGGCTGTCGGTTTCATACCAAAACGGGAAGCTTCGTTCTTTTTAATGTATTAAAATCCACTGTTTAGATGAAGGTATAAACCCTCTCCTGGAGAGCTTGTTCCTGCCTTGCATCCTCTTCCTTGTCTTATGTTTGGCGGTAAAAGCCTCTAAGAAAATCCTTTTTTTCTGTAATCAAATTCACGGCGTCGCAACGAAAAAATTAATGACATCACGAGCTTCGTTTCAAGAGATTTAATTATGACTGGTTAATTGAACGATACATTTGTCGCCTCGCCCTCACTGAGATGGCAAATTATATGGGATAAATATTCCCGATTACCCCGTTACTATTACTCAGCTATTTATATTTTAAAGCTTAATCTTATTACCCAGCATATGTCTTCCAAATCTCGAAGTCAGCAGTCAACGTATTCTCTACATCAGAACTGTTACAGACAGGCTAGGCTGGATAGCTATATGCTCCAGCCACTTCCGTGAGTATATTTGCTCTCTGGCCTCCATCTATCCATGATTTTTTGACCTAGTTGTGTATGTGCTTTGTTTTCTACATAGCGTTTAATGTCACAAATCAACTAAGCCTATGACGAATACACACTATGAGAGCGCGCCGGGCATTTCGGCCACGTGGTGTTCCTTACCGTGCACTGACAAAGCACACATGGGCGACGTGCTTTCTCCCTCAATGGAAAGCGGCCGCCAACGCCGGGATTGAACCAGCGTCAAGTTAAGCATTCGAGAACCAAAACCACTGAGCCACCTGGCAACAGTTGTGTATGTGTTCTTCATGTCGTGAAATTTGTTGTCATCTGGGAAATGACTTTCTGCAGTGAAGTGTTCAAGAGAAAGGATTAGCTACCTGCTAAGCCTCATCCCCCACTGTTTAGGTTCGTGCTTTCTGTCATTCTTTTGGCAGTGGTGTGCCAAGCTGTGCGGCAGATCGGCTGCAATCTGGAGACCCTCCGTAAATGCGGCGACGACTACATCCCCTACGGCAACTACGTCGCTTATCCCACCACTGGAAAAGGTTTGGAGAATAAATGCAAGTGCGTATACCACCAGTGCAATGCACGCAATCTTTTGCGAGGAAAGTGCAACTTGAGTTGTTAACCCGGATGTCTGCTCGTGTCGCATAGAAGTAGTCACTAATTTTGTAATGGTTCGTTCTCTTCGGAGAGGTCTCCGAAGACACGTCTCCAAAGCGGGGTGATTCGGTCGGGGTAAAAAAGCAATGACGCAGATAATGGAGATGAAAAGGGGAATTTTATTTGAAAGCCCACACAAGGGCAAACTGCTAGTTACTGAGCGAGGTCGCATAGACAAATTCAAGAATTGTAACTAAAAAGACCAGTATCACACAGCGAAACTACAAGTATCTGCAGAGCTAAACTTCTTGATTGAGTGTTTCAGTTAAGGGCTAGGTACGGTTGAATTATGGGCCAAGCAAAGAGCCTTACTCAAGGTTGAATGGTCTCCGATCAATTTCCTTCTAATCTCTTCGTTGACAAAGAAATATGAGTGGTCGTTTTAGTGGCCACACTCATGCGTCAATCAACCAATCGGAAAAGTTGTAATGCGAGGAGAGAATTGCGCCTCCTTGTCGAGCTCAGCTTCCAACCCCGGGTTCCGCTGATAAAGCGAAACTAATAAAAAATGACATCCTACTATTTCGGGTGAGGGTATTCGTTCCATGAGTTTTCTTAGTTTAATTTCTTATTTTGGAGTGGATCTTTGCAAGCTGGGATCTTGTGATATAGCACGAAAGAGGGTAATAATGCGCTCACAGTCACTTGAACGATGTAACAAAAACGCAGAAATTTTTACATATAGATATATTTATCCTGCGGTCTTCATAGGCCTGTGCAGTGAACCGATCATATTATATTTATTTAGGCTACTTCGTTTTCCGGCGTATGAGCTGAACTGAGAAATGACAGCAAAACGCCAGATACCGAGACGAATCATATAAACATAGAAAATTGCACGAACTCCAATAGTGCGAGGACTAAGGTTAGTGTGCTTTCATTACTCTCAATAGATATTCCATGCATATGATGGGATTTCTGCAGACTATATCAGCTGAATCGGTGACTTTTTCATGTATATTTATCCCATCATTTTTAGGGAAGAGATGCGCCAGATGGCGTGTACCGTGCGGTACGTGGACGACTGCTTGGAGGGTCTACCTCAGACAGCGCTTTTGCGGTCTCTAAAAGAATTGCAGGAGACCTTCGGTGGCATCTGTACTATCGGATCAGAGTTGTACAAGCGTAAGTTTTGCTGAATTGTTTACAATGTTGGGCTGAAGCCACAATCAAAGCAGGGATGCTAATCTTTCAGGTAGACATTTTTCGCCTTCGTGACGAATTTGCTCGCATGTTTTGCAAATACCCTGGCGACAGCGCTCCTGTACCAAACATGACAGGTAGACTTTTCTAATTTGCGGTGTATTCTGTCATGCATTAATAATCACGCTTTGTGGCAGGGGACTTGTATTTCCTGAGCAGTATTATCTCCGGTTCATTGTGAACATTTACAAGTTGCTTGGCTTCAAGCTGCAGTGACATAGGTGCTAAAATCCTTGGAGAATGGGGAGGTGCAAGATGCGCAAATTTATTATTCGAAGCCACACGGTAAATGTTTTATCTTGTAAGAAAAAATCACAAGCCACATGAATTTTGCGAGTAGCTACCAATATATAGCTACAGCAATGAAAAGCAGTGAAATATCTTCATAGAGGCCGTCACTAAGTATGCATTTCTTTATAGCAGAAAACCTCCGCTGAGATTACGTTACAATACTACGATATCACATCGGGTTAGGTTTTGCGTGCGAATATTCAGTTTTCTACAACAAAATAGTGAAATAAGGACAAAACGTCGTTCGTTATGCGTCAGAGACGTTTTTTCAGTGGTTAAACTAAAGTATGTCTCCCGAAAGCAAAGTCGTAAGTTTGAATAAAAAAGAGTAGGAAGAAATTAGATGAACGCTAATTCCATCGTCTCAAGTTCTCGCAAAACGCCTTTTGCACTACGCTTTGATTCCTAGAATCATTTAAATTTCCGGTAACGTTTGCTTTTGAGGAAGAGAAGACGCATTATGCAATTCTTAGTGGAAGTCTACAATTCTCCGAGGTACATTTGACGTCAGTTCGAATCCCTGCGCAAACAATCAAGCGACCTTGTGCGAGGACGCTAAACCGGAAGCGTAGCACTATAAAATTACTCTGAATGGAGCACAGAGCACGCTTTCGTCGAAGTTGTGTACGAGATCACGTGCCAATTTTCTTCGACATGAATTTTTCACAACTTGGTTACTGCAACGTGCAGTTTTTTCCACACCACGAGCAGTATATGCTGCGCATAAAGCACTTTCCCAAGTATATCTATAGGGTCATGCCCACATCGGAATTCATCTACAAGAGATTATTGCTGACTTTAAGAAGTTGCTAGTAAGAAATGTACTAGAATGCGACATGTATGCTTTGACCATTTACATGAGGTATTAAACCTAAACCCGGTGTATAGAAAGAAGCGCTGAATACTTTTAAAGGAGCAGTAGTTGACTTAGTATTCAATGAAGAGAGGTATAAACTAAGCTCGCGAGAAACAAAAAAAGCAAATTGGCAAGATGTCCATACGCCATATCAGACTAGTTTCTGCAATGCTTGATTTAAACTGTCTTTTTCAACATTTTCGTCGTTGTAATTTGAGTAATTGTCTGTAAATACCCATTTTATTGCAAATCATCTTGACATTAAATATCTTCAGCATATCAGAGACATGATAGTGTATATTGAACGCCGGTTTTTCTGGCGTCGGGTGCGCATGCTCAGTAACCACGCGTATATAAGTTCTTGCTGTCCGGTCGAATTCGGTAATCCGACGTACGTCTACAACAGTATTTCGCCCCTTCGCTGAATGTCGCCGTCACCATTGTAAGTTCAAGACATCGGCTCGAAATCATTGAGAAGATGACAGCTCTACGTAATCCTACTCGCCAAAGTGAATATATACGCAAAAAAGAGTGGCAATACTTTAGCTGTCAACGCCTGCCAACGAAACAGACTGAAACGTTTTAATGGTTTCTTGTTCTGTGTGTACAAAGTAGGCATAGTAAATGCAAAGAAGAAATGCGAGAAGGGATGCTGTTCCGCAAAAAACCCGACGGCTTCGCATATTCCTAAAATCTACAAAAGTAAAGTGGTATGATGCCATCATACTTCACAATGCGTTTTCACTGTTTGTTGTTCCCAGAGTACCAGAAGATCCTCCCATGCATGAATTCCGCTGGGTCAGAGATCAACACATGCTTCCAAAACCTCAAAAGCAGTCTGCAGAGGGCCGTTGTCAAGGCTCCCGTCAAAGAGGTCGTTCCGCACACCTGCTGGTGAGTAGCGAACGCTCGAGCAGTTTTTACGTTCCCAAACTGATTGGTTGTAAGACACCTTACCTGCAATAAGGATTGACGAAAGTGACCAATTGCAAGCAATGGATTTCGCAAGCGGCGAACGTAAGGCTAACGAAGCTTCAAATGACTAAGCGCATCCACGGTGCAGGTGCTTTTCCTTGGTCACATGCATGACATTTCCTTTTGGGAGGAATTCATAAATTGCGTTCGGCCGATAAACTTATGTCTCGCTTAATTTTATGAAAGACCAGGATTTGTTGCTTTCTTTCAAAACTTCAAAAAAAAACAGTGAAAAAATGACCTTGCTCAAATTACGCCCTAAAAAACAAGTCATACATGTTACCAAAGACATGATGCAGCTGTTTTGAGAAGACAAGACCCCTCTAATGTAATAACTACCCTAACTGAAAGCTAGAGTTTTTGCACACGTTGCTGTTATATCCCGTTGTTCAGAACAAGCTATAGCATCTTCGTGAATAACCAGGAAACGAGGCTTATTTCTTACCACCAAAAGATATGCGGAATACAAAATCCATATCTACTCATTTAGATATCTCAACACATTTACAGGGTGCTGAAAGAGAGGTGCTATGCATCTCCCAAACAAGCCATACTTATACTTACTATACAAAGAGCGAAATTTGATCAACTGCAGATTCTTTGCAACAGTAAAAATGTTTGAATATAGTAAATGAACCAAATCTATTAAGTGGTTGGCTTCGGATACGTTCTCATCTTAGATACCTGTTGATTTTGATAGAAACAAAGATTATGAATAGCTCAGAAACCGAGGCGTACAAGAAAAAGAGCACTTTGCTGCCTTCAGCAGCTTCCGCACGCAGTGTGTCATAAAAGAAATCTGAAGAAGCTAGCGAGCATGTGGAAAACACGACAGCGGTTACGAAAATTGTTTAACTAAATGGCTTTAATAAGTGAGAGCTATTAGACCCTTCTTCAGACCATATGGCTTCGGTAATTTTAACAAAAATAACGAGCGTGCATTTCTCAGGTTCTGATTGCCAAGTGCAATGGCCGGTCCCTCACTGATCGGAGAATTTGTATAACACCCCGAAATTAGGAAGACGGCCTAGGTGGCCCAATCTGCAGTCTCAGAAAGAGTGAGATTGCTGTTGAACCCAAGCTCCATTGATCCCGACTCAAACACGCTGGTATATAGGTCACGCAGGCACACTTGTGCAGCTTGGCTATAACGGAACTGTATGCCTATGACCCTAGGTCGCGTAGATAATGTGGTAGGTAACGAATGCATTGCAGTGGGTATGTGCGATACATTCGAGACAGAAATTAGTAAAACGTGATTAAGCGAGTAGCTGAGCGCACGTACCCGAATGAGGATAGAGAAGAGATTGCATATAAAAGCCAGTAACACTTCCGTATCGTACGCGTAAAGGCAGAGCTTACGTGGGCTTCACATTTGTTGTCGCAGAGTCAGGCAACATAGTTTGTTCAATTCAACTGCCAGAATATTGCTTGTTTAATGCATTGTCCTGCACAACGCATTAGGATGTACTTTCGGCCGCTGTCATGGACAGCACTCGAAAGTAGAGAATACTCCGCTATTAAATGTGTAAAATGATTGCTTGCCCATCCAGCTATTCGTGCAAGCATCGTGTAGAGATACGGGAAATGGCACAAATATCAGTGAAATCTATGAGCGGCAGCACGCTCTGAGAAAATAAAAATGATGTGCAGCAGTGGGAAAAACTAAATTATGTAGCTTACAAATGACCATCGGCCTTAGTGAACGCGTAACGCAGTAGCATTAAATGCTATATTCTGTAAAAATCGTTGTCGGCGGCATTGCGAGGAGTTGGTAGCTGTTCGCTGGCAAGGCAGTGCGCTTATTGGCCGCGGGGTTGACTGACGTCACGTGACCGCATTACATGACCAGCAGAGACATTAGTCTGCCAACCAAGATCCGTATAACTCGTGCTATGGTCTTTCCAGTTGTGATGTATGGATGCGAGAGTTGGACTGTTAAAAAGGCTGACCGCCGAAGAATTGACGCATTTGAATTGTGGTGCTGGCGAAGACTCTTGAGAGTTCCTTGGACTACCAGAAGATCAAATCAGTCAATATTGTCGACCATAAACCCTGACTGCTCACTGGAGGGTCAAATTCTAAAGTTAAAGCTCAGCTACTTTGGTCATCTGATGAGAAGAGAGGAGTCGCTGGAGAAAGATTTGATGTTGGGAAAGGTTGAGAATCGCCGGAGAAGTGGTAGGCAGTGCACGCGATGGTTAGATGGCATCCTCGAGGCACTGCAGATGAAGTTATGTGATGTTAGGAAGATAGTGAGAGACCGGAAAGCGTGGCGGGACATGGTCAATAGGGTCACGAAGAGTCGGACACGACTGAACGACTGAACTGAACTGAACTTGGCAGGAGATTCCACATTTCGGCTTAGTTTTAGAGCAGATGGTGATGTCAGAGCCAGCCTTGCATGAACTCTTTAGTCGGAGTGCAAAGCGCTACCCCTAGGCCACCAGGGTGCATGCATACCAGTTGGTTTTTCAAGGCGTTGTTACCTATGTCTGGTGGCCTTTCACATATTAATGTATACTAATGAGTACTTGTGAGATATTAGATGAACAGAATAAAGGGTTAGTAATTAGGTGCGTAAAAAAAGTCCATGCAGCCTGAAGAATGATCTGAAAGCAAATTCTTAGACGGAAGCCATTGAACTTGTAGCGTAAGAGATGTAAAGGTGCTGCATATGCGTCTATGTGTTTCGATTTAATAAATGCGGCTCCTACTCCTCAGAAACTGACGTGTGAGTCTATGTAGAGAAGGTAGACGCTTATATTTGCGCCTGCATCTCTCGTGGCACTATATTTTATTCTCTCCTGCAGCGCTTACGCAGACCTGGTTGAATGCATCGACACGGCGCTAGCACCATGCGAGGCCGTAGGTACAAAGGACTTTTTCCTGGGATTGATGAACCGCGTGCTAGGCATGACGCTGAAAACAGTGTGCATCGACCACAACAAGGGATCTGAGGCCTGCAAAGCTCTACCGAAGCTGCCTCTTCTAAGCTCTAAAGACCGCAAGGTGGATAACTACCTCGAGCTCATCATCGAAGCAGCCTTCACACTCGAGTCGCATGATTAGCACTACGCTTGTCTTTTGTGCTGCACGCTGTAGATTCCTTCTGAAAATTGTTGAAAATAATATTTTGCCACCAGCACAAATTTACGAAGATTAAAACTCTATAGTATTGAAAAGCCCCTCAGTGTGCCTGCCCCATTGGAATTAAAATTATCATACCCTTGGTAGTCAATACTACCTAGGCTGAGAGAGGATGCTCAGCGACAATTGTGAGAAACTGAGGTTGACCTAAACTGTTATACTCAAAGACGATGTGTAATTTGTTGTTTTAAAACAAAAGTTCACGGAATGAGTCGGTCAGTGTTTGGCCGTTGTCCTTTTTGAATGCTTTTGCTTATTTTAGCAACATTTTATTCGCCCCGATTGAACGTCAAGTTATTTAGCCAGATATTTAAGGGATGATTACAGAGCTGGTACTGTGAAATTGGAATTATTATTGTGAGCGTGAAGGCGAAACCACGAGACTCAGCACACGCTGAACGACTGTGGAATAAATGCTCACGTACGAGAAGGTCACGCGCACTGCCTCGTTCTGCGCAAAATATGTCTCGCAATAATACATGACAACGAGAACATGTGCATACAGTTATAAAGTACGTGTTCAGGATCTTTCACATTGCTCGCATCTATACAGGTTTTTATTCACATTGTTCAGTTCTGTGTTAGACATGATTTCCCGCTGGTTTAAATGGTCTAACGCACATGCAGTTAACCTGAATGTTCAGTATTGAAGAAATAGTGTGTGACGACAAATGCCACACTGCGTCTTCTAGCAGATAATCAAGAGAATGATGTCTAGGTAAATGTTCTCGAGATACCCGGATAAGCACTGAAACACAGACACATAACACGAGACAGGAAACAGTTCTAACAAACAGCAAAACTAACTACCTAACTTTGTGCACGCTATATTAAGGAAAAAAAGAAAACAGAGTCGTCTAAGCTTCGAACTGAGAGTATCCTCATCCGAACTAAACCGAAAATAACCGAGATAACTATACGGTAGAAAATCTTTTAAAAGGAACACTTTATCTGAGCTTGCGTTTGAGGAAGAGAGGAAAACAGATAAGCTGCTTTGAAAACAGGAAATGACTATCGGGAATAGATGTACAGCGGCTATCGTAGGGTATGTAGTCAGAAGATGTTGACGTATGCGGAATAAAAAGTATCGGAGTAAAAATCGCGAAAAATGTATTGTAATGCATGACTGCTTTCGACACGACTATGGCAGATCAATATATACTGCAATAAATGACATAACTGCACTTTATTTTCTCGTCTGCGTGCCTCTTTCTCTTTTCACTGAAGCCCAGAAGTATGCGTAACGAATAGCAATCACTCGCAAAGATTTGGGTTCAGATTAAATAGCGCAGGAAAAATACATACCGTCTTGTGTTAACAAACAGATATTTCAACAATGATTACTCATATTGTATAAAAGCCTTGCGTGCTGGACACAGGAAATAAAATAAGTTTAAGCCATGACGCAGTAGTGTTTGAATCGTCTACACATCATGTTTGATTGAAATGAGGAACATCAATCGGCTGTAAAACACCTTTTTGATATTTTATTTGGTCAGCGGCTGCATTCGACAGCCCTAGACACAGAGGCAAGGAGACTGAAAACAGTCTTTTAACTTGAGAAAATTCAAGCGATGTAAAGGGGCCGATGAAGATTGGCCTATGGCAACGTTTAAGGCTCATTCGATAGCTCGGACCTAATCGTCTGGCTTAGAGCTGAGCTACGTGGCTTCCCTCTGCTGACCATCAGCGAGACGCAATCCTGGGAGGGCGATCTTGAGTGCAACACCATAGAGCGTGTCGTGTTGCTGGAAGTGTTAACAAGCAGGTGAATAGAGGGCCGGGTACACTTGAGCGATACCACCTAGCTAGAAAATGGTTTAGTCTGAGCCCACCGACGGACGTTTTCTTGAGGTTGAGATAAGAATTTATGTACCGAAAAAAAAAACATTATCTGCTTCAGTGGCAATGCTGTCGGCTTTTCGTAACTAACCATATTTATTTATTTATTTCCAATACTTCAAAGACCCCAGGAGTACGGGGTTTTCCATGTGGGGTAGGCTTGACAGTAATGTCGAGATTAACAAAAAAAAAGCTTTCAATGGTGGTTCTGAGATGGCTTGGGTTAGAGTGAGAGACGAGGTCAGTGGTAAGATCGTTCCAGTCGATGGCTGTCCTTACAAAAAATGAGTTGAGATGCGTTGTCGTTCGAGTATGTGGCGGATAAACTGCCAAGGTGTGGTTGATGCGACTGGATGTTCGATGAATCGGCATGATGACTGCTGTGCTAGATGATAAGGCATGATAAAATTTATGAAATAAACAGAGTCTAGATATTTTACGGCGGGCTTGCAAGTTTGGGAGACCGGCATTAGCTTTTAGATTAGTGGCGCTAGTATTACGAGAATAGTCAACACAATTGAATCAACACAAAACTGTGCAGCTAGATTTATTTTAATCTAGCTGCGCAGTTTTGTGTTGATTCAATGGTAGATATCATGCTTTGAAGATGCGGGTCCCACAATGCACATGCGTATTCTAATTTAGGTCTTACAAGGGTTACATAAGCTAGATATTTAACAGAAGAAGGTGCCTGAGCTAGGTTACGCCGAAGAAAGCCAAGTGTGCGGTGAGCATCGTTAGTAACGGATGTAACGCGAGAATGCCATGTAAGGTCACTGGAAATTGTGACACCTAAATATTTCAAAAAAGATACCGATGAGATAGTAGTCCGTTTAGTAAGTAGTACGAAGAATAGTGTTGGCTTCTGTGGAAGGTAATTAGGGCCGTTTTGTTAACATTTAAGGTCATTCACCAATTTCGACACCATTCCCCGACTTTTGCCAGATCGGCCTAAAGAGCCAAATTATCAGTAGGGTTATGTACGGGACGGTAAATGACACAGTCATCGGCAAAAAGGGGGATATTAGAAGAGATGGAGTTGGGTAGGTCATTAATATAAATAAGGAAAAGAAGAGGACCAAGTACGGTACCTTGAGGTACACCAGAGAGAACAGGGGTGAGGCTGGAAGCGTAATCGTTAGCGAGAACAAACTGGAAGCGGTTTGTAAGGAAATCTTCTATCCCATTAAATACAGATGCATTTAAGTTAATTCTTGGCAGGTTTAGTAATAGTCGCTTGTGGGGAACCTTATCAAATGCTTTTTCGAAATCCAAGAAGAGTGCATCAGTAGGAATATTAAGGTCCAAGTTGGAACTAATGTCGTTTAAAAACAATGCAAGTGGCGTGTCTCAAGAAAGGCCTTCCTGAAAACCGTGCTGATTGGGATGGAAAAATTTAATGGATGTTAGAAGGTTGACGACATGTGAGTAAATAACGGGTTCCATGATTTTAGAACGCTTGTGAGAGAAATGGGGCGAACAGTGTTACCTGAGCCCTTCTTAGGAACTGGAACGGTCTTTCCCACTTCCAGTCTTGAGGGACTGTGCCAGATAATAAAGACAGCTGAAAAATGTGTTAGGATTATGCTAGTTATATGCTTGGTATTCTTCAAAACCTTTGTGTTGATGCCGTCAACTCCTGTGATGATGTGAGCTTCAAAGAGTCGATAATTTTTACTATGCTATGAGGTGTAAATGTGATGTGTGTCGTGTTCGGATGAGTTAAAATGGCAAAGGGAGGGAGGTTTGCGTTAGTCTCTCAAGTGAAAAGCGCACTGAATGTACGATTGAGGGCCTCAGCAATGTTGCCATCAGATAAAGGAATACCTGACTCGTTAGTTAAGAAGACGCGTGTATTTGAACGTTTTCAGTTAATAATCCTCCAGAACTGTTTATGGTTGTTGCGGATTAATAAAGGTAGCGTTGATGAAAAGAATAATCGTTTAGATTTTACTAGGAGCGAATGAAAAATGTTTTACTGTATAATGATACTTCTGCCATGCACGTGGGGTGCTAGTAGATTTTGCCGCTCTGAAGTGTCGTTTTGCTTTGTTTTTTAATCGTTTAGGAGATGATGTAAGCCATGGTGATAAAGGACGGTCGCGAATAATCGTCACAGGTATGTACTTTTTGATTAGGTACTGCATTTTAGTTTTAAACATTGACCAGTTTACATCAACTGAACGTTCTTTAAACTCAGAAAAAAATATGTCGCAGAATTCTTCGCGCTCAGTGTTGATAGATACGTAATCACCTTTGTTTATGATATTTTTTTCAGTTCTAGCCTTCGGACGTTTGCGCATCCAGTTAAATGTTCTATGGATTACTATGTGGTCGCTAACGGCGTCAAGATAACTGAGGGAAGAGAGATTATCGGGATGCGATGTTAATATGAGATCAAGTATGTTAGAAACGCGCGCGGTGCTTCTAGTTGGTGAATTAACCATTTGTGATAATTCAAATGTTAAACACGTGTGAACGAAATGACTTTCAATGGTTTGCTTCGAGGTTGTAGCTGCGAGATCGGACCAGATAATTGACGGAAAATTGAAGTCACCAAACATGAGGATGGGCGTGTTTGGAAATTGGGACGTTACAGCATGCAGGGCGTCGTGAAACTCGGAAACAAAAGTATTAGTTGTGTCTGGGCGGGCGGTAGCAAACACCGATGATTAAAGGTGGATGCGCAGCATTGCATTTAATGCAAAGAATTTCCAGCGGAGAATTTATTCGGACACGAGTGCACAGCAGTGTGGGATGAGCACATATAAGGACGCCGCCGCCTCTCCGGTCGAAGCGGTCGCATCTAAAAATGTCGAAATCTGGAAAGCAGGATTCAACTTCGGAGTCGTTATTAGATGAGTCCAACCCGGTTTTTTTGTTAGTACTATTAAGTTTGCGTGGGGTGTGCTGATGTGCATCATTCTTCGGCAGGAGGCTTCGGACGTTAGTAAAAAGATAAGAAATGTGGCCACAGTTCTGAGGTTGAGCTAATGCGGTTTGCTATGGTAAACGTTCTAATACTTTCTGGCTTTATGATCAAGCTTATAAGCTTTGTCTCCAATTTTTAGGACATCGTACTGGAGTTTGTAGGTAGCATTTTGGGATTTTGCAAATTGTAGAAGGCGTTTTCGGGCGGAGCGAGTTCGAGGGCAGAAATCCGGAGATGCTAAAGCTAGACCCCTAGCAGTTTTTGGCAACCCCAAGAACTGACTCCCTATCTTTGAAGAGAGAAAACCTGACGATTACAGGTTTGTTGCTGCCGTCTTGATACTGACCCAGCCTGTGCACACGTTCGATATCGCGTAGCTGGATAGCGATTTTCAACTGCGTGAAAAAAATTCTGTGACATTTTTCTCGGACTGCGCCCATGTTTCGCCTACGGAATCCGTCAGCCCGAAAAACACCAGATTTTGTCGGCGCGCCCTATCCTCAGCGTCGTCAAGGCGGCTAGTCAAAGCGGAAATCTACTCTGAGTTGCTCGCATAGAGCTGTTGGACAACGTTGACACTTTCTTTGATTTGATGGAATGCGTTACATTCCTTCTCAGTTTTTGTTAACCTTTCTTGTATATCTGTGAACTTTTTATCGTTCTCTGCAAGTTGTACTTTTATGGATCTTATTTCAATTAACAATGTTGACTGACCAGATTTTATCTCATCGTTGGCTGCAATTAGTTCGCGGCAACCTCCAAAGACAGATGATTGTGTAGGAGATGCCTCGCTAGTGCATCGCTTGCAGCCGCTTAAGGTTAGGTGCCCGCCACTTGGTCTATCATTAATAGGGCATGCATGGTGGTGGGTCGCCTTGTTCCCCGAGCGGGGGAATGCGCCAGCGTAAACGCTATTTTCCATAGGCCGTGGATGGTGTTCATATGGGCTAAGAATTCCCGCTCTAAATGCTAGCTACTGCTTAATGGGCCAGCGACAAAACCACAATTCTCATTTCCTCAACGTCTGATGATGAAAGGCCATTAGGGTTTAATATATTGCGACAATAAAGAGCAGTAAGAAGTTTACATATCAATGTTTCTATCAGCTCTTCATCTCAGCATATAAATAACTAATATACATGAAGAGCTGCGCGTAAATTGCGTATTAATGAGCGTTTAATTTTCATTCATTGTTTCAAATGTAATTTTATCGCATGCCTCGTTTTTGCTATTTTTGCGTTAAAAAGGGCTTTAACGATGTTGGGGAACTTTTCTAACAGAGAGACAGAAGGCGTAATCTTATCAGACTACAGCGGCAAAGGCTTTTTGGACTCGGACGACGTATTCGGCCAGTCGGATAAAGCCTATGTTCCTTGGTGGTTAAGCTTCGCCATAAAGTCTTATCATTATACTCTATTTGTCTCTGTACATATAGCTTAAATTTATCAACACATCCATGCCATAACTATAAGATCTCCCTGTCTTAACATAGCTTGCATATAGATGTGAATTGTTTTGGAAAAAGTTCTTGTTTGCAAGCTCCTCCAGATGCTTCCTTGATTCTTAGCGTTCTTTATGCCAATAAGTATTATACTATTTTTAGCCGATAGTGGTCGCCACTAGCCTATCCCTTCCCAGTGTTTACTAAGGGCCAGAGCCTGCACTGAAGGTGACCACACGCGAGCTCAGGGGTTCCCAAAATAACAGCTTGAGGGGCGAGTGGGTGCTGCATAGTACCCAGAAATGTGGCACAACAAACACAATTGCATGCGAAGGAACAGAACACAGGCGCACACTACAAACTGTAATATGGATCTGGACACACACTTGTTCACCACTCCTCCTCTTCTATACAGAAGTACATCTCATCATCCTCTTCTTTGCCAAGGAGATAGTAGCACTTTCTTCCCCGCAAAACATAAACATCATTCAAGCATGACAGTCACTATTTCTATACTCACCTACATCTCCACACACCGCATCTTGCCCAGCAGTTAATACCACATTCGTCCCAGTGTACCAAACCATCATCAAAGCCGGAGAGTCACAAAGTCCGCCACATAGTCACACACTAGCAAACAACGACCACACGGGTGCAGTAAGACATGCCCCTCCAAAACACATTACTTGTGAAGTCTCTATGTAAATAAAAAACTGTAACTTGCCCAGCATGTCTACGAAGCAGCGAAGTACATGAGGGGTTCCATTTCCCTGGAGCTGGGAGTTGACTGGTGCGAATATTTGCCAGACTATTCTGTTATCATGGAACATTTTAAGTATCTGTTTCGCCTTCGGAGAGACGTTTGCCTCAAAAAATCGCGTATTGTTTTTTTTAAACCACTTATAATTGTAGCAGCCGTTTTCCCTGCTATAAAAGAACATGTTTGTCCTCATACTCAGTGGCTTTGACTTAAACGAGGACCAATTTTTCCATACATGTCTCTTCTGCAGAGTTGCAATCCTTTTACTTTTTCTTTGCTGGTGATGTTATAGATGCATAGACCGTGGCAGTGAAGGGCCTTTTAGTCATCTGCCGACTTCGACCGGGGCATCTGTTTATTGGTTCCCTTGGTTTGCATATGGGATGCTTAGTCTTAGTGCCCTTAGAATCACCACCGAGGACTTCTCTAATGCTTCGTATTGAATGATTTGGCAGGCCTCTACCTCCTCTGTCAGTACATCGTGCACCCTCAACATTATTGGCCACTGCCTTAACCTGGGATGGGGAGTCCGATTGCTTTTGTATGCCAAGTTTTATTCTAAAGAATAAAACTTCAGTTGGTAGACTGCGCTTAACCTCAACGTTTGTCCAATTCCTTTGTCCGTGTTCAACTAAGCAGTGTAGCATTTATGAGAACAACTAGCCTAGTTCCAAGTACTTCTTAGCTTTTGTATGATCTTCCTAATTATTTGTTCAATCCTAGCCTTGTCACTATTGGGGAGGCATATTTATGGTAGTTATTTACATGGTACTGCAGACTTTTTTGGTTCAAGAAGGATGAGAAAATCAGTGTGATGAAGAAATAACAAAGAAAAGGAGAAATGTTTGTATGTCATGCCCAGATACCCTTCTACAAATGACCTGGAAGCATGAATTGCCATATATTTAAGCAATTTTGATTGTGTTGTAAGAGTACGTTCTGTCTGAAGTCGGTGCTCTGGTCGAACGTTTAACTAGCGCGTCAGTCTCTTGCACCTTCTTTGTCAGCCGTCTTGTTCGTAGCACGCGCCTTTTCGACATTCGTTTGTCGCCTTTGCCACCGTCGACAGTCACCGAGCGTTGGTGTGACACTACAATTATCACCAGGCGAAAAAGGAGGCATCCTGCCGACTTCTGGCATCGACGCAACAGGTTGGTCAGAACAGGGCTTGAGGCGGTCAACGTGCACTGTTTCACTCCCGCGGCGACGCATATCCGGTGTCGGTGCAAGTGGTTTTACAACGTAGTTCACCGGAGAGGTCTGGCAAATAACCCGATATGGGCCATGATATTGGGAAGCAAGTGGTAGAGAGGCCGGAGGGAGTGGCAGCAACCCAAAGCCACACGAGGGAGTCTGTACTGTATGAAGGAGCTGGACGAAGGAACTGCTGGTTACCTTGGTTCTGGGTTGTAAATGATCGGGCCAACTGGCGACATTCGTCTGCATATGCTGCCGCTTGAGAGACGGTGGCCGATTCGAAGGTGTCAGGGCGATAAGGGAGTACCGTGTCCATAGTTGAGGTGGGTTCACGGCCGTATAGACGGAAAAAGGAGGAGAAGCCGGTCGTGCTTTGTATGACAGTATTATAAGCGTCGTGACGAAAGGGAGAATTCGATCCCAGTTTGACTGGTCGAAAGCGATATGGCCAGCATGTTACTCAAGGTGCGGTTAAAACGTTCTGTTATGCCATTTGTCTGCGGATGGTAGGCCGAGGTAGAACGATGGACAATGCGGCACTGTTGAAGAAGGGCTTCCACGGTCTCGGAAAGAAAAACACGGCCACGGTCACTGAGCAATTCTTTAGGTGAACCGTGGCGCAGACCGAGATGGTGCAGGACGAAACACGCAACGTCCGGCGCCGACGCATAAGGTAAAGATGATATTTCTGCGTAGCGGGTAAAGTGGTCAACAGCCACGATAACCCAACGGTTACCAGCTGGAGTGACTGGTAGCGGCCCGTAAAGATCAACACCCACACGGTCGAATGGCCGGCTGGGGCAGGGCAAGGGCTGCATCGGAACGGTGGAGTGGTGTGGAGGGTTTTTGTGGCGTTGGCATTCCTGGCATGCGCGGACGTAATGACGCACGAAGCGGTACATACCCTGCCAGTAATAGCGGAGGCGAAGACGAGTGTCCGTTTTCAATACTCCGGCGTGAGCACACTGAGGATCGGCGTGAAAAGCGGCGCACATTTCCGAACGAAGGTGCCGAGGAATAACAAGGAGCCAATTGCGTCCGTCGGAAAGGTAATATCGGCGGTAACGCATGCCGTCGCGGATGGCACAATAACGAGCTTGGCGGCGAAGCGTTTGAGAAGCTGGGCGCAGAGAAGGTGTAGATAGAAGCATGAGAAGAGAAGCGATCCATGGGTCTTGCCTTTGTTCATTCTGCATGTCGGCAATTTCTAGCAAAGATTAGTCACCTATGGTGATTGCTGTCGAGTCAGAGCCGCATTGAAGAGGTGTCCTAGAGAGGACGTCAGATTCAGAGTGCTTACGGACAAACCGGAAGGTGACCTGAATGTCGTACCCTTGTAAGCGGAGGGCCCAACGAGCAAGACGGGCGGATGGATCTTTAAGGGTGGACAACCAGCAAAGTGCGTGATGGTCGGTAAGAACAGAAAGGGGACGACCGTAGAAATATGGGCGGAAATTTCCAATGGCCCAAATGATGGCCAAGCACTCCTTTTCAGTTACAGAATTATTTTTTCGGCCTTTGTTAAGGTGCGCTGGCATAAGCAACAACGTACTCTGGGTAGCCGGGCTTTCGTTGTGCAAGGACAGCGCCGAGACCTACACCGCTGGCATCAGTGTGAACTTCGGTAGGCGTCGCAGGGTCAAAATGGCGGATAATCGGAGGCGACACTAGAAGGCGCCGAAGCGTCGAAAAGGCCTCAATACAGTCGGACATCGAAGACGAAAGAATGGCGTCACCGGCAAAGAGCTCAGTCAGCGGCGAGATGATCGAAGCGAAATTGTGGACGAAGCGACGAAAATACGAGCTCAGCCCGATAAAATTACGCAGCTCCTTTAGGGAAGTTGGACGTGGAAACTGAGCTACTGCACGGAGTTTTGCAGGATCTGGACGAGCACCGTCTTTCGAAACAACGTGTCGAAATATGGGAAGCTGGCGAGCCCCGAAGCAGCGCTTTTTCAAATTTATTTGCAGGCCGGCATCAGTCAAACACTTTAGCACAAGCTCGAGACGATCCAAATGTGACGTGAAATCTTTTTAAAACACGACAACATCGTCCACGTAACAAAGACATTCATGCCACTTGAGTCCGCACAGAATTGTGTCCATCAAGCGCTCGAAGGTGGCCGGTGCGTTGCAGAATCCAAACGGCATGACGTTAAATTCATAGAGACCATCAGTTGTCACAAAAGCGGTTTTTGGTCGATCGTCAGCTGCCATTGGTACCTGCCAGTAGCCCGAGCGGAGGTCCAGAGATGAAAAGAATTCGGCACCTTGAAGGCAATCGAGAGCGTCATCAATGCGTGGAAGGGGACACGCGTCTTTTCTCGTTATCTTGGTCAATCGCCTGTAATCAACGCAGAAACGGATAGAGCCATCCTTTTTCCGCACAAGGCTGGATGATGCTACGGTGAAGCATGTCATAAACGTGCTCGGTGATAACTTTTTTTTATTGTTTTTTGGTGCGCTACAGGAAAATAGGCAGACACTGCTTGTACCCATAGCCAGCGGCTAGTAAAGGGTCCAAGGGAAAAAGTACACAGGTTGCAGGCACCCAATCGTCAAAGTTAGAGACATCAGAAGAAGGAACTTTACAATAAACGTGAAGAAAGTTAGTTATCGCTTATACATTCGTAAAACTACCAATGAAGGGAAGAAAATATAAACTAAAACCTCACAAATCAAACACAAGCGCGTAGGTAGAACTTATACAAGAATTAAAGCAAAGACTTGACGTTCTGCAGCCGATGTGCGATATAGGCGCTAGTGTACCGGGGCGTGCGTACCGGTGTCAATGAAGTGAATGACAACGGATGTACACCCCAAAGACTTCTGAGGAAAGTCGAATGAGGAACGGAAGAGCTTAAGGAAGCTGACAAGCTGGCCGCGGTGATCTGCTGAAAGGCTGGCATCAAGACAGCCAGAAAACTCTGCAGTGGAGTTGTCGTTGTGTACAGAAGCAGGCAAGTCAGTAGTATCGAGCTAAAGTGGGGCTGGGTCCTCTGAGACGGGATATGTCATAGCGTCATCAAAGGGCTCGACATGACCCAGACGTTCTCCACGAAGAAGCGTTGATGGACAAGGCAACGGGTTAGAGATGTACATGGCGCTGTAGCCACCACAGAAGGTCGTAAGGGCGAAAGGCAGGACTAAGCAATGGCGACGATTAGCGACATACATCGGAGTGAAAAGAACAGTCGAATCGGAAAAGCAGGCGCAGAACGGGCACGAGGACGGTAGAGCAGGCGGGGATGTCAGTATCTTCGGCCACGGTTATCTTATCGGCGTGGAGCGGTTTGTCGGACGAGGCAGCAGGGGAAAGCAGAGACAATTCGATGCTGGCTCGGGCACAAACAATAACCACATGATGATTGGTGAGAAATTCTCAACCCAGAATCAGTTCATGAGAGCAGTAAGACAGCACAAGTAATTCGGCGACGTACAAAACACCCTGAATAACAACTCGAGCTGTGCACGCCGCAAGGGGTTGAATGCAATGCGAGCTGGCAGTTCGGATAAAAAATTTCGAGACAGGCGTCGTAATTTTGCGAAGTCGGCGGCAAAGGTTGGCACTTATAACAGACAGAGCCACGCCAGTGTCCACAAGCGCGAGAACGGCGACGCCATCAACAAACACTTCGATAACGTTGGCCGGGGAAGACAGAGAACTTGCACAAGTAGAAGAAAACGCAGTTCTTGCCGTTAGGTTTCCTCCGGGCCAGCAGGAGAGCGACGGCGCAGCGGCGAGAGGGAAGGACGGCGGGGAGACGGCGATCCACGAAAGGAGTGGGAGGAGCGGTCAGGATAAAATGAGTCGGTAGAAGTGCCAGCAGCGACAGGCGGAAGGGGAGGTTCATAGTTTGAACTGTAGTTGGAACAGTACAGGTGGGCGCCATTGCGGTATGGCTGCGCTCGCTGGCGACAAAGCCGGCCGCCGTGGCCAGGAACGCCACATGAATAAAAGATTGGGCGGTTATCGGAGGTCCGCCATGGATTGTTGACCCGACGTCGAAGAGGCAGATAAGGGCGTGGTGGAGGTGGTGGTGGTGGTAACGGCGCAGCATACGCGACAGGGCACGGTGGTGGTCTGGCGGTGACAGCGGCGTACGTTAGCGGTGCTGTCACAGGCGTAAGTTGAGAGCTTGGCGGTAAAACTTCTGGAACTTGCTCCTGGATGGTGCGTCGAAGTGCAGGATCTAGCGATGGGGTGGTTGCAGCAGAAACAGGGAGGAGCCACTTCCTCCGGTATACAAGCCTTGACCTCGGGAAGCAGGGAAGGCGGTTCATATGCGAGGCCGCATGCTGTCGGAGGCGGGAAAAACCGATCGTTCATGACAGAATCTCGATTAGAAGCTCGTTGCCTCCCGAGGAAGTCGTAACTTTGACAAAGCTTAACCACTTCAACGACGGTTTGCGGGTTTCTGGCCGTCAACATAAGAAACGCATCGTCGGAGATTCCCTTCAGAATTTTGGTGATTTTGTCAGCTTCGGACATAGATGGATTAACACGTTTGCAAAGATCCACGACGTTCTCTATGTAGCTGGTGAATGTTTCGTCAGCAAGCTGAGCGCGGGCTTCGAGGCGTTGTTCGGCGCGGAGTTTTCGCACGGCGGGGCGCGCAAACACCTTGGAAAAGCTCATTTTAAAGGCCGACCAGGTGGGTAGGTCGGGTTCGTGGTTGTGGAACCATAAATTGGCCACATCTGTCAGGTAGAAGAGAATGTTAGCTAACTTTGTGGTATCGTCCCACTTGTTGTATGCACTTACGCGTTCATATGAGGATAGCCAGTCATCCACATCCTGGTCTTCTGCGCCACTGAAAAAGTTGGGATCCCGTTGGCGAAGCCCACCAGAGCACAGAGCACAGGGATCACTCGAGCATGGAGTAGCGGTCTGGCTTGCTGACTCAGTCATAGGGGATGGCGGAACGAGTGTGCGACTGCGAAGCTCCAGCGTGAGAGAAGGGGACGAAGAGCAACCTCCACCAAATGTAAGAGTACGTTCAGTCTGAGGTCGATGTTCTGGTCGAACGTTTAACTAGCGCGTCGGTCTCTTGCGTCTTCCTCTTTGTCAGCCGTCTTCTCCGTAGCATGCGCCTTTTCGACATACCCTTGTCGTCTTTGTCACCGTCTACAGTCACTGAGCGTTGGTTTGACACTACAATGTCAATATTAAGAATAGTGCACAATACAAACTCTCTGAGTGGTCAAAAATATTGCCAGTGGCATTCCTGAAATTTTCACTACTGAGAACCTCCCCAGGGAGTACATTTTTAGTACCGATTGTTCGTGCGAAAAGGAAGAATTTGTGGATGTTGGTTCTGGCAAAATGGGGAGTTAAGCTATGATTGTTTGTGTGTCTTGTTTTTCGAGTGATGGATGGTGTGACAGGAAGTGTTGCCAAGTTTTCGAGCTTTCCATGAGTTAAGGTGTGTAAACAGTCTAATCTAGCTATCTTTCGTCGGGTACAGAGCTGCTTTATTTGGTTCATTTCCATAAGTAGAGATGGAGAATCAAAATTTCGGTATTTGTTATCGATGAAGCGTTATCACACCACATCTCCTTGGCTTCCATGTCGAACGCGTAGTAACTTCACCGGCGCACTATAATGTGGTGTGATAACAATTAAATTTTTCCACTACATAGGGGGCCCCAATCACCACCCCCAGCATGTAGGCCTAAGGGACGGGAGCCAAGACCTCCGCAATCATACGCAAGTAAAGAGGTCTTGGCTCTTAGCGGCTTCTTCCACCAGGCGGATGGCTTGCTGCTGTGGAGCAGGGACCTCGCTTCGCAGCGGGGCTTCCCACGCTTCTCCACAATTTATTTTTCTTTTAGCACCAGGGGAGCTAGCACATTCCCAGACTACATGGTCGAGGGTTCCTCTCTCCCCACAGTGCTTGCATTTATCATTTGTCGTAGCCGCGTCGTTGCCACGGACGGCTTCGGGCGCAGGACCCCATAATATTTTCATTTTCCTATCCCAGTTTTTCTGGCCTAGGATCCTGCCCTTGCTAAAATTTTGTAGGACAGTTTTGCTGTCACTGATGACAAACTTTTTTTTCGCTTCTGTTCCGACGCAAGCTGACGCAATAGCAGTTTCCTCGGCTAATTCTATGCTCCGCCCGCGCAAAATAGCAGCTGTCATGGAATTGCCCCGGCCGCTGACGACCGTTGCTACCATGAAACTGCCACCACATCCCGCAACGTCTACATAGACCACCTCTTGTTCCGAAATTTCGCCGAATTTATTTTTTTAGCTTCGGCTTGTTTTTTTCCTTCTGTCTTTGTTATATTGCGGGTGCATATTTTTTGGCAGAGGGGATCATCCGAGTTTGTCCGATTTCCCTATCTACCTCCACCTTGACAGTGGGACCCCAATCCTAATAGATTCTTTCATCAAAATGGCTCTTCCTGTCTTCGTGGGACTAAGTCTCTCAATTTGAGAGGTTCACTCTGCTTTCGCCAGTTCTGCCCATGTGTTGTGTGTCCTTAGAGCCATGCGTCTCTCTGTGGATGTGCCCATGGGCAGTCCCAGCGCTCTTTGTACGCATTTTTGTTTTAGATACTCAATTTTTTCTTTTCCATCGCTTTCAAATCCAGATATAGCGTTGCGTAGCTCACTCGGCTGAAGATGTACGCCTGTATCATTTTTACCATATTTTGTTCCTTTAACCATCGGCCCCTGCTTGACCACCTGCTCAGGGTCTGCATCGCGTGATTCTCCAGCCTCTTGATGGTCGCGCCATTATGTCGGTGTGACCTGAGAATCAAGTCCAAGATTCTGATTTGCTCTCCTATTGGTACCTCGTTACCCGCCACTTTAATTTTGATCTCCGACGGTGCCTTGCATCTTAAGTGCTTGAAATTGTATATAAACAATTCTGATTTCTACGGCGACCACGCTAGGCCTTTCTCTGCAGCATAATCGACTATGATGTCGGTCACGGCTTAGAGCAGGTTTTCGGCAGCCGAATCACCTCCCCGGTTGACCCATAGGGTGATATCTTCCGCATATATACTAAATTTTAATCCTTCGACCTTTGCCAATTGCTCGGCCAGTTTCCACATAGCTACACTGAAGAGTAGGGGAGAGAGCACCGATCCCTGGGGCGTATCCTTACTCCCTAGTTCTGTTGCTGCGGGTTCCAGCGTTTGGAGCAATTCAAACAGGCCGTTCTACCTGTCAGAAAGTCCCTGATATACCGATATCTCATTGAACCTACATTAATCTTGTTCAGCCCTTCCAGCACAGCCTCATGTTTTACGTTGTCGAAAGCATTCGTGAGACACAACCCCAAAATTGCTTTCTCATCTTTAGACTTCGAGTCTATTATGTTATGTTTGATTTGGAGCATGACTTCCCGCGTACACAAGTGAGGTCGGAACCCGACCACCTCAGTGGCCACAGATCACCCTGCTCCTTGTAACTCACCAGTCTGGTCTGGACGACGTGTTTCATTTATTTCTCCACGCATGAAGCTAAGAAAATTTGTCAGTTGATGAGGCTTCCCTGGTTTCGGTATGAAAATAATACTTGCAGTCTTCCACAGTTGTGGGATCTCGCCTTTACCCAACATTCCTGCATATACTCCCTTAGATACCTAATGTAGTCATCGTCTAGATTCCTGAGCAGTTTGTTCGTTACCCCATCAGGGCCTGTAGCCGACTTTGTTTAAAGTCGCACAATTCCCGCCCTCACTTCTGCTTCTGCGATAGGGGCGTCCAGCGCCTCGTTAGGCGCTCCACCATAGTCAGGAAGTGGGGTGCCTGATTTTCCAACGTACGTCTCAATTAATTTGGTCAATAAATCATCATCGTTGCCTTCGAACGCGTGCCTCGCTTTTGCAAATCTTATACCAGATTGCGTCTTCGGGTTGTCTGGGTCCAACAAGTGCCGGATGAAACTCCACGTCTTGGAGAGGTTCATACTCCCCTCCATTTCGACACACTTGTTGTCCCAATTTTGTTGGCATAATTTGAAAGTATAATCTTCGATTTCCTTATTATGTCGCGCAATCCAATCTTCTGAGGTTGCGGTTCTATTTCTGCTTTTTGAGATGACGCTCCATGCTCTGCTTAGCTTCCCACTAATGGAGAAGACAGCTGTCCGCAATCTCCGGGGCGTTGTCCCCTTCGAGAAATTTCGTTGCCTCTCTAACGTCCGATTTGAGCGTCGTCGCCCATTCCTCGATACTTCTGATGGGCTCTAGTTCCTGAGCCCTCCTAATATCTCTGAATTCATCCCACTCAACGACAGCCGGTGCTCGAGCACGGCGTGTTTTAGAGCTTCTTTAACTGTGAAGACAATTATGAAGTGGGAGGTGCCAAAATATAGATACTAATTATGCTCTTGTAAACCTTTTACGTTTTTTGAAAATGTCAGGTCTGGAAATGTATAATTATTGACGTCATTGCCCACCGTTGGGCTCCCGGGGCACGTGTGCAGAGTAAGCCATAGGTCATGCGTATCCTCCCAGAGCTGGCTGCCTTTTGGGCGCTGATGCGGGTACCCTCATTCTTGATAATGTGCATTAAAGTCCCCCACTACCAACAGTGGCTTGTTGCTTGAAAGTTTGAGGACCTTGCAAATCAGAGCTCTGAGCCTCACGTTTCTTTGCCTGGTGAGTTGTATGAATATAGAATGAATAGACTGGAGTCTTTGTTTTCCGGTTAAATCTTCTGCAAACACGTTCTCGATCTCTCTTGACTCAAGATCATGTTCAATGGCCGCAATATTTCTTTTCAAGGGCGTTATGACCGAGGATTTCTACCCCCTGCCACTATGAAAAGCCTGATAGCCTGACAAGTTTGCGCCCCCCCCCCACCCGTTTCTTGAAGAGCAATTGCCAATAGAGTTTCATCTAATAGCGGAAAGTACTGTTGCAGAATCGGCCGCTTGCGCTGGAAGACGCGACAGTTCCACTGCCAGATTTGATTTTCATTTGCAGGCCTGGCCATTTTGCAGTTGTGAGCCGATCTGTTTCATATTTTATTGACACCCGTTTATAGCGGCGATCCCATTCCTTAGCCTTTGGCATTCCTCAGCATGTTTCTAAACTGCCCCGAGGACAGCTTGAATTTGGACGTTGGTATGGTTCATAAATTCATTCATCTTGTCAAGTAACCTTTCTGAAGTTTTTATTCTTTTCTCCATAACCTGAATAGGGCCGGTATCTTGAATTTTGCATTTCACCGGTGGCGGGAAGGACGCCTCTGTGACCATCTTGTCCTTTCCCTGCGGCTGTTGGCGGACCGCTGGGGAGGTCGTTTGTCTAATGGGTTGTTGCGGAGGAGGAGTTGCCTGCCTCTGTGGTTTCTTTAAATTTTGAATCTCGGATCATTTCAGTTCGTCTATCCCCGTTAATGTTTGGACTTTTTTCTTTAATTTCTTAATTTCCTCGTCTCGTTTATCTCTGTGATTATTTTCCTTGGAGTCCTTGCTCGCAATCAAGGCAGACAACGGACGCCGCCCGAAGAACGCTTCTATTCTTGAGCCAGGAGCCAGTCCAGGGGGCGCTCGAGCTCCAGGAATACTGCCAACCCATGAAGACGAAGTAGGAGTAAGGAACCATTTCTCTGAAACATTATCATGTCTGTTTTCAAATTCGTTCTTGCCAGCCATCTGTGCAGTTGTCACGAAATCGGCGCCCATTTTCATCAAGCCGGTACAGCGCTAGGCGCGCGCGGCGTCGCGTGGAGAGCATGGAGAGAAAAGCCCCTTCCCCGCGCGGGAGAGAGCGTAGCTTTGTACGCGCTGCCGTGACCCTCTTTCCCATTGCCCGGGGAGGACGGTGGTTCATCGGCCTGGAATGTGCCAGGCCCTTCGAGAAAGTTCTGTGAGACCTGGCCAATGACGACGCGCGGCTCGACTGGAGGAGAAAAGGGAGCTATAACCAGCGAAGTTATGTGTGTGTGCGCGCTAGCTTTGGCGCGTGCTAACAAACAGACGCGGCGCGCCCTATTTAAAGAGACCGCGCCGCTTGATGAGTCAGTCATTCAGTTCGTCAGCGTTTTGTTACGTGATCGCCTGCGCTTCGGCTGGACTCCCGGGGATCACCCGCTGCTGGCATGCCCACGGACTTTCAAGGGAGCGGCGCTCGTCTCGTATGGCGGCCACATCGTGACTCTTGAGGCGTCGGACTGCAACAGTGCCCGGTGAACAATTTGGTGTTTGTTTATGTAACTCTCTCGTGTTTGATCTATTGTAAAGCCTCTACGTTATTGGATACCTGTGTAATTGCATGCTTAGCGTTTGTATTCTGTGAACCTCTCATCTATGTATTTCAAGTGATCTTGTGTATTCCTTTGTATCGTCTCTTGCTGTGCATAAATTGTGTTTTGTTTGTTACTTCTGACTCCGATCCTTTCTCTGGTTTGAACCGGCGACCGCTGGGCACCAAACGACCACCCCCTTCTGTCACTACAAGGTAGTTGAATTCCGGCTGAGCTTGCCACGCAGGTCGAGGGCATCTCCTTTGCGACCGGAACAGCTACCCCCACTCACTCAAAGGGTGTCTGGGAGTGTGCGCACCGTTAAGGGCGCATCGTTAATAATACCCCCTTAATTATTAACGGGTGACAGCAGTACTCAATCTCATATTCAACATGTTATGTTGTAATCTTGGAAAATCAAGTTCGGCTTCCACAGTCACAGGACTATTAAAAACTAAACTGAAAACAAATTACCAAAGCTGTGCTAGAAACGCTACACTAAAGTTTTAATCCAAAAATACTGGTCGCGAAGACAAGTTCGAAGAAAGCGCCTAACATTTGGGCACATCATCATCATCATCATCATCATCAGCCTGATTATACCCACTGCAGGGCGAAGGCCTCTCCCTTATTTCTCCACTTAACCCGGTTCTGAGCTAGCTGCATCCACTTGACCCCTGTGAACTTCTTAATCTCATCCGCCCACCTAACTTTCTGCCGCCCCCTGCTACGCTTTCCTTACCTTGGAATCCAATTTATCACCCTCAGCGACCATCGGTTATCCTCTCTTCGCACTACATGTCCTGCCCATGTCCATTTCTTCTTCTTAATTTCTACTAGAATGTCGGTAACTTGAGTTATTTCTCTGACCCACTCTGCACGCTTTCTATCTCTTAATGTTACCCCTACCATTTTTCGTTCCATAGCCCTCTGGGTTGTCCTCAACTTAAGTAGAACTCTCTTGGTTAGCCTCCATGTTTCAGCCCCATAGGTGAGTACAGGCAAGATGCAACTGTTGTATACTTTCCTCTTGAGCGATACCGGTAAGCTGCTAGTCATAATCTGCGAGTGCTTGCCAAATGCGCTCCATCCCAATCTTATTCTTCTTGCTATTTCCTTTTCATAGTCCGGATCTGCGGTTACTACCTGTCTTAAGTAGACATATTCGCCTACTATTTCCAGTATTTCGCTACTTAATGTAAACTGCTGTTCCTTACCGAGGATGTGTCTTCAAGTTGCGTCATTAACACAACACTGTTAATGAGCTTTAATAGCGGCTCCTCTTATCGACACTGAAAAGCACATTGTATCCTTACTCAATAATAATCGCTATATAGAATAAGCATTTCGGAGACTTACTAGCATTGTCATATATCTTTCAACGAAGCGCCTCCTTGCACTCGTAGGGGCTTTATACCTCGCCCGTCCCATGCCACTGCACTTGCTTAGGCAGGGCCCAGTAGAACGGTATACGGCTGTGCTAGTATTTGATATACTAAATCTCTTTATTATGTCGAACACGACACCAATTTACAGTGCACCAGAATATACTGTGTGGGAACGGGAGGGACTTTCTGATAGCCTCGCCTAAGCCAATGTTGCCGCTCATCGGACCAGCTACCGCAGTGCCCTCGAAAATGAAACATGAAGCAGTGGTGCTGCTGTCAGCCATTCTTGGACACGCTTAGGCGTCGAAATGGAGTTTGCGATTTTGTCTGCAAACAAAATCTGCAATTTGTGTTGCGCAGGGCACACGAACGAAATATTTCTTTTTGGCTACGGATTATGTACCCTGAAAGTGTTTTGAGAATAGAATAGAAGAGACTCAAGCTCCGTTGATATCAATAGGTTTCTGGCGGTGCTGCGACCGCACTCTCTTGAAATTGGTCCGAAATCGGCCTCGTTTTCCGGGGATACGCAGAGGCCCCTTTAACCGCAGTACATTTTTTTATTTCTCTATAATAAAGTAAATAT
The DNA here is from genome assembly GCF_055883805.1 of Amblyomma maculatum. Taxonomy (NCBI): domain Eukaryota; kingdom Metazoa; phylum Arthropoda; class Arachnida; order Ixodida; family Ixodidae; genus Amblyomma; species Amblyomma maculatum. Next base: position 118,479,038 of record NC_139353.1, read on the forward strand.
GCTAAGCCCATGTTTGAGAAGCCTTCCAAATGTGCCAGAGTAACCTACTGGATGGATGATTTTAGATTTGTAAGGAGTTCGAATTATGACAATGCCTCAGCATCATTTCTACACTTCTTTCTACATCTCCCAGCGACATTCGAGTAACATTGCAGCCATATTTCGACGTTCTACCTGCAATCTAGGTAATATTCTAATGTCTTTAGAATGTCACATAACACGTGGACTTGAAGCTTCCTTTTCGGTCCATTCGCAGTTTTATGGACGTCGACGCGCAAATGCCACCCTTTTCTCCAATCTGGTCCCTTAAAGCTGTGGTTGTGGTGTTGAAAGGCGTCTAGATGCTGCCACTGCCGAACTCACATAGGAATAAATGCGCTCAAAATTACTGCAGGTTTAACCCTTGCAAACAGATGCTGAGCAAGTGCTCTGTTTAGCCTGGTTCACTTCTTGTTCAGCTTCCGTGTCAGAGGTTGAGGTTGTTGCGTACATAAACGAATTTTTGAGCATAATTCATAACGAGATAACAAAACTGTTATTTTCAAGGTGGAACTATCTAAATCGTTGACCTTAGCGAAACCTGGTTTATTAGAGCTCTTGCTCTAAATTTGCGCAGAAGGGGCTGAGTGGGTGGCGCACTTTTAGTAACCAAGGAGCTTATGGGAACTGCTACGAAGGCGTGGTGTTGACACGAGTCTTTCCTTCTTTTACATATTTATTTACAACCCTCGTCTGCAGCCACCAGTAATTGTTCTTGCACTTCGCTCTTCATTCTTCATTCACTGTATCAACAAGAAAACTGGAGAGAAATGGCTGGCATGGGTCTTTACGTTCTTACGCGGCGAAACGACACAGGATATTAGGTGGGAAGGGGGAGGGGCGTATGCAAGGCTCTGTTACTTCTAGTCGCGATAAGTTGGGACCTTTCTGAGCTCTGTCTCACGCTATGCTTTGATTCCCATGCTAAGCTTGTTGCATCTCATCCTCCATGTAGCTCGTATGGCGGAATGGACTGATTGGCGCCGAGAATGGCTGGTAGATACAGATGTCTCCTCTCGTAGGAGACATCTATAGCTCCTTCGTTTGTGTAGAACATAAACCAAAAAACGCAATCGAATGTTTGTAAGCTCCGCCATAATTGCTACGTGGCAGGCGTAAAAATAAGATGCGAAATCACAATTAAAGTTAACGTCGGCAATCTCCAGTTACATGTGGAAGGTAGAAATGAGAGGAGAAGCCCGGAAAAAAGGTCTGCAGTAGAGGACTCAGAAAAAATTCGACCATCTGAGATCTTTAGTTTCCATTCTCTCAAATTTAATTTTCTTTTCGACAGTGTTGCACGTTTTGTTGACTATGCTCTCGCGGATGAGAGACTTGAAGACGTACAATAGGCTCGAACCCCTTGAATGACAGGACGCAAGAAAATATATTTAATAGGAGCTTCGCCTGCGCAGTGAGCATTGTTGCAGGTACCTTAGGGTGGAAGCTTAAAATGGAGGTGCCCTAAAAGTACTGAAGAGGAAAGTAAACATATAAAAGAAGTCCAAAGAAAGGATCCTTCTACTTTTAAATATTTATAGCATAATACTTTGATGATTGTCACCCCATATTTGATGGCCCCATGTAACAAGTTTGTATCGTCTTATTTATTCGTTTTGTTTTTTTCCCAGTCTTTGCTATATCCTACACGTTTCGCCTTCTATCTTTGTCTCCTAAACATTTTTTTCTCTACAGAAAGCCGCAACAGCGGATTTTAAAAGCAGGATAAAATTTAATTTCTAGAAAAACAATTTCAATTTATTTTTTTTTCATATAAGCGGAGATCAACTACTTCTGGTACCAGAAACATACGGCAAGAGCGTAACGAAAGTTCTCCACGCGGCACGCGGCGCCTTGGATATCGCCGGGATGAAAACATGCAGGGAACGAGCTGCAACCTCCGGTAAATGGGATAGAACAAATTGGTATCCCTCGGAAAATATTTCAGTGTTTCTGAAACCGCGCCCCGGCTGTGCCAGAAATGCGGCTTCGGAGGTCGTTGAGCACACCCATCAAGTCTGGTGTTCGCATGTGGCGGAGGAGGAGGAGCAAAAAACACTTATTTACGATCATGTGATTTGGGAAGAGAGGTGTGTTTAGTTGGGGAGCTGAGTGGCAGACCCTATTCCGGGACGCTATTGGCCGCCGCCGCTGCCCGAGCTCTCTGGACCAGGACACGCTGGGCCTCCAGGTTCGAGCTGGACAGGGCTGCCTCCCAGCCTTCCCTTGTTAGGTGTTCGATAGATTTTATTATTGTATTTTGCTGGCAGGCCCACACCATGTTGTATAGGTAAGCATTCTGCCCGCAGAATTTGCGCCTATCACTAAATGCCGGGCCCACGTGTTTTAGTATGGCGGGATTTAGAAAACACCCGATTTGGAGCCGTCTAACGTGGACTCCACTCTGCCATTTGTGCAGTCTTTCTACCCACATGTTATATTACAATGGTGCGCACTTTTCATTAACAATAGCCGTCTTCAACAACTTATATGTGCACCCGATGCAATGTAAGGATAAAGAGGTAAGGTAAAGTATATAATATGAATCTCAGTATAGCGCCTTCAATAAGCGTATCTCATCAATTCGTGCCAGCCGTTTCTTTCATTGCCAATATTCGCAGGAAGTCAGTCTGTCACCTTTAAAATCACAGTACAACTTACGGAGGATTTCTTGGCGTCCGATCACAATCGTATATCTAAGTTGTTTATTTAATGCTCACAGGGTCAAAAGACTGTATGCTAATGGCATGCAATTAGAAAGGCTACACGCACAGAGGTAGCAATCAAACGAGTGGTAAAGTGCGTGTTAGCACGTGACCGGCATGCGATGCGCCAAACGGTGGTGCGCCAAAACTATAAAGGGTGTCCGCAAAGCTATCGCGCGCCATGCCATTAAGCTCGAGCTTTTAAGGCGGAAGTCTGTCTAGGCTCATAGTGAAAATCTCGCGCAGGCAAGATGTTTCGGCGAAATAGGTCATCTTAAAGAAGGTTAAAAGCCAAAGACAGATATGCATAACACAATTTTCTCAATAATTTTCAGAGCCAAGAATCTTCTCAAAAATACAGCTTGACAGATATGATAGCAAATATGTTTAGAGCCTCTTAAGGCGCCCCCTTTAAATCAAGTTCCTCTGATGCATAAACCTATAGCTGCAATGTGTCGCATAGATGTTCATTGAATCTGTTCGTATTTAATTGTAGTTTATAGGTATTATAGGATAATACTGTCATGTACATACATAATATGCATACCAACTCGAGCACTGGAGTCAACAGACAGAAATGTAATCAATAAGAATGGTACACGGGACACAAAAAAACAGTTTTGGATTTGCTGGCTGTAAGCTCGCAAAGAATAGACCACAAACTAGCGAAATGTTAAGAGGGCTGGAAACTCTCACAAAGCCTCTGTGAAGCTTACAACAAAGCACTTTAAAATGAAGGGTGCATATCTAACAGTCCACTCCTAATGACTTTCATTTCAGAGTGGGTGAGCATTAATGAAGTTGTGCTGTAGTACTTGTCTGAAATGTAGTGGGTGACAAAATTTACAGCAAAGGTACAGCTCACCCCCATGAAGATTTCTTTCAGTCGTTCCCAGATGGCCCGGCATGTTGCATGAATGCAGCGCCTCGCAGTCTCGATCCCCACACGGAACGCAAGTGCAACGTTGCAGAAGTCCTGCCCTGAAGCCAGGTAGCTACAAGACAAACAGAATTAATACATGCAGAAACTTCATCTTGATCGTGTGGTTTTTGTTCGACGTTTGACTTTTGCAATTATCTTTTGCACAGATAAGGGAGGGAAATGAATTTCATTATATGAAATTCTTAGGTTCTAACAATGCAATGTTACATGTTTAGCACACGAAGTAATTATGCCAACGTGATATATTAATGTAAAATGTTTAATATATCTACCCAAAACGAAGCATTACTATGACAAGTAGGTAGCAGGGATCGTATTCAGAAATGTGGCGCAACAAACACAAACATAAAAGAAGAGACACAACACACGCGCACACTACCAACTGTATTACGAATCTGAAAACACTTCCTCTTCACCACTCAGGTACATCTCAGCTTCCTCTTCTTCTCATACATAACATAAACATCGTCCAAGAAGAGGAAGATGAGATGTACTTGAGTGTAGAAGAGGAGTGGTGAAGAGGAAGTGTTTTCAGATTCGTAATACAGTTGGTAGTGTGTGCGTGTGTTGTGTCTCTTCTGTTGTGTTTGTGTTTGTTGCGCCACATTTCTGAATACTATGCAGCACCAACTAGCCCCTCAAGCCGTTATTTTGTAACAGAGATCAAACAGACTTGTAACAATTCTGAATGGAAAGGAGTCTGGAAGATGAGCGCTTATTTATTGAGTGTTATGAAAGAATACTATTTTCAGAAAACAAACATGTTACCAGCAGTCAACAAATCATCTGTGTTTTTAACCTGCTTTGCGCCATAATAATATTTGCCACAGAGAAGCATGTGCATCTGCCCATGCTGCCTGCCTGGAGATAACACTTTCACTCTAGCAAAACAATTGTGCTTCTAATTGATAAACCAAGATTCGATGAGAGAGGAGCATAATTCTCCTTTTCTCGCGTATTGGGGCACACGCTCGGTGGATGCCACTTACTGCAATTTAATCACAACAAAATCCTTGTATAAACTGTGCAAAACACTACATTAGGTCTCTTTTGTTCTTGTTAGAGTAGTTTCGCGCTCCTTTTCATACATTACCCTTAATAATGGAAACCTTGCTGGTCTCGGCTGTCTTCCTCAATATTTTTCCCACTCACGTTTTCTATATTAACAACAGCACGCTAATAAATGCCCTAATGCTAATTTTTGCAGAACAGTACATTTTGTCTTTGACCCCTTAACTGACAGAACTCAAGCTCTACAAACCTTAGCCTATTGCCAGATTTTCTCCTGGCTCCAGGGGCTCTCTCACAACTTGATGCCGTATAAGGTTCATGGCCACATAGCCTGGAAGCTCGTCGAACAGCTGTGGGGTCATACGGAAAAATTTGTAAACAAGACCGTGGTCCCCTTCACGCATTCGACGCATCTGTTGAGAAAAATATGTGGTTTGTTGGTCCAAGAAATAAATGGACATCAAGGCTGCGATAAGATAATCTGTAATAAGTTATGGCAGGCCTGAATGTTACAGATAATTCCTACAATCAGTGAATACTTTTTTATTATAATAAATAGTTCTAGTGGCCAGATTCTGTTAACGTGAGCACTGCACTTCTATTACGGTTTAATTATCTTCTACTTGTCTCAGGAAGCACAAAGATAACAATGTAAAAGCAATAAACAGTTGAACCTGCCAGGATCAGCACCTCAACACTTGTTGATGAAAAATTCGTATCATGGCAATCCTTCACATAGGATGCACAATCTGCTGTCGCTACTAATCTGTGGCTGCATACAGCCAGCACTGCTACCAATGCAGCAATCTTGCTAACCAAGAGCAACTGAAAGTTTCCAGTGGCTGAGTGTTCAGCGTCCTATCCAAATGGAACGACAGCTTCTACAAATATGTATATGCAAACACAGCATTTCATGTTGCTGCTTTAATAGAGCCCACATTTATCTTGAAACTAATATGCAATAAGAAATGACCGTTCAGATATCAATATCTCAATCATATATGCACTACTACATGCCATTACAAAATCTGGATTAGTAAATTGCTGCTTGATTTTGTTTGCATAATCCTCAGCTTCACTGACACAGAACTTGTTGCATTTTGCTGTTCCCTGAACATAGTGGCTCATTTTCCACTTGTGCTTGTGTGTCTGCATGTGTGTCCAGTATTTCATCTAAACAAAACAACATAACAGCTGCAGTTTGGTCAACAGGTACCAGTGCAGGGCATCAAGATATATGTACTGCTGCATAGTTTTGTTTAAAATATTATATCACTTTCATTTACATTCCTTGGGTGAAGTTACTGGCAAGTTATAGGGTTTACCACCTCGAAACAACTCGCGCTACGGGGGGGGGGGGGGGGGGGGGGAACCGTCGACATCATCTGATTTCGTATAAAAAACTTACAGAAGGACAAAAGAGAAGAAAAAAAGAAACATTGAGCTGGAAAATTTGCGATACCTGATCTGGCGTTCGAGAAAAAGAGGGGGAGCCAAAACTGATTTCACGCAGACACATGACATGTGAACAAGGGAACATGCACAAAAAAGAATGGGGGAGACAGCTATTGTATATATAGAAACATGGCATGAGGACACGTGAAAAAATGAATGAGGAGGAAAGTGTTCGATACCTGACATAAATCTGACATGTGGGAAAAAAAATAAACGGGGAGGAGAAACAATTTATAGCGTGAGTTATTTCGGGATGGTAAACCCTACGCGAACGTTTCCTTGAGAAATGAGGGTCGTTGAGCTATGTAGGTTAAAACAGACGCTTGGGCAAGTTGGTAATCCACTGAGGGTAAACAGCACAAAAAAGAAAATCTTTTGAAGTGCATAAGAACAAAGGTGTAATGGCTTGCTCGTTTGACGTAAAAGATTTGTGCTACTCGCTACCGCATGACGAGCTCCTTTCGTGCATAGAAGACTGGATTGACCGTCAAGGTGTTTTGCCGTTCCAGAACGAGACAGTGCTGTCTGCGGCAGGTTTTTTAGAATTATTACTAACGTACCTGACTTCTACCTTTGCCACCTAGAATAACGAAACCTACTTGCAAAAACAAGGAGTATGCATTGGCTCATGTATTGCACCCGTGCTAAGTGATCTTCTTTTAGCGAAAAAAGACAGAAAGTTGATAAATCGTTTGGAAGGGTCGAAGGTTGTGCAGTACTTCCGTTTCGTTGATGACTTTCTTGTCCTAATCGACACTAACGTTAATGACTATGAGAGAAGTATGCCAGACAATAAATATATTTTTGAAGAGTGCCTTTATCCGCTGATGTTAACCTGTGAGTTTCCTAAAGATAACACGATCAGATTTCTTGACCTCAAGCTGTCCTTTTCACCTAGTAATACATGCTGGATGTACGAACCACGAAACCGTAAACCATTACTTCCATTTGCATCATCTCATTCAAAACTAGTAAAAAGAGCTGTTGTCAAGTCCTGTTATATCAATGCACTTAAAAATTCATGCTTCCATTCCATGAAAGACAGCTTCGAGTATTAAACCCAACGTCTAGTGAATGCCGGGTATCCCAAGAAGCTGCTTGTCACAACAGCAGAATCAATTCTTTCAGGCCTAAGGTCGAAGAAAAGGAACGAGGACGAGGCTCCACCTGTGACCTTTCAGAAAAAAGAAAAAGTTACAGTGGTTCCATATATTCACGGGCTTTCACACAAGTGTAAGAAAATAGGAAGCCGATTTAATATCAGAGTCGCCCTTTCGGCACCCAACAAGCTGGGGATGATTTGCAAAAAGGTTAACAACGCCGCGTTCGTTGCACAACGTTGCTCAGTTAGAGACAAAAAACACTTTGTGCCCTGTCAGGAAAGTCTTGTTTATACTATTCCGCTTTCTTGCGGTAAACAATATATCGGGCAGACGGGACGGTGCCTCAAGGAACGCCTAAAAGAACATCATTACAATGTGCACGAAGCAGTGAAAGGGCACCTTGGCATTCACTGCAGGAATTGTGATAATTGCATGCCACAATTTGAACAAACGAGAGTGATAAAGTAACACCGCAATCAGCTAACCCATGAAATTCTGGAAGCCGTTGAAATCGCGAAGATAGATGATGATTGTGTTAGTAGTGCTTCGGTGGCTCTAACAGCGAAGGGAATGAAGTTTCTGAATGCAAGGCAATGACACCGCTGTTGTCATCCGCAGCTGAAAATATTATGTATCTTTGGTTATCAGTGTCATCACGTTTTCGTTTGTTGTTATTCCATGTATATATTTTCGCGGGAGAAGCCATAAAGTGAGTTGAAAGTCAGCGCTCGTTTGTGTACTTCGTTCGTCCTCGTCTTTTTTGAGTTGTTTACCCTCAAGAGCTATGTAGGAACTCACACAATTGTTATTTTTTTACTAGGCGATCGCAAATTACTGAAACTCGAGTGGACGAAATCAATCTAGTAACAGTCCTCAATCAGCATAAGCTCCGTACGTACGTATATTAAATGACCAGCCACAAGCTTACCAAAAAGTTGGCTTCTCCTACGTGTCTTGTAAAAGCTTGCCTAAACTAACTTAAGCAGCGAGAAAAGACAGCGCGTTATATGCTTGCCTTGGTTGCGAGTAGAGTGCAAAGGGTGCCTAAAAGTTGATAAGAATCGGGAAAAGAGGAAAACGCGTTATGTTCGTGTAATACAGCAATGACAAGGCCCACCCGGACAAATTGCCTCACCCTCAGACAGAGGCAGACAGGGAGTCAACATGAGCAATGATTCCAGCATCATGAAAACTTGCGTGTCCCTCTGAAAGGAATGAACATACAGCTGTGTGCTAGAGTCCTTCTTGCTTGCGCGCCACAAACACTGGCCGAAGCCACTACCTTGGCTATTTCCGCTGCTGTCGGATCTCTCTCCTCCTCAGTAAGACGAGTGCTACCCTTATCGCGAGCCGTACAACACGCCTTCTTGCGCTCACTGCTGGCATGATTTGAAATAAATGTGCAAGCACATGGAGTCGAACCTTCACAGCCGATCGGTTGACCTCAGCCGTGGAGGAACAAAATCAAAAGACTCGTCTCAGCTGCGGTAGCTGAAAACGGAACAGATTGATGTCGCATCGATGGCTTTGCAGATTGTATTGAAAAGCCGAGAAGAAAGATGCACGTTTATTTGTGCTGAAGTGGAATATGCAATTTGAAATTAAGTTTCATAATTAAATTATGTCTTAACGCTTTACAAAGAAGAAAATCTTTGAATGAATGTTAAAACTGTTTTTGCCAACGTTTGCTTGTTAAGTCTAGCAACAACGCACCAGCGCGAGTACAAGCGCCAACGTCGAGTGCCATGGAGATGCGCACCGGTTGTGACGCCCACCGTGGCACGGCGCTGACAGCGCCAACGCTGAGCGCCGACGCCTAGGATATGTCATTGGCGTTCGCCCTTAAACCGACGCCCCAACACCTATGGCAGTCAAAGTCTCACACTCGAATCAGAAGCTCTGTTTAGAAAAAGGCTTATAAGAAACTATACAACGACATGTGTGACAACGAATGACCAAAACTGAAAACGTACAGTGTGCGTCACCGTTGTGTAGAGCGCGCGAGCGGCGGCCGCCGGAGCTCTCCGAAGCCAGCCAGCGACGTCTAACGGTAGTTGCTGGGCCCATGATAAAATGCGTCTAGGCACGAGCGGCCGCGGGAGTGGACGCTTACGCAGCATCTTTTCCTTTCCACTGCTCTACTTGTTTTCGTGGTAGGTTCGCTTTCGCTCGGAGCGAAGCAACGGATGCAGAATCCTGGGTTAGATTCAAGAAAGTGGCCACTAATTGAGGCTCACCTGCTGTGAGAAAAGGCAAAAGGCATTTTTTTTCTGTTCACCGGAAACTTACATACACGCATGTCGATCGTTTTGCTTACAATTATCCATAAGTATGTAGTGAATATGGACGAATAAAGTGTTACGCTTTTTCCACACGGCTCGCTATCCAGCACATGCGAACAAAAGAATGTCAGAATAAACGCTGCACCAGGAATGAGAAAAAGAAAAACAAGGTTGTTTATTGTAAGACAGTTCGCCTTCTCCATGCGAAAAAAAAATCAATTGGTCCCCAAGAGCACTTGTACGAGCCACTAGTGCGCAGTCGTGTAACATGCGTCGAACTCTGTGCAAGAGAGTGGAGTTATGGACTCGTGCTTGACCTGCCATTCTTATCCGTTGACGGCTGTTGGCAGCTCAGTAGTTGATGGGACCTCCATGGGCTGCTTTCAGTGCTCGGACTCGCCGCGGCAGTGAATTGTAAAGGGCGTCAGCAATGTTGGCTTGGTGCCGCAGGTGCTCCCACTCGGTTTTTATGGCCTCCCACAGTTGGTCCGCAGTCGCTGAGGCTAAACCCGGTTACTTCAAGAAATTAGCTTTCAGCATACCCCATATGTTCTCGATAATATTGAGATGTATTCTCGCAGGCCACTCGATCCTCGTCACTGCAAGGTCGTCAAGCAACTCCACTATTTCTCGTGCTGTGTGGATGGGAGCTCCATCTTGCTGCAGCCAAAATAGACTGTCCGGAAAAAGCCCATCCAGAACATATGATGCTTCTATGTTTCTATGATGGTTTCTATGATGCTTCTGCAGGTTGCGGATGTCATGCTCCCGACAATTCTGTGCAAAGGGCCCAGCCCTTCGAAGCTAATCGCGCCCCACACATGCACACTGGCACGGCCACTTGAGCGAACGTTCCACACATAGGGTTCATCATACCTGCAAAGGGCCAGTTAAGAAGATACGCGAGCAAGAATAAATGTAATTTCAGTATATACGCTTCCAATTGAACATCAGCTGATCTAGCCAATGCTGCGTTTTAAAAATTCGAATTGGTGTTAGCTTGACAATTAAAATTGATCTATTGCTAGTAAATGATATGCAAATTTGCAGCATGTGATTTAATTTGTTAGCTTGATTTTTACAATGAATATAAAGTGCCGAGTATGAGAACTTACCGGTGCTCGAATAGACGCCACACCTTTCGCTGTTGGTCCCATCTTGTTGTGAAGGATGCTTCATCCGTGAATATAACCACTCGCCAATTTTGATCGTTTCAATTTTCCACAGCAGATGCAAAATCTAGGCGCATTCTTTTATGGTTCACTTCCAGAAGAGTTTTCTGCGCCGCAGTTCTGCTGTGAAGGCCAGCAGCACAGTGGCGCCGTCGGATTGTGGCGACGCTCACATTGCTTAAACCGAACTCATCCCTGATTTGCCGGGCACTAAGGAAAGGATCCGTGCCAGCAGCAGCATTAATCAACTCGTCTGGTTCAGAAGTTGTCACCTTTGGGGACCTTCCTCGCGGCGCGTCAGCGATTCGACCTTCTTTGTAATAGGCTTGTATATCCTGTTTACTGTCCTCACAGGGCGCTTTGTTAAGTCACAAATTTGTCTTTGTGACATTGTACGGCCCATAATTACAATAGCTCGGCGTTCTTCCGCGGTTAATTGGGGCGCCATTCCGGAGCACTTTATTTCGCACTGCTTCTCTGTGACACTTCGTCCTAGTTGCCAGCTAAATACCTGTGTGCGCCTGTGGCGTCTGTACTTTATATTATTCATTTTGACTGGCAGACGGACGCGCTGTGCAGATAAAATGACCGAGCGTGTTACAATTGGTGAAGCTACGGCTGCTGCAAAGCAATACAAGGAGCGCTGGGCCCCCAGCAGTATGATTGTTATGGGATAGCGCAAAACCCACAGCCCCGCTGCTCTGGCGCGAAAGCCAAACTTTCGCGGAAACAAGTAGCTGCGGCAAGACAGAACATGATGCGTAATCATCACCTTCCGCGGCCGGTGAAAGAGCAAGGCTTGTCTGTATGTGTGGCCGCGCGTGCCCAGACGCATCTTTTCTCGGGCCCAGCAACTACCGTTAGACGTCGCTGGCTGGCTCCGGAATGCTCCGGCGGCCGGCGCTCGCGCCGTCTACACAGCGGTGACGCCCACTGCACATAGTTACCAAGAAGAGAGAGTGCACATAACATACCTTAAGTCGAGAAAATTCATCAAAATGCACTATTTACTTTAAAAAAAAATAATAATTGGCTGATTATAATGATATATACAGTTTGGATTGACATTGTAAATGAAATTATGCAGTGTAAAATGTTTTGATAATAAACATAGGTACTAATATATACAGCAATCACAGGCACAGTGTTGCATTACACATGTTTTGAGATATATACAGCTGTGAACTTACATAAATATTTGCAGTATATTACAAGTACCACGGTGGACTGAAACCCACCCGGACACCTCCATTCGACACAGAAACAAAAGGGCAAGACCATTGGCGAAGGAACTCTCGCTCCCCAAGGTAGAAAGTTTTCTTACCAAGAAACCTTACTAACTCCTCTCGCATACGCGCCCGGAGGGGGAAAAGCGCACGTCGGCGACTGCTTAAGGCGACAGCCTCACGCGAGTGCGCCATAACGCGAGCTCGCCAGCTACAATCAGCAATCGTGCGAAGCGACCGCGAGGATTTCTACCATTAATCTGAAATCGATTGATGTAAAGGCATCTGAAACTTCATGAACTACCACCCTCCAAAATATACGAGCAACGACGCGTTGCTGGGACATGTGACGATTAGATTGTTGAAGTGGGCAGCTGGGGCAATGCGCTGCCCGCACAATGCCGCATCGCTGCAGCCAGTCTCATGTGGACAAAAATACCACTCCAAGTGCCACATAAAGCCACGTAAATGCCCTGGCAGAAACGATGCTATAAGCGGTAACGAAGAAATGGAACACGCCCTTCGTCTGCGCTCTGTAGACACTAGCGGAAGAAGAAACGTTCCCGTTCGCTCTGCTACTCAGTTCGCCGAGATGTCTAAATCCGGAAATTACGGGAGTGGTGCCGAAAGCCCAACATACACGAATAAAAAACTGGTATCTCGGAAAGCTTGTGGACCCCTGTTGAGCGGTACGTCTGGGACGAGCTCCCTATCACTTGTGCCTAAAAAATAGTAGGCGAGCACCTGTGCTGAGCACTCATCTTCTTGCAGCAAACGAAGAAGGTAGCGTAGAGCCAGCAGCCGGCAGCAGACAGACAAAGAAGGGAAGGCGAACCCACCCTTCGAATGCGGCTGGCTGGGTGCCGCGCGGCATACCAGTTTCGTGTGCCCTGCCCCCCAAAAATGAGCTGGCAACAGACTGAAGGGAACGTAAACTCCTGAGAGGAGAATACGTTACATGTGCGTATGCGGCCTCAGAAAACAATGTGGACAACGTAGCCTATCTCCAGCATGGGTAATTCAAAAGCACCAGTCGTTGCCAACTTGCTGCGCCTGTCGTCTAAGACGAAACACCATAACGAATATGCTATCCAACGTGCGTCGTAATCAATGCCACGAATGCGGATTACGTCGCTCTGTGTAGCTTGTAGGGCGCCATTGAGGCGTGCTTCTAGCCTGCCTATAAAAGATTTTTATTTTTTTTCAAAATTGGGAGAAGTCCCAGACACTTTGCCGTATCTATCAAAACAATGAAGGCAGCGCTGCAGGCTTGCTTTACCACACACATACAACGTAATGACAATCGCGTAAGCCTATGCTAGCAGCGTCTGACACTCTGGGAGAGAAAGGCCACGAATATTCAGGTCTCTAATGAGAGCCCTCATATAAGGCTCTCAGTTGAAAGCAAACAAAAGAGGCAAAAAGAGACAACCTTGTCGGACACCGCGGGTCACGGTGAAAGGAGCACTTTCCCACCCATCCATCGCCAGGGTATTTTGAATGCCATCACAGATGCTTTTAATTAAACATATAAAATTTTGCGCAAACTGAAAAGCATCCAGAAAGCCGACAAATTAGCCATGTTCTAGCCGATCAAACGTTTTTTCTTGATCAATAGAAACAAGGATGCCACTAGCAACGCACCTCTATGTCCAATCAATAATGTCACTAGTGGTCTACGACAACCTATGTATTTCCCTGCTCGGTGCCACCTGGTGGCAACTAATAGTGGAGACCATCACACTCCTCAAGCGTTGAACCACCATGGCTGTGAGAACATTATAGTTCACGTTTAGAAGATTGATCGGCCTCCATTCCTCAGGACGATATGACCCAGAATCACGTTTTGGGATCAAAATTATTTGCCTTGTCCGAGCACTGGCCGGAAAATTTAAATGTTCAAACCACTGGCGAAGAGCATTGCTCAGTACTGTACCGACAAGTTCCCAGAAACCTGACTAAATTTCTATAGAGAGCGCTTGCCCAGCAGCTGACCCGCGTTTCATTGACTCTAAGGCTGTCGTGACCTCTTTCGAATTAAGGGTTGCGCAATGCAGATCATGCATCTCAGTGCTCACCAGCGCCAACCCAGCTAACATTGGATGCGTCTCTGAAACCCCTACAAGAAGCTATATTTTTTTTAAGTGCGCGAAGAAACGCATACAGCAAAGCAGTTTGATTGGACGCAGAGGGGAGCCCTCCATTCAACACTGAGCTACAGATATAAGTTCTCTGCGCAAATTGAAGCGTCTCGGGATGTACGCCACGTCACGTCCGAAAGGGACGATGCTCCAAAAAGGCACTGATAACGGCTATGTAACTAGTGTACCAGGCGCGCATCAGAGCGGAATGTCAACCCGCCCTATACGCAATGCGGAGCTTCGTAGCCGTATCGGCCAGCCCCTCAAAGACGCGACGCCTTGGTACGCGAACCTCTACCGAACTATGCATGCGCCAAATTGATTTGAGTATATCCCAACCATTTTCAGCACTGTCACAAAGCGAAGCGCGCCAAGCTCGTGAGAATCTCTCACGCGAGCACATCAAAACGCCACGGACGAAATGAGCCAGCTCTACGATTAAAAAGAGTGAGCAATACTGGCCGGTGGTCAGAAATGTGAACCGGCGTCTGAGGCAAGGTCAGAACATCCATACCCATAACACATGTAGAAAGGACTGCGGCGCATACGCATTGTATATCCTGCTCGCCGATGAACGACGACGTCATGTACAACAGTAAAACGACCCGTGTATGAGATTGCGCGCATCAAGAAGGGCAATGTTCAGAACCGGACTCTTCAGTTTACACGTGTTCCAAGTCGCTCGCCCTAGACCAGGTCCTTGAATATCTACGTGTGAGTCTAAGGCACAAATAAAATCGCCCACTGTTATTACGTGGCTGCCGTCCAGCAAGTAAACATCCAACCCCTTAAAGAAGGTATTTGTAAGGCTTGCGTCCACCGGCACATAATTGCACAAGATTTATTTATTTATTTATTCAGGTTACCCCTGCGTAACCTCGAAGCCGAGAAAAAACAATCGAATGCTAGCACACGTTCTAGCCCGTCATATGTCAAGTGATGGTCGCGTGAAAGGCATCTGGTCAGCGTCACTATTCCTACGCCACTCGAGCCCGAAGTAGCGAACGAAACGAAGCACTCCAAATGAAACCGGCTCTTGAAAGCAAGTTCGCCAGAAAGAGTAGTAAAATTTGTTTGCTGAAGATAAAAGATATCGTATTTTGTTTTTAAGCTAACACGCCTACTTCTGTCTGCTTCCGTTTGCTCAGAAACCCTTGGGAATTTAAAGAAAGAAGTGTGAGTCCTAATGCCATATCGGGTATTTAGTTTAGGATGCCAATAAGGTAGATGCACGACCTGAGGTGGCACCACGAAGGTGCTTTGCACTCACATTAAGCGGGGCTTCTCGGTCCTCGAGAATAAGGATGAGACTTCTTAGGAGGGTATGCCTCCCGGCAACCTTCTCGTACCGTGGCCGATCCTGAGGACGACGAAACACATCGCTTATTTGCGTCTCGCTGGAGCTCCATGTCCATGTCGCATTCACTGAATGTAGAAAGCGTCGGGGAGTGTCCGACACCAAGGCTCAAAGAACCCCTGGAAACGCTCACAGCCGCGGATTTCTCATTTAAGTCCTTTCGCAGTGCCGGTAGCTTCTTCACGCGTCCCGTTTGATTCTTTAAGGCTCCACGAATCTTTTACACGCCAGCCTTTGCTGGCGTCGCCATAAGTTTCATGTCACCTCCAGCCGGCGTACCCAGGACACCATGGTTTTTTGAGGTGCCAGAGCCTTAGACGCCGAATGCAGCTTCTTTTCCCGAACTCCATGTTTTTCCTAGACGCCGCGAACTTTAGACGGGCATAGCGGTTCCGGCGACGATTTGGAAGGATATATTTCGATAACAAAAGGCTTGCCCGAGAATCTGGGCTCCCCTGTGGTATCAGCCGTCGCGCATGCAACCACAACTTCCGTTGAACCGTCCGTATGCTTGTTAAAGGTCAGGTCACAACTGCTGGCCGTTTCTTCTACCGGCGTTCTAGGAGTAGAACTCAGCCCAGTTTCTGATGTGGCCCTCCACAGGGTCTACTTGTATCTCTTTCTGGCCTTTAACTGACACAGATGGCTTGGGAGAGGGGGCCGGCACTGTAGTCTTCACGGGTGTGAGCGGGGGAAACGCACTTGCCGCCGCGTCCGAATAGGAACGGGCCACAGGCCATGTCACGGTCGGGTGGTCATCAGCACAGCGTCGGCCGGGCAGGACACAATCTTCCCCTTGGTGACCACGGACACCAACGCACAACAAAAAGGCGCTGAGAACTGCGCTTTAAAGTGATCATAGGAGCCACACCTCCGGGCAACACGCTGCGTACCTCTGTAGTCAAAGGTAACGGGCAGCGACGCGTATGTAGTTGGGTACAGGTGACGTGGATGACATCTCCATCCGCACATACCTCGTCCCAGTAAGAACACCCTTACGGGAGCCCATAGGACTTGCAATGACAGACAAGACTTTGCCACGTTGGCTCAGGACCTGGACGAGTGTTTCGTGAGAAATGTATGACAGCAAAAACAGGCAGGCCACGATGGTCACTTGTGGCCCTACTGGAACAGTTGAGATGCGATGCCGATGACGAGGCAGCCGGCGTTGACGATTAGGGTCATGAATGCCATGCTCTTCACTGTCACTTGAAAAACCGGGAGCCCATATGCTGCACAGGTTAGACTTCAGGTAAATCCACTATTAAGGCCGTCGCGTCAACGACAGTCTTGGGACTTGTTCCCGCAGATAGAACTATATCGAAGACCAATGTCTTCGCTGCATTCCTTGGCTTTGCAGGTGCCATGGCGACCAATTCATGGGAAGCCGCCGACGTGAAAACGCAGGGACGCCCGCTCAATGCATGTTGTACGCGGGAACCAAATGGTTCCACGAACGTAACCACAAAAAAATTCTAACACAAAATACATAGAATGGATGAAGGCTTGAAGCTGTGTTTAGAAAAGTTTTATTTCACATTAGACATTATACAAAACAGAAAATTCACATGATTATGAACAAAGGAAAGTGGACATCAAATACAACGTAACGAACAAATTCATCACAAATAGCGAACAAATACATCACAAATCAGTATTTACATACATACAAAATTTTGCTTTTCGGGAGGATAATATTGTTACGTATGTGCGGTGTTACACTGCGCCATGCGGTGTTGCACATGCAAAAGAGGACGAAATTTACGGTCGCATATGTGAAAGAGAAGGACGAAGTGAACGGTTGCGCATGTGAAAGAGGAGGACAAAATGGCTGCGCGTAGACTCGTTCGCGGACAAGCTTTACTGAGACTGTGCTTGAGACACTGTGCTTAGATTTCATGCATTCAACACACATTTTGTAAATATTAAATCCATTTCCCCGTAACAACTTGGTGGAGGTGCTGGGTAGTCCTGGAACCTTTCGAACATGAGAGATGAAGCAGACGCTTGGTCGGGCTCCCTCCTAAGCTCACAGCCATGGTGAGCCACGACCACAACAGACAAGATCACTCTACCCGCTCAACTGGAGCTGCTTCTAATTCAGGCCAGGAGCGCCGAATACCATGCAGCTCGTGGCCTCAACAGCGGCAGCCCAGAACATTTTCTGGTCTGGCCAATAAGGAGTCAAGTACCGCGGACACACTACAAACGTGTCAGCAAATACAATCGCTGGGACACGGCCACGCAACTCGCGAACATCGTATTCTTTCTTGATGGCACCGCGCTTCTGTGGTCTGAGAACCATGAAGACAACCTTTCTGCCTGGGACAAGTTTGTGGAAGAGATAAACAACTGTTTTGGAGACTCCACATCAAAACGACGCAACGCTGAGCAAGTTCTTTCCCAACGAGCACAGTTGCCTGGATAGACTTGCATGACATACATAGAGGAAGGCCTGAAGCTCTGAAGCATTGTTAATAACCGCATGCCGAAACAAGAGAGTGTTGGGCATCTATCAAAAGGGTTCGCCGTAGATGTTAATTTCCTTATCACAAAAGAAACCCTAGCACGTACTTCGGACGCTATCCAATACAGCCGTACATTTGAAGCTTTAAAACTGCGGCGTATTGTACCCGAAGTTGGACGCCTCTCCAACGTCCCAATAGTTGCCAGCGTTGACTAAACTGCCCACGACAATCTCACCTCTCTTGTCCGAAGAGTTGTGAGTGAAGAGCTTGCCAAGCACCTGCAAGGTGCTGACCCGCGACCTATGGAATGCGCAGTTCAGCCACAGCAGGCTTAACATCCAGCCTTATTGGCGTGTAAACCAGAACTTCTGCACTACTCCTAAGGCAGTGAGCGCGCCTGTTCGCCTGTGACCAGCCGCTTTCCTCCACATTCAAATAGCGTCATGCAGCTTCCTTCGTCTCTCAACCACCGCCGAATTCCTCTGGATCCAGCGCCTACGCTTTTCGTGAGTCGCCCGTTTGTTACAACTGCGGGCGCCGCGGGCACATAGCGCGACAGCAGGCCTCACGTTCTTGGAACCGCCCTTGGGTAGGTTTTCATGACCACGACAACATTGAGTGGCGTTAACCTCGTCCACTACAGCTTTGCCTAGGCATCTTTCGGACTGATTAACCCGCTTCTGACCGCAGCTTCCCACCACATCCCCGCGCCGTGTACGGTCCCGTCCCCACGTCGATGCTCGCCTACGCCACCATCGGGAAACTAGCATGAGCGTCCGATGGAGGTGAGGTCGCGAAACGGTCATCTTCGCCAATTCCTCTGCGTACTATGATGTTCAAGAACAAAGAACATATTATTGGAAAAGGTGTAAATACGTTAGACTTAGTGGATACTGGTGCCACGATTTCCGTGATGGGTCTCAGTTTTAAAAATCACCTTGAACCGGCAATAATGTTCGCTTGGGACCTTAAGTGCTAGCGTTCGCTGTGTTGGGGGAGAACATTTACGTCCAGTGGGTCTCTGCTGCGTGTCAGTGGTCATTAGCAGGGAAACATCTCGAGTTGAATTTGTAATTTTAGCAAGAACCACACCTGATGTTATTCTCGGAATTAATTTTCTGCGTGATTGTGGAGCACCGGTCGATTGCGCAGCCGGCGAAATTTCTCTGTGCCATAATATTCTGTCTGCTTTTGTAGAGGAGACACCTAGCTCTAGGGACGGCGCATTTTATGTCTCGAACGATGTCGATGGCTGCAATATTTGTGCCAGTTCACAGCTCTGCTGAGCGAGCAGGCACCCATTCTGTGCTTGTTGAAGCTGACAGGAATAATGTCGTGCAGAAACATTTACTAGTGCTCCGTGGCGTCGTCGACGTTTTAGATGGTTGTGCCCTCATGTGGACTGTAAACATTTCATCAGAAGCCGTTTGTTTACCATTTGACCTCAGCTTGGCTACATTTCACGGCTATGTGGTCCTTTCTATTCCATCTGTGTCTCTTCATCCGTACCGTCGTGTGGATCCTGATTACAGCGCGAATATAACCAGGATCATAAATCGCTTTCGTCATCCTACCAGCAAGAGGTATGTGAAGCTCTGGCGCCTTACGCCTTTGGGCACCTTACGCCACCACATTCACGTATGTCACACAAGATCAACACTGCTGATGCGATCCCTATCAGACAGAAGCCCTGCCGAGTATCACCAGTCGAGCGCAGAACAATTAACGAACAAGTCCAGGACATGTTGAAGAAAGGTGTTACACGAGAGTCCTCCAGTCTTTGGGCAGCCCCCGTCACCTTGGTGAAGAAGGACAACTCCTGGAGATTTTGTGTCGACTATCGTTGGTTAAAAGTAGTTACAAAAAAGAACGTTTATTCTCTTCCAAGTATCGACGATGCCTTAAATTGTCTTCAATCTGCTTCCACTTTCTCGCCAGTAAATCGTCGGTCAGGCTATTGGCAGATTCTGATGCATTCGTCGCTACAAGAAAAGACAGCCTTTGCGACATCTTGCGGATATTATGGATTTAACGTCATCCTTTTAGACTGTGCAATGCACCAGCGACATTCGAACAATTTATGAACATAGATCTGCGTGGTTTAAAATCGGAGGTATGCATGTGCTAGCTAGATGACATCATCTATAGAAGGGTATTTCGGGAGCATAATCAGCGAATTAGTCTTGTGCTGGACTGTATCCAAAACACCAGACTAAATTTGAACACTAAAAAGTGTCACTTCGGTGAACGGCATACCTTGGTGCTCGGATTTTTGGTGGATCAGGAAGGTATTCGGCCCGACCCCCAAAGAATTGTTGCTGTGCAAAGCTTTACAAAACCTCGAAAAGCAAAACATTTGAGAAGCTTTCTGAGGCTATGTTCATATTTTCGCCGTTTCAATCAAGGATACGCCCAAATTGCCCATCCGCTTACTTCCCTCCTGCAAAAAAATTCTCCATTTGTTTGCTCCTTGGAATGCTAGTCTCCTACACCACATCTGTGGAGCTACATCAGGGGTGTAGTCATCAACACCAAGATGACTACACCAGTGATGCAGCTTAAATCCGTGGTCTAGTACTAACTGATGGCTAACTAGTCACTAACCAGTACAAAATAAATGGCTAGCGAATCAGTAACTAGAACTAATTCTTCGTTAGTCATGTCTAAATAGTCATGTGTAATGACAATGACTGCCTATGATGTCATCACAAGATGACATCATCGGCTTGACGCAGTGATCGGTAGTGACGTCTTGACCTCACAACTGGCTGTGTTTGATAAGGTGAAGTGACGTCAAAAAGACGTCACATCCGGTAATGACGTCCCGACTTGTGATTACGTCACCAGGCGATCCGGCGAAATTAACGACAATTATAAATTGTGACGTAGACTGCTACCTCCGCCAGATGTTAGCCTAAATAAAAGAGATGTCGCGTGGAGGCAGCTACAAACAAATACCTTCATGAGCCTGGTCTGGGTATTTCACGCACTACAAGACCTTATGGACCATGATCAGTGCAAACACTCTGGACCGAGTGGGACCCTCGACCACATAATTTGGGAGTGACCACAATCCCCACGAATAAGACAAAGTATTGGCCCCTAAACCTGGGAAAAAGCTCCAAATTGAAAATCTCAGGCCCATCTCGCTCTTGTGCTTTGGCAAGCTTTACGAGTGGGTGGTGACGCTCAGACTCCAAAAGTATATGAAAGATACTGACCGTCTGCCCCATACCAGGTTCTGCATAAGAGCAAAACTCTCGACGGAGGACGTACTGCTCCAAATACAAGATGTGTACTGCGACGTACTCCAAACGGGGTACGTTGAGGTGCTCGGTTGTCATTCCGTATATTCCTTGGGTGTCGCAAGGATTAAAGAAGGTGACAAACAAAGATGATATAAATGCAGTATTTTGGGCATCAAAACAAGTTCATAAGCCTTTGTAACAGAGTAAACAAGCATGACAAGCGTGGCAAAAAAAGGAATGTGAAATTGTTCAACAGGGGGATATTCATATGAAGTTACACCTCTTCGATAAGGAATAAAACAGTTTTAGTATTACTTTTGTGTCGTATGGTTGTGCTTCATTCCATCTCCTTGTGCAGCTTTATAAGTTTCCAATTATGATCAAATAACTGGACCCAGTGGTAGCATTGTTGCTACACTTCATCACGGATGATGTCATCGAGCGTAGGTAGCTGCTGAGGGTGCTGGGATGGTGGTGGTAGCCAGCGAAGCTCTTGTCGGACCATTTCGGGTATACGTTCCGGTAAGTCATTGGTGGTGGTTGCTGTTTCTAGGATTGCTGCGCCAACTTGCGGTGGGCGGTTGAACTGAAGTTAACTTTGGCAATTAAAAAAAACGAAAAATTACCTTGTCCAGCGCCCATCGCCAAAAGCACAAGGGGTGCAAAGCAATATAAAATATGGGCAAAAAGAAATCTTTGTAACGCCAAAAAGAAAGAAAATCAACAAAGAAAAAGAAAATAGTAGGGAAGTGCAGATTGAAGTGTCGAGGCGCAGAGGCTCGGTTCAATGGAGGACGCTTCTCTTTCGAGTTCGGTCACGGTTCTTCTTTCCTTACAGGGTCACTAAAAACAAACTCTCCGACACCTCGCATAACGGAATTCAGTTTCTTATTTTCTGTACTTTTTGGGTAAGTTAAGCGAAAAAGGCGCTTCATTTATTCAACATGATTGAGGACTGTCTTATTTCGAAGCTAGAACCTAGCCTGGAGGAGCATTTTCGCTTTTTCCTTTCGGACAGCTTTCGGACGGCGCTTGTGAAAGCCGCCAAGAGCTCAGCTTTGAATGCGGCTTAATCTTTCCGAGAAATTATGATTTGCAAACCTTACTAGGTCAGATCCTTGAAGGACAATGTAGACTTTCCTCTACATTGCTGCCTCATTTTTGAGTTGAATCCCGCCTACCGCTGGAAGAGGTCAAGCCATTCTGCTACATCTTCAGGCCGTCCGTGAAAGGTGGGGATGGGGTAGGGTGCTCATGTGGCTTCTCGAAAAACTAGAGGCTGTACCCATTAGTCAAGCTTCATCTTCTGGGGCGTGGACACATTGAGTTTGAGCACCTCCACCAGATGTCACGTGGCAGATAAAAGGCCGTACGCAACCATCGACAAGACTTGGAATGCACTGAAATCAACTGTTTATCAGATTGACTTGTGCACTCAAAAGAATAAAACAACTCGGTTTAGGTTATACCCGCAGTCGTGCTCGCTGGTTGTTGAACCAAGGATTCCTGTTACATTCGGCAGTGCTCAATTTAAATTCGGCTCAGAAACATCTACATAATCCGGCCAAGAAATCCAGGAAAAGTAGGGAATATTACAGAAACAGTAATGCTTGCCTGCAGTCTTTCCAAACTAATATCGGCTCATTTCGCGCTACAAAAAAATATCAAAGGGGCGTATCGCGATATTGAGTATGAACATGAAAACAGCATGATGTGTGTCTGCACGCGAATATCAGAGTGATAGGTCCGCCTGCTGGTGGTTGTTAAAACAACAAATAAAAGTTTTAAATGTACAAGGCAATAATAACTTGCGGAGAAAAACATACCAAACAGAGATGTTGGTCCATGCGGTTTATCGGACTAAAACAAGTCAGGGTATGAGGGACACCGAAGTAGAGGACTCCTGAAAGTTTGATAGCTGCTGTTCGTTAACGAGCACTGACATTCTGCGGCGGCTGCTGCCGACTGCTTTGAACATTCGTCCTCCGGACTAGCAGTAGCAGTCAAAAATTAACCACCGCTGCGGGGCTGTAAATGCCCATATGGCTGTACATCAGTTGTATAACTTAGGCAGTAAAATCAACAGCAATCACTGACGTTGACCAGAAAGCCGGCCATTATCTGGTCCCCTCCAGGAGTCCTCCTTTACTTCAAATTCAATATTATTGTTTTATCTTTCTCGGTGGGGCCGTTTGCGTCCGATTGTGAATTTTCGTTTCCGGAGGGCATTACAAATTTCTCGTCTTCCTATACTGCAGTACGTAAGTACATTTCCTTTAGTCTTTCGGCAAGTCATTCCTCTGTCTTTTTGTCACAGAGTGCCTTGCTCAAGATTGTACTCTATTCGCCTTTGGTTTTATTAAACTTAACAATACACCTACAGCTCCACTCACCTTTCGCGTTGAGGGTGCCCCAGATGAAGCCGAATTTAGAATGTCAGCTGGTTCTCCCTAGAGACCAAGTGCATGTTTACATCTGTTTGGTTAATCAGACAAGTCTAATTTTAAATTTACGGTTGCGTTTCGATTTTTTTCATCTTATCTCCTGGATTTCCAGAAGTGCAGGAGATGATTTCCTACTGCCGCGGTGTCTTCAGCAGTCAAGAGTTTGCGCTGGACACGGCTTTTGGTTTCAATTAGCTTTTGGACCAGTCCTCATATTTTGACACTAGGGATCGGTTGCCGAGTTGCCGATTTTCAAAACATTGTCGAATGAATGAAGGAAGCTACACTTCTGTTTTTTAGGTAGCAGTCGTCACTCTTGGAAAGAATTAGGCGTGAAAGTGCGGCTATTACATGTTTTAGGGCTGAAACCGTCATATAAACACCTAAAGCTTTAAAATAATTTCGAGACATCAACGACTGAGCTTGACTTAGTTCGCCACAGGCGAACAGTCTCCGCTATAGGACATGATCTATGAAGCATCAAAAACAACGCGTATGCGGCTCGGTGCTGCACTCTTCGCACAAAAGGGTAAATATTTTTTTTTTTTCTGGTTTTGAACACGACTCCACCTTCCTAGTCCACACCCCACCGGACCTGAATGTCTCCGCCTCACGCACGAAACGGGTTACGGGGATGGGAGTACGCTAATAATCCGCTAGAGTGCGTTTTAAATCCCGGGACTTCGTACCTTCACGATCTAGACTCCAGCTGCATCCATATATCGGCCACGGGGTGTAGGAATCGAACACACATAGCAGCGAAAGTGGATTGGCCCGATACAGATGGCCGGGGGACAACGTGCACATCGAAAGATCAATTTTATCCCCCCCCCCCCCAGCGCCGTCTCAGTATATTTGACATAATTATGCATCTTTACCAGAACTGGTTAAGAAGTGTTTTATCCACTAAAACTCAGCATGAATATTGGCAATGTCGATCAGTGATCTCATTCATAAGAATTTTGGAGAAGAATTACGCCTTACTGGTTTTTAAATGCTAGAGAGTGTCCTTTAATGGACTAGGTTCTTGTATGGCAGCTTAAACGTCGATATTTATTTTAAAGAATTATATGGTTCGCGATATATGTTATGACCCGAACTCGCTCCCCGACCGGGCAAGATTTGCCAGAATTTAGATTTTTTGTGTCATAAATGATTTTTCTGAAGACTATAACAGTCACACACGATTTGATATGATTATACTTGGGCTTTCCGAAGCGTTCCGTCGGGGATCACAAAATAAAATTATGAACCAACAAGAACATTCAACTAGTGATAGCCCTGCTATACATCGGGTAAAGTGAGCGCTCCCAATTTGTCCATGGAAATAGTAATTGTCAAAAATTGTTCTCTTAGTAGTCCGGTGCCCTGCAAAAGTCTAATCTAAGGCGACATTAGGATTGCTACTTTTCACTGACCCATTAAATAAAAATAAAAAATCGGTTCATGGGAAGGAAAAGCGCAGTTATGTCATTCTTGCTCTGTGGACACCTGAAGGGAACGAAGGAAGGTGGGAGTGAAAGTGGAAAGAGAAAGGGGGAGCTGTCGTGGGCCACCTGGGGATCTTTAACGTTCGCTAACATCACACAGCATACGGACGCCACTTCGTTTCGCCTCCACCGAAACGGAGCCGCCGTGGTCGGGTTCGAACTCGGGTGACCCAGGAAATAAAGATCGTGCAAAAGTTTTGAGTTGGTCTCTGTTTTGCTTAATTTTTCATTTTGAACCGATAAATCAAAATGCAAAATGAAGCAAAACTTTAGCTTTTTTCAAACTCTTGCACAATCTTTATTTTTATTTATTTCGACATACTGTAGGCCAGCACTTTGTTCCAAGCAGGAGGAGCATTGAATAGAAGCACAAATATAACAAGCAACACAATAGAACTATGTCCAAGAGAAAATTAAAAACAGACATCCCGTTCACTCTAACAATGTTTAAAACGTCTTCTTAGCATTGCTATTAAAGCATCCGACTGAAATATACCAACAGGGAGAGAATTCCAGTCTTCAACTGATGCAATAAGCAGCCCTGCAGGGTCAATCTGTTCAAAACCATAAATCGTGGTTGATATGTTTATCTGGTTCTACCTTCCAAAGCGCCTCAGGCTATGAGATACAGAGTAGTGGATTCCTCAGGAAATTTCGACCATCTAGGGCTTTTTAACGTGCACAGATGTAGATCAGCACATGGGCGCCTTATTTTTATCTCCATCGCAAAGCGGCCACAGCCGTGGGAATCAATCGTGCTTCCTTGGGTTCAGCAGTATAGCGCCCCAATAATTAGCTACCGTGGTTGTGCCCCATAAATCATGTATTGCACTGATGTAACTATTCCCAGGCAGCACAACAGCCCGGGCCAATATTGTCAGTGAGCTGGCAGAGATCAGCCCTATGTAGGCCCAGCGTTGCCATCTTATGGCTGGTATTGGTTGTGCCATTCTATAACACGTCCAACACTGGCCCTGAGGATTGCATTGGTAACCAATATTGTTCGTACCTATTTATAATGATAACAACATTGGCCCGTCATATCCGATGCCCTCACAATATCGGTGGTACCATTATACAAGGATGGCAACGATGGGCCTGGATGTCCGGCGTATCACCGGTGTTGGCGCTGCCATGAGATAAGGATGGCTATCGCGGACAGCATTAGCCGGCAGTCCACTGATGTTGGCCAATATTCGACATATGCTGGACACTAATGTCAGCTCTGTTACAATGGCCCGCCAATGTCAGATATACACTGGCATACCTTACATATCAACGGTATTGGCATTGCCCTTTCATAAGGATGGCAATATCGAACAGCATTAGCCATTACTCCACTGACATTGGCTATTATATGGCATATGCTGGACAATACTGTTAGTTCTGTTACCATGTCCCGCCAGATGCATTGGCATACACTTTAGTCAACATTGTCTTGTCTATTTCACCTACTGGTCAATATTAGATGCAAATTAGCATGTGGCTGGAAATATTCCGTGGGAAACCGCATTAGCGTGCCTTTGCGGTTGGCAGGCTCATTTAATACTTGGAGTCGTTAACTGTGCTGTTATAATCGATGTTTTCAAGTTACCTTTGCAATTTTTAATGCTTCGGAAATCTTATGTTTAAATAGTTATAGTTCCGCGGTGCTGGTTTCCGTCGTGTTTGCTTTAATTCCACCTAGCTGTTGTTGATGTTGCTTGGGATTACACCATGTTCTTTTACACTAGATCTTCATTGACTTAAGCTGGCACTGTAATCAATCCACATGTATACTGTGACGAATTTGGATGAGACCGACGATCGTCAACGGCATCAAATAAGTTCACCACCGTTTGCTGGTCCGGGCGGCGGCGGCGATAAATAGCTCCACGCCGACCGAGAGATCAGAAAGAATCAAAACGACATGTCATATATCGTGCATAGGCAATGGTTGCTATTTTTTGTATTCTATTCGGCAATGGTCTAGGTTCTTCCATGGCTGCTCCCGTGGCGATTCCTGCTGCTCTGGGTGAAGAGAATTCCAAAAGTTTTAGCAAATTTCTTTGCCCCCGAGTGTATCAGTTTTAACAACAGTGGCTTCAAACAGACGATTACCGCAGGACACGCATGCAGTGCGATGCAATTAATGAGCGATAAGCGTCGGCCTATTAAGGCTCGTACGTGACTCAGATCGAGTATGGCGAGCGCGCTTCCATCGAAATACACTTTAAAAATACACTTGGCCGTTCAAGCTATACGAATACGAAGCATCGCAGCACATACTTTCGCTTAAACGATTCAACAATGGTGATCTAAATTAAATCTGGGTCATTGAGCGGTAAATTAAACGTCGGTCCGCACATGCATGAACGTTCCCACATATGACAAATCGTATCGACGCTTCCTGCTTCGTTGTCGCTCTAAGAAGTGAAGTATTAGAAAAAAATGGAGAGAAAACACTGCACGTACAATCTCAGTATGAATAATATTAAGGTTATGCTGAAACAAATAACTGGGTTACAGTTTTACTTTTCTTCATCGCACTCGTTCGCACATTTGTTTTTTCTCAACCGTCCGCTGTTGTTGACGACACACCGCGCACTTCTGTTCCAGTCCACTGAGGGCACTCACTCGCGCCGAAATATGGACGCTCTGTTCGCTGCTTGCTAGGGTGCATTGAAAACATCACAAACAAAGGAAGAAAAACATTGAGGCACGGCGCCAGCAACAGCGGCGCCGACTTGCCCGAGTGGATGCGCTCTGCAGGTGGGGTTGTCGGGTTACACGCTGCGCGATGCAATCCAAGACGCAGGCCCTGACGCTCCACGTGTGGTTCAAGGTGCACACGGCCGCCGCCCGGGCGGGA
Organism: Amblyomma maculatum; assembly: GCF_055883805.1. Lineage (NCBI taxonomy): Eukaryota > Metazoa > Arthropoda > Arachnida > Ixodida > Ixodidae > Amblyomma > Amblyomma maculatum. Next base: position 118,506,973 of record NC_139353.1, read on the forward strand.
ATTTACGACGCAGTGCGTCAGCCGCTATACTTTAAGGCTCTATTTCTTTCATATACCTATTTGACATACGTGCAGCTAGCGTAACTGACGTCTTAGGGTTTGCAAGAGTAGACCATTCCATACGTGTAAAATCAAAAATACGACTACAATGACCATGGCGCATTAATCACTGATGGAATATCGCACACATACGGTACTGGTAAATGCTCTATGATTATCTTGAAACACTCATTCGGCAAACGAGTACGCCAGCTATTTGCTAAACAAGCCGCGAATATTCAAATCACTGCAGTGGCAAAAATGATCGCAGAGCCAGCTATAGAGTCGCCCGCGGCACGGCGGCGGGCCGGCTTCCACATTTCACAAGAACTGGAAACGCGAAATATATCCGCGGGGGGCTTTGTCACACTGAATTTCATAGGAACACAAAATAGCTTCGTGTAGCGGCCAGTATACAAGAGCGGCAGCTAAGCAGAACAGCTTTGATTCGACGCCATGCCAAGTGCATGGATAGCATAATTTTAGAATTTCTCGTTTGTTTGTTCTTTTTTTCGCACAAGTGCGAAAAAAAGAAGTCTGTAACGTGTCTCCGCTTTTATTCACACCCCCAATTTCGCGATTCCGTCGTCGTTCACTGCAATACAATGCTTGCGCTACATATGGCAACAAGGAATAACTGTAGAGTTCAAAAACTAAATAAAGCAGTCGTTGTTTTACAATTAAGCTTAATTCGGTATCAAAGCTTATTTATTCTCTAACTACCTCCGTGGTGGAACAATTACAGGCGTGCGCGGGGAAGGTAGTTTTTTTTTTTTTTTTACAAATATTTTGTATGGAGAAAAGATACCCACATGTAAACTGACTTGTTAGCATTTGAACGAAAAAAAAATGTGAAAGAAAAGACTGGAAACACAAATAAAATACGAAAAGGTACAATGGGTATATTGACAACTGGATTACAATGACACATCTTTGTTTCGCACACGCTCGTTCGCACAGTTTTCCAACGCCTGCTCTCCGTGCTGACGCACCGCTCAACCCCGTCCTCGCGCACTTCGCACTCCTGTCGTTCCCCGATCGCTCTCTCTCACCGCATGCGATGCGAGCAAGGTCCGAGGTTGCACACGCGCGTCGAAATCCACGCAGGTGCGCCAAATCGGTGGACGCGTCGACGCACCACTCAGGGTCCAAGGGGCGGACGGCCGCCGCCCAGGGGAAGGAATTGCGCAGTAATAAAAAGACAAACGCTAACAGACTGGAGACTTCTTTCAAACATTTCCGGGCTCTCACAACAGGTTGCATAGAGAAATGTGCTTTTACCGCATTTTCTTGGTCAATAAAATATACGCAAGAAACTAAACTGAGAAAGAAACAAGCGCCTAATGAATCGGGCCAACAAACGACTAATCTAGCAGATAGAATGATGCTGACGGTGCGGATATATGAGAAAAAATGTAAGCATCGTATGCAACTACCTTATAAAGAGGTGGCAAGTCGTGGTACTGAGATGCTTAGCTCAATAATTTTCAACAAACTTGCTTCAAATCCTCATTTCAGGGTGATTGAAATATTCCACTCGATTGAGCACTATTGTATGAAAGCATTTTCGTTGGTATGCTAAAAGTGAGCAAACTATTCGTAGTAGAACACAGCATTCACAAAATACAACTTGAACAGGTTTGGGTGTTGTAAACAAAACAGCTAGGCGCCTCTCCAGGACGACGACGCGCTTCGCTGCTGGTACAGAGCCCTACATAGATGAGCAGCAACAGCAGCGCATCGTTCAAGGCTGATTCAAGTCCTGTCATCTAGGAAACGCTTGCTAAACGGAGGGTACAAAACCGAGACCATCGATCTGCTGAAAAAGCGATTACTAAAAAGCTCGAAGGATGACGCGACAATCGCTTAGCCGGCATGACGGCGGCAGTTGTATTTTGTTTCAAAGAGGGCGCTCCGTTCTTTCGTCCGTCCAACGGCTGCTCGTTCGCTCGGCTCGACGTTCGGTGGCACCGCGCACGGAAAATGCTTCTTTCTTCAAGAAATATTCCATGTAAGTTCTCAAATTTTTCCATTCAGGTTTTATAAAGCGTTTGTGTATATTGGAGCAAAATATTAGCCTCTTAGATTGAGCATTTTTTAAATTACAAGCGTTGTCTTACATTTCATTGTTGCTGCAAGCTGCGTAAGCCATGTGCTAGGGAGATTTGTCTTCTTTTAGCATATTTCTTACGTTGTTAACTTTTCAAAAGTGGTTCTCAAGTATGCGCGACTTGATTCCGATCATTTTGCAGCTTATTTAAAGTTAAACCGTTGCTGTTTTGCTGAGTACTGATTTCCTAAAGTAAACAACTGCGTCGCACCGTAGCCCTAAAAGCCAACTTCAGATATTCACGGCGTTACAGTGGCTGGAACGGCGTATAGCCGTCACTTGGCTCGGCCGCTCGGGTTCCCTCGGGTGACCTCGGGCGGAGTCGGTGGAGTCTGGGCAAAAGCATATATTTTCGTGTCTGGTGCGATAAAACGCTAACCGCATGAGTCGCGCGGCAGCACTATGCGCAGTGAGCTGAGGACCGCTAAAGCATTGCCGCTCGGCGCTGTCGCCCAGGTTCTGAGTTTTTAGAAATCGCTCATGATGCTGGAACCAGCTCGCGAGGCAGCCAATCGCAAAAGGCTTTGGGGTACTCACCTTCGTTGTTTTTTTTGTTTGTTTTTTTGCATGCAAAGTTTGTTTCCCTTGTCCGGTATGAGCGAAAATCCTGCAGACGCTCATTTCGTCTGATCCGTGCATATATGAGCGCATCGAGACGGTTTAGTAAAAGCTTGGTAAGGTAGTATTGCAAAACAAAAAAGGCTAGTGTGGCTAGATATTGCTAATTTTCGAAAGTTGCAGAAAAACGCCACTGCTTTCAATCATGTCTGCATCGCAGTATAGTAGCACGCCGCTGCGCTGGGACCATTTTTTTTGGGGGGGCGGGGGGAAGGGGGGAGGGGGGGCTCGACGCTTTTCAAGAAATTTCATCTGTGTTGCTGTTTAGTAGTGCAAGAAACTGGATATAGCGTAACTATACTCATTTACTAAACGAAGAGGCGGCGCTAACAAAGCAAGGCTGAAAACGCGTCTCTGTCGCTGAGGTCCTTCGCTCTGTGCGATGTGCACTAGCGGCAGCGACAGGCGTTATCGTCGTCGTCGCGCGATGCATCGCCAGGGATTGTGGCCTATTTTTTTCTTTCTGTATCGTTGCTTCAGCTGCAATAGATCAGTTGCAAAACCTACACGTCAGCTTCCCGGTGCGGCAGACATTCCTGCACAATGGTGGCATAGACTTTGGGGTAATAGTTGGGTACAGTGCTAGCACATCGCCTGACGGGAAGGGTAATTCCCGCACCTCTTGCCCATTCGTCACAGTATCATTCGCGTGCCCATTGTCGCCCCGCTATTACCCTCTCCGATTAGTGTCCCTTTTCTAAATTTTCTTTCTTCACCCCTAGGGTGACAGTGCTCCCCCCTTTATTCCAGTGTTAAGAATGCCTGAAAACCTTTCTCTGACAATGGCCTGTGCGTGGGGAACTGCATCCCAAGCAGCGTGGACTGTGGTAGATGCATGTACTGCACCTAACTATTATCCCTGAATCAGGTTCTGTCGCCACTGTGCATGAATTCCTGCCTCATAGGGAAGCCGACTTGTAGGTTTTGCAACTGGTCTGTTATAGCATGTCCAGCAGGGCGGGAGCCTTCAATGTGAGCGCTGGGTGGGCTCAGACAATTTCAGTTCCAGGCCGGGTTCGGGTTTGTAGCATGAGGCCCGGGTCGGGCTCAAAATTTATGCCCGTGCACACCTCTAGTCGCGTCGGTTGTGTAGCACACGTTTGGCGCCCGTGCATGCTTTTAATTTTGTTCTCCGCCCCATGACACTTTGCTCCAGCATCAAGACTGCATGAAACATCAGTATGCATTTTCCGGTCGTTATGCTAACTGATCGCCCCACCGGCCTGGCACAGCTATGTTATACCATGTGTAACATAGAGTTGCAATTAGTACTTTTTTGAGACAGCTTTCAATTGAAATTATAGATTAACTAAACAGAGAAGAGCCGTGGTATGCTTTTATCATGATTTAGAGGCATCGATTTAATGGAGACTTTTTTTCCTTGCATTTAGGGCTCTTTGCTCTATAACGCCCGCAGTCCAGCTGCTCCACTTGTATCATCGCACTGCTTTTGCACAAGCAATCACCTGCCATCAAAGGAGTGCTGCGTGAATGTGAATGTGAGGCAGACAACATCATCATCATTTTGGTGCTGCATAACCTGTCAACAACTGTGGGAGCCTTGCCATGAAACATGCTGTGTGTAAGGAAGCATTGCCTCGGTAGGTATGACACATTGCCTTTGTTTTGCTTTATATAAAGGCTTTAAAAAAGGCTCTGCTGGCTTTTCGCTATATGATTGCATGGTATATGACTTTTTCTAGCTTTTTAGCTCAAGACTTACTTGTTCAGAAGTCTTGCCCACAGTATGCAGAAAATAATATCCTTTATGTCCCTGGCAGTGCTTTAATAGCTGGTGCTATATTTCGTTGCTTTATTTCAACAGTATGTGACTATTTCAAGTTGAGGCATGATTGAGTGAACCTGTGGTGTAATAGCACAATAACAGACATAGCTTGTTGAACTGACGAAGTAGTTGTCATTTGCGTAACACGGGAGAGCAGGTGCTTTAAGTGATGGAATATTCAGCATACTTGATTATGCTTGCATTACAAGAATTCGCAGGAAGCCTGTATTGAGGTTTCAGAGAAGAAAGCCATTAAGTATTGCTCAGGTTATTTGCCTTCCACTCTCCCTTCATTACTGCTGCCTGTACTGTATGTATTTGTTCATACAGACATGCAGTTACTGACTGCTTGTACATTTCTGGTTGCCTACACTGGCTTCAGTCATGTAGAAGTAATATTACTTTGATCTAAACCAGGCTATTTACTTTGCTCAAAGTGACAATTACAATTAATTCTCTCCCCGAGCCATTGAGATTTGCCATTAGCTCCCAACTCGCTTTATTCTCAGCTGCAATGAATTTATTCTGTAACCCTAGAGCAAGACGTTTGCAGCAAGGAGATCATCATGCAATACTCGTGCAAATTTTGTAAATTTTAGAGGACATTCTGTTTGTTTTTGCATATGCTTCGGTGTTCGGAAAACAGAGCAGACTAGCTTACAGTGCAGGAGGGGTCGGCTGCAAGACAAAAGGAAATTATTAGTGCAGCTGCTCATTCAGGCGTGCATTCCTTGTGCATTTATTGCTCTTATATTTGTGCACCTTTGCCTGCATGCTTGCTAGGGCTTTCCCCATAATGGGTGGCAGTGATCTTGCCGCCTACCTCTCAGGGGGACTGCCCTTTACCAACTACTTGCCCACAACCAACTCACCTCCTGGGCTTCAAATTTGTCATACTCAAGGACGATTTTCTGTGTTTGATGTTACCAGTGACGTCACTTAAGATACGCAGTGTGCATCATTGGTCCATTAGTTTCATTTCGGGATGTTGTCACCCCTTATATTCCCTACTCATATTTCTTCTTCTACATCCCCTTGCAACTGCCAAACGAAATAAGACGTATAATACTGCCAAACTCCCGCAGTCTCTAAATGCTAAGTCAACAACCAAAAAGCTTTTACATGTCTAAATAAATGTAGAAATGATCCGCCGATTATTTTTTTGATTGTCATGTCTAGTCAGACGGTTTAGTGAACTGCCACATGACCAAGCAAATTGCAACTGTAAGTGCACTGAGGAGTCATGCGTTGGAGCAAGCATATGGATCTTGTGTTGCTTAGCTGCTTAACTCCAAATATCCTTCTTTGTCAGACAAGATATTTTTTTAGAAAACTGGATGGGGAGCCAGAAGAAAGCAGATTGGATTCTTAGCAGCATTGCTACTTGTTACACGTGCGTTCCACCCCTGTATACATGAACTCGGCAGTATTGGGTCGAGTACATCTGTCGAGTGAAAAATCAGTTCTGGGGTTCATGTATACACAGTCGGGTCGAGTAAAATAGGCGGCGGAGCGGGTTGCGTTAACTCGCTTGCAGGGGGTAGGTTAATTCGCTTGACCCGCTTATCTAAAGGCATGTAGACGCTGTCCAGTCAGGGAGTCTAGTTATGGGGAACTCTGGTCTATGAAAAAGCCTCTGGAGCGGCGACGAGCGTCACTCGAAATGAATGCTTTTTAGCGCTCATCAACGATAAAAAATAATCGAAGCTCTCGATAGTAAAAGGCAATGGGATCAAATAAGAGTAAGAACTTGCACAATAACTTCGAATCTCGATGCAACGCTCTGCTACGATACTTACTCACTAGAAAGCGAGTTCATGTAGACATCAGCCGGGTCGAGAATGATGACCTTGCTTACTCAACGCTGATTCAACCCGGTGCTGTCGAGTCCATGTAAACAGGGCTATTGTACTTGTAATTTTAGGTGAACTCTCATTTCGTGTATTTCACAATAAATTTGAGTAATATTGGTGCTTTCTTGCGTATGTGCTGTTTTGTTCTGCAAACAGTACTATTTCTCCAGACACAATCTTATTTTTAATTTGAGTACAAAATATTGTCCATTTTTGAAAAAAAAAAACCATTTGTGAGTGTTAAGAAATTTTGTTTTTGAAATATATTCACAAAATAGCAACATTTTATAGATACTGAAACGTAAAATGTGTGCGAGACAAATTTTTCAGCTCAGGATTAAACTGGGTTTTCAAGGAACTTGTTGTGATAGGGTGAAAGTGAAAAATCACTGTCATGCTAGATGTATCGTTTTTTTATGATCCCATAGTCACATCAAGCATTGTATTTTATGGTGTGCTTAAGCAATGAAAATAATATTTGGCCTCAGATATTCAGGCAGATTACTATTCTCTATACCAACAACTACTATGAATTGGTTTTAAGAAATCAGATGCCCGAGCACCACACCTGTTACCTGGACATAAAATCACCCATGTATGCCTAACTGAATATAATCTTGCACGTGGAAGGTTGCCGATGGTATGGCCATATGATTAGCTGTGATGAGGGAAAATGCATACCTGGTAGGCTGCTAGCTGATAAGGAAGTACAAGATCATTGTACTCAGATCTAGCATAACATTTTCCTGCCTATGCAAAGTAAATTTCTAGTACTTGCTCAATTGCTCATTGCAGGCTGCCTGTAATAATTTTAGCTGAACAAGCATGCACTGTATGATTACTAGAACTTCTTGTTGGGCTTGTTCGTGTTTATTTATTATAAACTGAAGGCGCCAAAACAATGCATGCACACAAGAAAAAAACGGGACAGAGTTCCACTCACAACTGATTTATTGTGCAGAACAGAGTACATATATATCTCACTGCAGGCACATGCCCAAGGAACACATTCAGCTACATCACATTCAGCATCATGTAGTTTAACATAAGCTATGTTCAAGAAATGCTTTCTCAGAGAAAGAGGCTGTGGTATGAGGCATGGGCTTCTTGAACATATCTTATCTTTAACTACATGATGCTGAATGGGTTCTTTGCGCATATGCCAGCAGTGAGATATATATGTACTTTATTCTGCACAATAAATCAGTTGTGAATGGCGCTCTGTCCCGTTCTTTTTTTCTTGTTTGTGTGCATGTTGTTCTGGTATTTTTAATTTATAATGACCACTGTATGAAAACTATTCCTTGGTACATTACAATTAAGGCAATTGTTTATAGTAGAATGCAGCAAGCAATAAAGCTGTGAAAACTAAAAAGCTGGAACTTGAAATGGTACGGTTATCTCGAGAATATTATATGCGTACACAGCCTTGAGAATATCTGCGATCTACACATCTCCCTCAGTTAGCCGATTGAAGATAGCTTGATTGACTCTGTCAGGGCAATTATTTCTTTATTCTGGCCGCAGTAATGTATGCGTGCCTGTAACTGGTGTACTGCAGAAAAATATTCTTTAATGTGTTCTTTAATATCATCCAGTCTTGCATGCTTAGTAATCCATATTGTCTATTGCAGGAATGTTTAAGAATTTTTTAAAAATTGAAAGTTCTGGAGCCTGAACCGTCAGATTTTCAGGAACTGTAATTCTATATGAACACTAAGCATCTACCTGAAGTTATCGGTTTGCCGGAAGCGGGTTTTTACTTCCAAATATCTTTCTTTTGTATCTGGAATTGATAATATTTTGCATATAGGTTTATCATCCCTACGTCATAAGATGCTGCATGCCTTTGCAGGCCCAGAAACCTGTCGCAAAGTGCTCTAAAAGAAGAATGTGTGGCAATAGGCCTTCAATATATACAGTAGAACCCCTTTATAGTACAGCCACTGAGGCCAGCGAAAATATTTACTATATCATGGTCTTTACTGTATCAGTGGTCTGTGATGACATGGTCCTGAAAGTGCTGTCTAGTAGTTAAATAGGCACTTACTGAACACGTCTTGTTGCTTAATGAAAACAAAACCTAAATACCTTCCATCTCGCTTTTATCATCTCTGTGTAATTTTTCATTATAAAATTTCTCTACATCTTGTGGAAGTACCTTTGAAGCATGAAGACGTGATTACGAATGCAACCAAGTTCGATTTCATGTAAAAACTAAAGCCTTGCATGAACATGGTGTCCCTTTTTGCTCTGTCTTTTAAAAGGCAATAAGTAATAAATTCGCATGGCACTCAAGTGCTGTAAGACCTTACTCGCTGCACCTCCACTTTCTGCCACCACTGCCTCATGATTTGTACTGCGCATTGCAGTGTATGTTGACCCATTTCTTTCCCTTCCCTATTTCTTGCTGCACGTTTACCCCTTTACTTCCTGAATGGAACACGCTGCCTCCTTGCTATGTTTGTAGACAGCTTTACTTTTTTCTTCGCGCTGCGCGCTTTCCCTCACGGCTCCAAGGCTTCTGTAAAGTAGGCTTCATCTGACTGCTGCTACGGCTAGTAGTAAAGCCACCTAAACGAACACTCGGGGTTATTGTTCTGTTTTCAAATACAAAAAGTCTTGTCTTCGCGACTCTAGGTAGTGCGCGGGAGTCGTCGCCAGGGTCAGAAGCAATTTGACCGATTTTTACCAAAAACATCTTTACTATAAAGGGGGAAAATGTACAGTTGCCTATGGAAGATGAACTGGGACTTCAGTTTCACTTTACTATATCAGAGGTTTTACTATAGCGGGGTTCTGTATTTTGTACTCGATCGTATAGAGCACCCAGACTTCAAATATGTGTTTGGATAAGTGTTGAGAAGGTGAGTTTAGATCTTATTGTGATATATGCTTGTCTTCTGTGCAGATGTCATTTGTAAGACCCACGGACCAGTCTCCTCAACAAACTGTTCCTGAACGGTTGTTTCCTGCTTGGTGCCCAGCTTACTACCTGGGCCATGTGCTTCCCCCGCCCCCTCAACCTCATCACTTGATCCATTGACCCTTCACTGCCAAATATCATGCTCAACACAGTCCACTGCCATTTTCCATCCATGGTGGACACTGCCCTGAAATGCACCCATGCTCAGCCTCCTATTCCTGCAACACCTCTCGCACTACAAGGCTATAGTGCATCAACCCTGCTCAACATGTCCAGCCCCTTCCATCATGACCAATGCACACTGCACCCAATCACCTCTACCTGCACTACCTGGTCATGTGCTGCTTAGTGCCCTGTTTCCAATTACACCTACTAGCCTCTCCCATATTAACCCTGTATCCAATGCCTCCTGCACTGCATTTTGGCCCTCTGATGTCCTTGTGGCATTTACATGTATATGAGCTCTCAATAAAACGTTTTCGGAAAATATTTTGCTTGCCTCATTTAATTGCATGGTTTTTATGGCTCCTTAGGGAGATGACATGCAAGGTGGTATTGGGAAATGACTGCATAAGAAAACCACAATTATCAGAGTGACAGTTAAGCAAATGGCAGCAGTAAGGGCAAGGGTGAAATAACTGCATGGCTAAAGGTGGCTTAACAGTGGCAGGCCACGTGTGCCGGTGAATACTTGTTGCATGCCAATAAATACCAATATATGATACTAGCGGCACGGCCGGTTTATTGCCAATGTCAGTTGGGCCAATGAATACTAGTGGCATGCCAATACGTGACACTAGGGGCACGGCCAGCTGATAGCCTATGTTGGCAGTGCCAAGACAGGTGCAATGTTGGCATATAAGCCGGACCAATATATAAAAATGTAGTAATTTCTCAAAAAGCCAGTGTTACGCCAATGTTGGTACCAATTTTTGTCGACGTTGGGCCGGGATTGGTGCGATGTTGGTGTGCTGCCTGGGTTAGAATGCGGCTTTCGTGGCTCTCAGTAAGACATATTTAGTTGCTATCTTCTCCCCCCCTCTTCTGATAGCACTGAATTACGGCCTTTAACGGGATACGTAGGTCTGCACGTCACTTTCATATACGACTCTAACCTGACAACACACTTCTCATTGCACCGAAAAAAAAAAGACGACTAAAAAAGCTTTCAAATGGCAAACGGCCTCCCATAGCTATCCTCCCGGGATGAACCTATTGGCATACAGGTGCGGGCAAAAGTAAACGGAGCAGGTAAATGTCTTGTAATTTTTCACGCGTTGCTTATCTAAACCTCGCATATTTAAAATGTTTCCGCTCTTAGAATACGTTATAGCGCTCCCTCAAGAGCACAACAGTGTTCCAAATCCTAGAAGATACAATATAAATCGGTGGTCATGCTCCTGGGTACACCTTCAGATGCATTAGAACAGTGAGAACACATTACAGCACAGCCTAAAAGGAATAGCTAGTTATCTCCACTTACCGCTATGTCGCGTACCTCTTGCGTACCTTACGTTTCGTGGACACGACGAAAATTAAGACACGGTAACATTACGTCGTTTCCACCAGCAGCTACCACTGTGGTAGATGCACTAAGATGTGCGCAATGAAAAGCTGCGTAATTTATATTTAACTGTTGCCTCGAGGCACTGCAGATGAAGTTATGTGATGTTAGGAAGATAGTGAGAGAAAAGCGCGGCGTGGCATGGTCCATAGGGTCACGAAGAGTCGGACACGACTGAACGACTGAACTGAACTGTTGCAGACGCAATAATTCGCCTACTGACATGATTCATCGTACAGACCTACAGTGATTATCTTGTGATTCTAAGCTGCGCTGTTCGAAATTGATATGATTGCTCTCACTATATTTAATGCAGTTTGAGAAAAACGTTCCACTGTTACCTTTTAAGAAATTTTCGTACTTTTTCTGCGTACTAGTTTTACTTTGCCCCGAACAGAACACGAACTGAACGCTTCGGATGCCTCATTTGTGATTTGCATACCAGACAGCCTTGAAATTTTGAAATCTAGCTTGGCTCAGTTCATGGCCTGCTAATCAATGCGCGTTTTCGCTGCTTGGCCTTCATCTGCTAGAGGCGCTTCTCGAAAAAAAAAAAAAGATGAGATTATAAGATTGGCGTTAAAACATTCTTTACTTGTTTTTAATTTTATAGCTGGTATTTCCTGCACTTGGGTTGTACTTTTTCAGCTGTATATATCTGTGCACACACCCATTTCTGTGTTTTTAATTATAGAGTTGCTTTCCATTCTGGAACTGCTTAGTCTAGAGATTGGGCAATCTTGCTTTATACGCACCCTACCGTGTAAACCCCCCAAGATAATTCCGAAAGAAATACCAGTAGAAATAAAAAACAGCGCAAAAGAAACACATTTCCTTATGCCTATGTAATCCAGTATAAGCTGCGCTAGATCGACGCTCTGATTAAGTTCCTAAGCGCCGAATTGATTAAATGTCAGTATTTGTGAGGCCTCATTTTCGACGTCAGCGCTCTCGCTAAATCCAGAAACACAGTTTTGATCGGTTGCATACAGACATTTAGCCGTTGACCTGTGAAAGGCCGCATTTGAACTTTCTTTTGAATTTGTTTTTCCGCAACCCTCGCCAGCGCTAGGTACTGGACCTGCATACTAATAAGGGGAAGGTTGCACAGTCGAGGGAAACAGTGGTGTGGTCACGCTTTTCTTCACTTGTTTTTCCCCTTGCGAATATCGCCAGTTCAGACGATCTTCTAGGCGTTGGCTTTTCCTCTGGTGCATCAGTACGGAGCAGGGCCTCAGAATAGGCGACCACTTGTTTCTCAGTAGCGTAGCGTAAAGAGACAAACTGAGAAGATGGTTGGTAAAAGCACTGCTGGCTTTCTAGTCCTCGTCGCGTCTCTTACAGGTAAGCATTCTTTGCTGGGGCTTCCGTTAATGGTATAAAAAGAGCCGTTAGCAGTTGTGGCTAATAGATTGATGTTTTGTGATCTGGTTCAGTGCGGAATACATAAGAAAGCGGTCAATATTTGGTATAGTTCAAAAACGAAAACCTTTGCGAAAGCTAAAAAAACATTGCTTCCACAAATTTTGAAAAAAAAATCGACATAATGCTACACAATAAAGGTTTACGCACAGGATGCGGTAACATATAGATATCTCTTATCTGTTTCTTAACTTATAGTGTTTCATACCTGCTTTAACGTTTTGGTTTTGAAGCATTACTCTAAAAGATAGAGCGAAATCTACGTCACTAAGAACATTGCTCGTAATTCATACCTCAAACCATGGTTTTACACCACTGAAAGGAGACGTCGGCAAGTTACGTTTCGTTATGGCCCACTAACCTATGTACCTTCGCAACATGAATGTGTGTTCTGAGAAAACCAGTACTTAATTTTCCTACAATCGAACAACACAACATAAGGTCGAAAAATTGCTCTGAAAGAACCGAGCATAACTCATTCGAAAAAGTTGAACCCACAAAATGTGACCTAAACGTGTTGATCGTCCAACGCATAGAAAGAATTTATAAGGCCACTGGTTCAACAGTACCTCCCGACCATCGGCCTTCGGCCCGCGTGTCAACACCGTAATGACGATAGGCAGTGGCGAAAGCAAATGGAGCAAGCATGTTCAAGCAAAGTTTTCATCACCATGACTTTCGTCGCTAGGCTCTTCGACATTAGCTCGACAATGGCCGTGCGCACACAACCTTGGTGTCCAGCTTCATGGTCCAGCTCGGCCTGCGAAAGCGCCAAGTTAACTCTGCATCCATTATTTTAAGTGATGGTTGTTGTGTTACGTTTGTCCAGCGCTCGCCTGGCTGGCTTCAACCAGTAAACTGAACAAATTACCGCACACTCACGACAATTAGCAGAATAATAAGTGTTATTTTTATAAGAAAGATATTGAAAGGTTCGTGCTATACTATTTCAATAAGGGATGAAAATTGCGCAATAAAAGTTACCGTTCAGTTTTTCATACTCCGACATTTTCCTTAGTACGTGTATGGATAACAAAATAAAATATCGGAACATCAAATAAATGGTAACCTTTATTTCGTAAATTTCATCACTTATAGAAATAGTAATAAATTCACCTTTTATTATATATTATATAAAAAGGACTCTTATTATTCTGCTAATTATCGCGAGTGTGCGGCAATTTGTTCAGTTCAGTAGCTGAAGCCATCCGGGCGACTGCTGAACAAGCATTACACAGGGAAACAAAGACTGGGTATGTACGCAAAACAAAATCGAACGGCTATACGTTGCTGTTCCCAAACGATGTCAGGCCCCGGCGCAAGAGACGTTTGGCGTGCGGAACATCCCAGCCAAACGTCCTGCATGTGCGATTTGTCAGTTTACATGAATTTAAAATATGTATGTCTTGCTATTCATGGTCTGAATTTTCAATCGCAACTCGGCAGCTGTCAGCTGGGAAGTTTAGAGTTGACCTGGGAATAAACCACGGTGCCTTTCGATCTCGACTAACATATGCTAACCCTAGGCCACGTAACGGCGTTCGGACGGCTTGGTTAAAGTAGGGAAGCTTTTCTGGGTGATGTTTCACATTAGATGGAAGCTTACGAACGTATGCTATAACGTGCATAAAATTCATATAAAATGTGATGTAGTTGGTGCGCATATTAAGAGTGCAAGGATGTACCTATTAGCAAGGTGCATGAGCTGGAATGTCAATGGGAAAGGGGAGCCTGCAAACGGAAGTCGTCATCGGGGCCGCAGTATAAGCTTAAAGTAGGCGCTTAAAGAGTGCGAAAATTATCCACGCTTGAATATGTTCCCGCAGGAGAGTAACGCGAGTACGTCGTCTTCGCACCTCTCGAGGCGAGGTCGTTGGAAAAGGGTGGCGGCACCATGAGAGTAGCGGCGCTGCGTCACGAAAGCGACTCTTTTCTTATAATCAACTACTGGAGAAGCACAGAGCGCAACTTGAAGAGGGGATAAGGGGGAGAATATTAAGTAGGTTTGAAGTGCATATGTGGATACGTATAGAAACGTACCTAACAAATCTTCTCCTGAGAAACTAAAATAACAGAAAAGCAACGTTCAAACTTCGCATTAGCGAGTGCTAAATCACTTACCAATTGTTTTAGCACTAAAGCACAAATCCAACCGTTCTGATAGAAGTTTCGCATGTTTTAAAATAGGTGTGCACCTGACACAGGCTTCTCTTAGATGCCAAGCGCCTCATAACATTCGTTCTTATGGTCGTCAGCACATGTGAGGAAAAACTGTGAGGAATGTGGTGCAGTGAATATCGCATGCCGCCAAAAGTTTCCACAACAGAAAACTAGCATACTACTCGAAAACAATGCGCGCGCAATATCGCTAGCCCATGCTTAGCCACACGGCGCAAGTTGCGAGTCTAACAAAAAAGCTATTGCAACATTACTGTACAAAATCTTGTTAAAACCGGTATCACTTAAGGGGGAAAGCACATGTAAGACTGTAGCCTCTTTCCTGTAATTACCTATGGGAATGAAGCGTGAAGGCTAACTAAAAGTGTTCTACTTAAGTTGAGAACAATGCACAGGTCCATGGAATGAAAAATGGTAGGTTTAACGTTAGGAGATAGGAACCATGCGCAGTGGGTCAGAGAAATAACTCAAGTTACTGACATTCTAGTAGATATCAGAAGGAAGAAACGGGCATGGGGGGACATGTAGTTCGTAGAGAGCATAACCAATGGTCTCAAGAGTAACCAAATGGATTCGATGGGAAGTTAAGCGTAGCAGCGGCCGGCAGGAAATTAGGTGAGTGGATGAGATTAAGAAATTCGCAGAGGTCAAGGGGGTGCAGCTAGCCCAGGACTGGGTTGATAGGAGGAAAGTGGGAGAGAAATTCGCCCTGCAGTGGGTATAGTCCGGCTGATAATGATGATGAAAATCTAGTTTTTGGAAGAAATAAAGATTATCACCATAAACGTATGCTAGTTATGCACGAGACTCAAAGGAAAGTTCCAAAAGTTTGTTACTGCCATTTAATGTTTGAGAAATGGATACTGACCAGTTGGCAACTATTAAAATCAAGCCCGCTTCGTGCTATCAGTCAGGTATGTGAAAAACAAAATCGCAAATTTTCAAACCAGCAAAGAGAGACACACTTCTCTCAGGCCCAGCTGTAGTTAACAATTTTTCCGAAAAAAAAAAACGGATTCCTATTTTCCAGGCACTGTGGCGCAGAAAGTGAAGAACCAGGAAAAGATTAGACTTGGCTGAAAGCAGCATGTTCCTACGCCATTTGTATTCACATGGCTAGCTCACTGCACCGCCAAACATTTTGTCTGGAAAGCGCTGGCTACTGAAATAACATCCACATACTGTTTAGTAATGAGTACATGGCTTAGAAATAATACGTCGCGAATTCGTGACGTTTTCCATCAGACATTGAGGAAAAAAAGAGACGAGTATATTTGAGAGCCAACGCAGCTCAACCTTCGTACACTTAATAGAGTAAGTCAATTCAGGATCGAAATGTAATGGCTAAACCGCTTGCCTGGTGATTTCTACAAAGAACGAAGTTGGTATGACAATGCGTGCCTGATATTTTATTCGGCAGTAAAAGACACTCAAAGTTTCGAGTCAGCCGCTCCTTGAAAAGGTGTTTTTACAACCTCAAGTGCCCTTCGTCGCATACTACGCATGCAAAATATTTTTGCGGCTTCTTTCTCGACATTCTGATGGCGCATTTTCATACTGCAGACGTGCTAAAATAGTTCGCGATTACCTGAGATGCTTTCCGAATAGTGCTGTTGAATTCTGTGTCGCGTATTTGGAAAGAGTCTGGGGGATTTGTCCACTACTAAGTCTTTTCAAAATAGAGCGAATAATCCTTGTTCAGTTATCCGAATGTTCAATCAAGGATTGGTTTCTAAAGACAAGTGAAATATTTTGTGTGCACTCTAAAGGCACACACAGTCGAATTGAGCCTTGCTTAAATGGCCTTCATGTATATAAGGAAAAGGGCAATGTGCGTTTGAATGAAAAAGAGCTGATGGGCACGGGCAGGACATGTAGTGCGAAGAGAGGATAACCGATGGTCGCCTAGGGTAACAAACTGGATTCCAAGGGAAGGAAAGCGAGCGGCAGAAAGTTAGGTGGGTCGCGTGGATGCAGCTAGCACAGAACCGGGTTAAGTAAAGAAATATGGGAGAGGCCTTCGCCCTGCAGTGGGTGCAATCAGGCTGATGATGATGATGATGATGATGATGATGATGTTTCTTCCTTGGAGTGCCATAAGAATTTAAAGCCGGTGAATCCGCCATTTAGTGTTATGTTTGACGGCGAAAGCCTCTGGAAAAATCTAATTTCTCTATATACGTTTTCGGCGTCTCAAAGTCTCAATGGCATTACTAGTTTCGGCTCTAGAGACCTAGTCTTGGTTGGTTCATCGCACGATAAATATATCACCTCGCCCTCACTGAGGTGCCCAATTATATGGGATAAATTTTTCCGAACGACAGGTTCCTATTACTCAGTTGTTTCTCTTTTAAAGGCTTAATCTTATTATCCAGGAAATGGGATTCCTAATATGGAAGTCAACAGTCAACGTATTCGTTTTAGCAGACTTGTCTAAGCGAGCCTAAGCTGATGTTGAGGTGCTCTAGCTATTTCCGTGAAGTAGATTTGCTCTTTGCCTCCATCTGCACATGATTTTCTTGCCTAGTTGTGTATACGCTTAATTGGGTGCACAGAGTTTAATGTCCCAAAGCTAATCAGTCTATGAAGCACACATCGTAATGGAGGGCTCCGCGCCCTTTGGTGACCTGGTGTTCTTTAGCCTGAGAAACTACACATGGGCACCTTGCTTTCTGCCTTAATGGAAAGCGGCCGCCGACGCCAGGATTGAATCTGCGTCTTTGAGTTAAGCATTCGAGCATCGTAACCACTGAGCCCTCGTGGCGACAGTTGTGTATGGGTGTGTCATGTTGTGTAATGTTATCGTCTAGGAAATGATTTCTGCAGTGAAGTGTTTCAGAGGCAAGATTAATGACCTGATAAGCCTTATCCCACGCTGTTTAGGCTCATGCTCTCTGTCATTATTTCAGCAGTGGCGTGCCAAGCTGTGCAGAAGACCGGCTGCAAACTCGAGATCCTCCGTAAATGCGGCGACGACTATATCCCCTATGGCAACATGGTCTCTTATCCCTCCTCCGGCAAAGCTTTCGAGGATAAATGCACGTGCGTATACCTCCAGTGAAGTGCACGTAATCCTTTGTGAGGAAAGTGCAGCTACAGTCGTTTTCACGGATGTATGCTCGTATCGCTTAGAAGTAGTCACTTATTTTCTAATGCCTCCATCTCTTCGGAAAGGTAAAAACCTTTCCAAAACGGGGTGACTCGGCACCGGTGAAACAAAAAAGGTGATGCAGATTATAAGGATGAAAAGGAGAATTATTTTTGCAAAACTATACAAGGGCAAACTGCAAGTTACAGAACGAAGGCACAAAGACAAATTAAACAAGTGTAATTAAAGAACAAGCAGTCTCACACAGAGAAACTACGAGTATCTGCAGAACTTTACTTTTTGATTGAGTGTTTTAGTTAGGGCCCATGTACTGTAGAATTACGTATCAAATACGAAGCCTCATTTTAGGCTAAATTGTCTCCGATCAATTTTGTTTTATTCTTATAGTTGACAAAGAATCTGGACCGGTCATTTTTACTGGCCTCACTTGTATGTCAATCAGACAATCGGAAAGAGGGGCATGCGAGGCGGACACGGCCCCTTTTGTTGAGCTGAGGCTCGAACCCAGCGTCCAGCTGATAAAGCGAAGCTTATAGATATAAATGAGTGTCAATCTCAAGGGAGAGGGTATCCGCTCCTTGCGTTTTCTTGGTAGATATTCTTATTTTGGAGTGCATCATTGCAAGCTAGTATCGTGTGATACAGCGGAAGAAAGCGCTCATAACGTGCATGGCTCATAATGAGCCATGCCCTTATAAAAGAACGCCTTTTTTGCCTATATATATTATTTTATCTGTTGTGTTTATGCGCCATGGCAGTGAACAGTTTATAATTATTTTAGTTCGGATACATTATTGTCATTTGCATGCGTTGCACAGAAGAGAGAAGTGACTGAAAAATTACAAATGGCAGCAAAAATAAAATAAAAATAGAAAGCAAGTATACGAAGTCTAAAACTGCGAGGACTAAGGTTATTGTGCTCTTATTACAATCATTGGATATTTCATTCACATGATGGGATATCAGCAGAACACATTGTCTTAATCGGTTGCTTTCCGATGAATACTTCTTACATTTTTAGGAAGGAGATACGGCAGACGGATTGCGCCTTGCGGTACGTGGAAGACTGCTTGGAAGGTCTACCTCAGAGTGGGCTGTTGCTGTCCCTAAAAGAAATTCAGGAGACCATCAATGTCTCCTGTACTACCGGATCGGAGTCAAACAAGCGTACGTCATTCCGAATACCTAATATATAAAGCCGCGCTCTAGCCACACCTAAAACAGGGATGCTGTTCTTTTAAGAAGACATTTTTGCTTATGGGACAAGTTTTCTGGCGTTTTTTCGCACCTTGGTGACAGAGCTTTTATATCAACGGACAATTAGATCTTTCTGGTCTCTTGTGTATTCGAATTTGCCATGCGTTAATAAGTACGCTTTGTGTTGGGGAGCTTGTATTCACCGAGCAATAATGTATCTTGTTCGTTGTGAATGTTTACTAGTCTGTAGGCTTCACTCTGCAGTCACACAGGTGCTAACATTCTTGGGGGAATTTGCACGGCCAAGAGGCTCAAATGTAATATTCGAAGCCATTCTGTAAATATGTTTTCTCTTGTAAGGAAAAATGACAAGCCACATGCACTTTCCTAGTAGCTACCGGTGTATGGTTTAGTGTTGAGATACTGCGAAATATCTCCATGGAGGCTGTCACCAAGTCTTTGCTTTTGTTTACAGAATACAGAAACTGCCGAGATTACCTAAGAATACTGCGATGTCACATCGAGTTAGGACTTCCATGATGACACTCGCTTTATCTGCGACAAATCTGCGCATAAAAAGAATTGATTCGGTACATGCAGACATACAAAAACACACATTACTCACTAAGCAAAGCTCTGTATCAAACAATATAGGTTACATATACATAACAAACTAAAAAAAACAATAAGGAAAGAAAGACATTTTCTTTACAAGAGAGACATTTTTTCCACTGATTCAACAAAACTCTGTCTGGAGAGAGCAACGTCGTAACATTCACTAAGAAGAATGGGAAGACATTAGATGAATGCTAGTGCTTCGGGTTAAAAAAGGTCTTTAGCAGCGCGTTGTTATTTCTAAAACACTTTTTGAAGTGTTTTTTTTTTTGTTAGCATTGATTTTGGGGAAAGTAATCTACAATATGTGTCTCACTTCTCAGTTGTAATCTACACTTACTTAAAGTACATTTAACGTCGGTACTATCCCCTGCGGAAGAAAGCATCCAACCTGACTTGTGCATGGACGCTGCATGGGAAGCGAAGCAATAGAACTAGCACGAAATTACTGAACGGTGCACTGAACACACTTCCGTCGCAGTTGTATACGAAATCAGGTGCGTTGTTTGTCCGGTGCGAATTTTATTGCAACTTGGGTTACTGCCACGCGAAGGCTTTTCGAAAAAATGAGCAGTATATGCTTCGCATAAAACACTTTCGCCAGCATTTTTATAGTGCCAGGCCCACGCCGTCATTTATCAAAAAGAGATTGAGTGCTAGCTCCCATTTTTTGCTGGTAAGAAATGCACTAGAATGCGATGTTTATATTTTGATCATTTGCATGCGGCACTAAGCATACACCGGTGTATAAAAAGAAGCGTTTGATAGTTGCAAATTAGCAGTATTGGATTTGTTATTCAATGAACAGGGGTATGTAACTAAGCACATCAGAAAAACAAAAGCAACTGGCAAAACGTCCACACAACATGTCAGGCTAGTTTCTGTAAAGCTTGATTTGAACCGTATTTTCCTACATTTCCGTCTTTCTAATATCAATTGCAATGCAAATCATCTTGACAATAAACATCTTCAGCATATCGGAGACGTGATAGCGTAGATGAACGCCGGTTTTCCCGACCTCTGGTGTGCATATTGCTCAGTGGTCACTGCTATATAACACCTTCCGCTCAGGAGGCATTCGGTAACCCGGCACGCGTCTACTCTAACATGTCGCCGCTTCGCTAAATGTCTCCATCAGCTTTCTATGTTCAAGAAATCCGCTTGACATCATTGAGAAAGCGTGATGGTTCTACGTAATGCTGCTCGCCCGTGTGAGTACTTACGAGAAAAAAAGAACTTTGCTTGCCAGCGCATGTCAAAAGTACAGGCTGAAAAGGATGTACGGTTTTGTTTTCTGTGTGTACAAAATAAACGTAGTAAATGCGCAGAAGAATTGCGAGAAACGATGCTGCACACGGAAAAAGCCCGATGGCTTCGAAGTCTCCTAAAATCTACAAAAAAAAAGTGGCACGATGCCATCATACTCCACAATGCGTTCTGACTCTTTGTTGTTCCCAGAGTACCAGAAGGCCATCCCATGCTTGAATTCCGCTGGGTCAAAGATCAACGCCTGCTTTCAAAACCTCAAGAGCAGTCTGCAGAGGGCCGTTGTCAAGGCTCCCGTTAAAGAGGTCATCCCGCACACCTGCTGGTGAGTAGCGAACGCTCGAGCAGTTTTTACGTGCCCTAACTGATTGGTTGTAAGACACCTTACCTGCAATAAGGATTAACGAAAGTGACCAATTGCAAGCAATGGATTTCGCAAGCGGTGAACGTAAGACTAACCAAGCTCCAAATCTCTGAGCGCATCGACGGAGCAGGTACTTTACTTTGGTCACATACATGATATTGCCTGTCGGAAGCAATTCATAAATTGCCCTCGGCTGATGAATTTATGTCTCGGTCAGTTTTATAAAAGACCGGGATTTGTTGCCTTCTTTCAAAACTTCCAAAAAACAGTGAACAAATGACCTTACTCAAATTGCGCCCTAAAAAACAAGTCATACGTGCTACCAAAGACATGATGCAGCTTTTGCAGCGAGACGAAAAGAACTTTCTAATGTAATAACTGCGCTAACTGAAAGCTTGAGTTTGTGCACACGATGCTCTTATATCAAGTTGTTCAGAACAAGCTATAGCATCTTCGTAAATAACCAAGAAACGGGGATCGTTTCTTACAAGCAAAAGATATGCAAATATAAATATCGATGTTAACAGATTTCGGTATCTGTCCACATTTATACTGGGCTGCAAACGAAGGTGCTATGCGGCTACCAAACAAGTCATAATCCGTAGTTACGTTTGGCGAGGACGGCACAGAATGCTGGTTTCACACGAAGAGAGAAATGGTATCAATTACAGCTTTTTTGTAACAGTAAAAATGGTTTAGTATTGGATATTGCTCATGTAAATGAACTAAAGTTATTGGCTTCGGATACTTTCTCATCTTAGATATCTCGCGATTTTTATAGAAACGGAGAATATGTATAGCTCAGAAGCCGAGACTTACACGAAACAGTGTACTTTACTGCCTTCAGCTGCTTCCTCACGCGGTTTGTCATAAAATAAATCTGAAGAAGGTAGCGTGCATGTGCTGCACGCTAGCTGCACCCAAGTGCTGTCTCATATAGCTCCCGTGAGGCGGGAGAGTGAGATCGTAGTCGAACCCCGGGCCCATTGATCCCGAGTCTAGCACGCTGGTCCTAAGCCATGCAGGCACGCTTGTGCATCTTGGTTAGAACGAGACTATATGCCTATGACCCTATGTCGCGCAGATTATGTGGTAGGTAACGAATGTATTGTACTGGGTATGAGCGTTACATTGGAGACAGATATTAGGAATAAGTGCTTAAACGAGTAGTTAACCGCGCGTGCGCGAGTGAGGATAGAGAAAAGGAGGCAGACGAGAGCCAGTAACACAGCCGTGCTGTAAGCGTAAAGGCAGAGCTTACGTGTGCTTCGCTTTTTTTTTTTTGCCTTAGGGTCAGACAACACGGTTGCGTTCAGCCATCAGCACATTGCAAGTTTGATGCGTTGTCTTTCGCAGCGCATTAGGATATACTTTCGGCCGCTGTGGTGGACCGCACTCGAAAGTAGAGAATATTTTGTTATTACGTTTCTAAAATGATTACTTGGCCATCCAGTTATTCGTGCAAGTACCATGTAGCGATAAGAACTATGGCACGAATATCAGTGAAATCGATGAGCGGCACGCTCTGAGGAAACATAATGGGTAATATGATGCACAGCGGTGGGAAAAGTTAAGTTATTTAGCTTACAGATAATCTTGGGCCTTAGTGAACACGTTACAATGAGATCATAACGCAATAGGTTTAAATGCTACATTCTGAAAGAATCGTTTTCGGTGGCACTATGATGAGTTCGTAGCTGTTAGCGGGCAAGGCAGGGCGCTTATTAGTCGTGGGGTTGCCCGACGTCATGCGACCTTGTTACATGACCAATTTAGCAGGAGATGCCAAATTGTTGCTTCATTTCAGAACGAAGGGAGATGTCAATGTCAGCCTTCCAGGCTGACTGTTACCCTACGTCGCGCTACCCTTAGACCACGAGGCCACGTGCATACATATGGCTTGTTTTTTGATGGCGTTATACCTATGTCTGGTGCCCTTTCACGTAATAATGTATACTAATCAGTATCTGTGATGTATTATAGGAACAGAATAAAGGGTTAGTAATTAGACGTATAAGAAAGTGTATGCAGTCGAAGAAGAATCTGCAAGCAGAATTCTCAATGGGAAGCTATTAGTGCTGCAGAGTCACACATTGAAAGCTATAGCTTATGTGTCCCTTTTTTCTGTATTTCGATTTAGTAAATGTGGCTCCCACTCCACAGACGCTGACTTGTGTGTCTATGTACAGAAGGTACACGCTTATATTTTCCCCTGCATCTCTCTCGGCGCAATATTTTATCCTCTCCTGCAGCGCTTACGCAGACCTGGTTGACTGCCTTGACACGGTGCTGGCACCATGCCAGGACTTGGGCGCAAAGGACTATTTCCTGGGCTTGATGCAGCGCGTGCTAGGCAAGACGCTGAAACTGGTGTGCATCGACCACACAAAGGGATCAGAGACCTGCAAAGCTCTACCGAAGCTGCCCCTTCTAAGCTCTGAAGACCGCAAGGTGGACAACTACATCGAGCTCATCATCGAAGCAGCCTCCACACTCGAGTCGTAGAAGTGGCACTGCGGAAGTCTTTTGTGCGCTCTAGATTTCTTCTGAGAATTGCTGAGAATAAATTTTTACCACCACCACAATCCGGCGATGATTAACAAGCTATAGCATAGAAAAGACCCTAAGTGTGCCTACCTTATTGGAATTTAAGCCATCATACCCTTGCAATTCAAAATTACCGAGGCTGAGGGAGGATATTCAGCGACAAATTCGACGAACTGAAATCGACCTAAACTGTTATCCTCAAAGTCCCTATGGTATTTCTCATTTTAAAACAAAATTTGATCGAATGACTCGGTCTGTGTTTAGCCATTGGCCTTTTCAAATGTTGCCAATTTTAGCCCCATGTTATTCCTCCCGATGCAACGCCAAGTTATTTTGCCAGATATTTGAGGGACAGTGGCTGAGCTGGTACTGTGGAATCGGAATTTGTATTGTGAGCGTGAAAGCGAAACCACGAGACTCAGCGCAGGCTGAACGGTTGTGCAATAAATGCTCATTTACGAGAAGATCGGGCGCGGTGCCTCGTTCTGCGCAAAATATGTCTCGCAATAATGCAATGCAACGAGAACATGTGCATACAGTTAAAACGTACGTGTTCAGGAGCTTTCACCTCGCTCGTATCTAAACGCGTTTTTATTCCCATTCAGTTAATATTCACACATTCAGTTAACCTGCACGATAAGTAATTACGAAATATTGGGTGACGACAATTACCCACACCGCCCTTTGAAGCCTTTTGAAGGTCTTGCATTGCGCAAGGAAAACCCCATTGCGTTCTTGGCAGAGGAGTTCTCAGATTTGACTGTATCTGCAAATACTGGAAATGACCTATATGCACCACCTACTTGCTTCCGACTGCGCTCAGTAACTAGCGGCGCCGGTGTGTACCAGGCACTCGACGGTATCACCAAATCAAGAAAATGATATTTACAGTAAGTTTTCTCGAGGCACCCGGATGAGCACTGAAACACAGACAAAAGCACGAGACTGGAAACAGTACTAACAACCAGCACAACTGCCTCACTTTGGGTACGTTAAATAGAAGAAGAAAGCAAAACAGAGTCGTCTAAGATTCAAACTCAAAATATCCCCTCCTTAACTAAATCTAATGACTTGTAATAGACCCGGAGGGCAAGCGTAAGGCAGGTTATCCGGTGCTCTAGCCCAGCGAATGTGGAGCTAACGCAAGACGTCAGAGAAAAGGGCGGCACACAGTCCAAAAAGGCCATGTAATTAAAACAAAACAGTAATATCTGAGTGCCGCGACTGGTACAGTGAAGTGATGGCGATAAGTGGTTTAGGATTTGGTCCGACAGGAACGTACCAGGGCGTTTTACATTGCTGGTGTGACTCAAACCAACAGTTTTGGCTATTGGCTTGTTTCTCCTCATTGGGATAACCGAGCGAACTATACGACTGTACGGTAGCAAATCTTTTGAAGGGAACAATTTATCTGAGCTTGCGTTTGAGGAAGAAAAGAAAACAGATACGCTACTTTGAAAACAGGAGATGCCTATTGGAAACAGATGTACAACGGCTGACGTATGGTATGTAGTCAGAGGATGTTGACTTATGCTGATTACAATTATCGGAGTAAAACATCGTGAAAGGTGTATTGTCACTGCATGACTGCTTTTGACACACCTATTTTAGTTTGATCAACTGCAATAAATGATATAACTGCACTTCTTTCCTGTCTGCGTGTCCCTTTCTCTTTTCACCGGAGGCCAGAGGAATATGCAATGAATCGCAATCGCTCGCAAAGGTATTGAATTAAGAATAATTAATGAAGGAAAAGGTACCATCTTTTGTTAATGCACAGAAGTTTCAACA
Organism: Amblyomma maculatum; assembly: GCF_055883805.1. Classification (NCBI taxonomy): domain Eukaryota; kingdom Metazoa; phylum Arthropoda; class Arachnida; order Ixodida; family Ixodidae; genus Amblyomma; species Amblyomma maculatum. The sequence continues at coordinate 118,532,358 of NC_139353.1, forward strand.
AAGATTACACATATCGTATAAGATCCTTGCGTGCTTTACACAGGAAGTAAAACATGTTTAAGCCATGAAGGAGTAGTGTGAATCGTGTACACATCATTTTTCATGCAAATGAGGAACATCTATTGGCTATAAAACACCATTTTAATATTTTGTTTGGTCAGTGGCTGCATTCAACAGCAGGGAGGCGAGGAGGATAAAACCATTTTAGCTCAAGAAAATTCAAGCAACGTAAAGTGGCCAAGGCGCATTGGACTCTGGCAACGTTGAAGTATCATTCAATAGCTCGGACCTGCTCGTATGGCTTTGAGCTGAGCTACGCGGCCTTCAACTGCTGAGCGTTAGCAAGACGCAATCCCGGGATGAGAATCAGTGCAAACTTGTAGAGTATGTGGTAGCGTGCCGTGCTGCCGGTAGTGTTAACAAGCAGGTGAATAGAGGGCCGGGTACACTTGAGCGTATACCACCGAGCGGGGAAAGGTTTTCGTCTTAACCTTCCGGCAAGCGATTTCTTGACGTTGAGATAGTAATTTATCTACCGAATAAAACATTGATCTGCTTCAGCGGTAATCTTGAGTCGTGTTTTATCACTGAATATCCTTTGCAGCCGCTTAAGGTTAGGGGCCCGCCGCCCGGTCTGTCAATATTCAAGAATGCATGGTGGTCGGCCGCCTCGCTCCCCATGCGGGAAAATGCGCTAGGGTCTATAGGATTTTTCATAGGCCATGGAGGGTACTTGACTCCCTCTATGGCCTTCTCTCCCTCCATGGAAATTTTTGCTCTCAATGCCAGCTACAGTTTAATATGCTGGCAGTACGACTATGGTTTTTCACTGCCGCATTGTCTGATAATGAAAGGCCGTCAGAGTGGCACCAGGTGGGGACACCAAGAAACGTTTCTCAAGACGTACTCTGCAAATGTTTACTATGTAAGTTGTGTCAAGAAAACAGAGTGCAAGTGGAGCATAACAGCATACTCTGTAGAAAGCATGGGTCCAAGCGTCAGGAGAAACAACATGGATTAGTGAGCATAATCACTTCAAATTCGAAGGAAGCAGTAAGCACAAAACAATACCTAAAATACAAAGTAAGGAAACATAAGAACAAAAACAATAGGTACACTCATATGAGCAAGACAATGGGGACTCTAGAGGCGTAACGTAATTTCGGCTTCAACGAGAACGCCTAATTGTCGTTATTTAATTAACTTTGACTAAATATTAAACTTCAGGCTATAGCATGAAGTTATATATTATTGGACAGCTTATAGCTAGTATGTTTGCAGCACACTAATTCCCTGCTTTAATTAAGAACTGTTAACTAGTTAATGCCTAAGCTTTAAGTTACTTCAAGCCATATATCACAGGATAGTTTTTATGAGGTGTATTCCAGTACACTAATTTCGTGTATTAGTTATTAGCCTATAATTAGTTAATTGTGATTATCATTTGTACTTTTGGATACACCAAGTAATATCACAGGGTATCTTATACCAAGTATGATTGCAGTATGCTCATTGGCGGCCTTTGTCTCATCATCATCATCATCAGCAGCAGCAGCAGCAGCAGCAGCCTGACTATACCCACTGCAGGGCGAAGGCCTCTCCCGTCCCCTGCTACGCGTTCCTGCCCTTGGAATCCAGTTTGTTACCCTAAGCGACCATCGGTTATCCTCTCTTCGCCCTACATGTCCTGCCCATGCCCATTTCTTCTTCTTAATCTCCACTAGAATGTCGGTAACTTGAGTTATTTCTCTCACCCACTCTGCACGCTTCCTATCTCTTAAAGTTACCCCTACCATTTTTCGTTCCATAGCCCTCTGGGTTGTCCTCAACTTAAGTAGAACCTTCTTGGTTAGCCTCCACGTTTTAGTCCCATATGTGAGTACAGGTAAGATGCAACTGTTGTATACTTTCCTCTTGAGCCTTTGTCTATAACTGCCCGAACAGTTATTTGTAACTAATAAAATTTCTCATGCCTGTGACTATGAGTCATGACTGCACATATAGTTTTAGATTTTGCACGTTACAGTAGGCTATTTTAAGTGCTGAGTCATGCTATCTAGCATGTGACTAAGAGCCATGAATCATGATTATGACTATCAGTCATGAACACAAATAATGGTTTTGCAGACTCCACACTTTGCAATATGCTTTGTAAAATTCTTAGTCATGCTGCCTTGCAAAATAACTCCAAGTCACGAGTAATATACCTCTGAACCATGACTATAATATACATGCTTAACATATTACAGCACACTACATTGTAAAGTGCTGGCTCATGCTACGTTGCATTATTACTGTGGGCCATAATTCATGATTATGACTGTCAGTCATGACTAGGTAATGTTTTACAGATTCAACGCCTTGCATCATGCTAAAGTGCTACGTCATGTTACCAGATATGACTAACAGCCATTTGTCATTTTGACCTAATCATATATGACAATGTATAATGTTTGTACAGGTTCAATACACACCTTACAGTAACCTTACTGTAAGGTACATTGTAAGCTGCTGAGCGATGTTAAATTTCACTATGACTACTAGTTATGAGTGACAAGGTGGTTATAAGTAATATCTTACCAGGTCGTTGAATGTTACCTTTGGTCATTCAAAGATATTCATATAATCTTACACGCGCTATGGCATCGTGCACCGGATATTAACGTCATTATAATTTTATGTCCTAAGTGGTCAAGTGCGGGCAGATTTCGGGCTAATGAAGCATATAATTCTTTTGTAATAAAACAAGTCACGGTTGTTTAAGTCCAGCCGCCACATTTCGATAGCTGTGATATAATAAAAAACATAAGCTCTAATACCTCTACCCATATGAATAAAAGAAGTCAAATTCCAGAGTTGGTTCACATGTTCGCCACTGCTAGGATGCCTACTTCGCACCCGCACTCGAGAAATAAAGGTATAACAATAGTGGTAGTATAAGGTTATTTGTTACTAATTCAAAAAGGAAGGGAATGATTTTTGCCTGCCACGGCATCTGCCATCGAGTGTGGTTTCACGGACGTAGAACGAGGCTGAAGTAGAAGAATTTGGTCTTGCTGACGAATGAATAAGCTTAGTGTCGTTTTATCAGTATTGCAGCCTTTCAATAACGCATGAACATTTTTAAGGGGGGTGTCATTCGCTGACGCGTTGTCTTTTGTTATCGCATAAAGTGAACACTAGCGCAGGCTTCTAGAAATGCGTTCATTGGATACACGCGCGTTTGGAAAGCTGTTTACCAATTCAGAACGGTCCCGTCAGAGCAATGGGACTTTTTCCGTGCCTATAGGGGCAGTAGCATTGTCCAACAGCATTAGAAAAAGAGTGAATGCATGCTTAAGATGTGATCTACGGCCCACAATTTCTATATTTTGCGATAACTGGGATTATAATGAGCTGAAATCAATTTCATCTTAAGTGCTCATAACGCGTTAATCTCAATAGTCGTCGGCCACAAACGCATGCTAATGGTGGTACTGATTAAAAAGATACCGAAACAAAAATACTTATTTCAGGTCACGCACACCATAAGGCGAGATAAAATAGACATAGTGCTTAGGAACAATGCGAAACGACAGTATAGGCTCCAGAGAAAATGTTTTCGCTTCATGTATTCCAGTCTACTTCGGTCAGGTTAGGCTAACAGGGAAGCGGGACATTTTTATGCCCTACCTGCACTGATCACTGCCCTGTTACGCCAAGCATCCATGAATTTTAATTCCGCGGGTCAACTTAGGAATGCGCACTCTAAATTGAACTGCCGCTCTGTTTCATGTTTTTTTTTTTACTCTACGATTAAATTCTGAGAACCTGCTTTTAAGGAGAATGTTCGTGGTCACTTGCAAGCGTTACTGCTTTTTTTATTTATCAAGGCACTTGTGCACCTAGTAGCGAGCTTGTTTTACCGCGCGAGTTGCGAACGTCACCAAACTGCTCGGCCGTTCAAGGCTCGCTAAAGCTAAGCGCCTAAACTAACGATTCACTACCTTCGACATTGCAAGCATTTACGCTTGTCCAGTGCTCTTTCATATCGTGTAAACCGTCTTCTTCCTCTCGTTCTACCTTGCTTAGACGAAGTAGTACGTGACATCTGGGTTGGAAATCGGGAGCAGGGTTGTTGCGGAGAATACTTCAGCTCTATGCTATTTGCTGGCGGTTTTTGTCTTGCTATGTAAGTGTGGGCAAGAATTGCAAATAACGATGAATAACTTAAAGCACGGCGGGCGGTCCTAAAATTATTAAGCAGAAGATAATATGCGGAGATAATGCTCAACCACCTCGGAAACGAGCAACAATTTAAAATAGGTAGCGATGCGCTGCAATTGATAAGAAAATATGTCTGCAAAGGACAAGGAATGGAAGCAGGTCAGGACTACGAAAACGAATTACTATGAGAAACAGATTTGGGTAGAATGTATTTGGCAAGCATATTCTCAGATCTTGAATTGCATCTACCAGCATCCTCAAGAACAAAGTATACAACCCCTGCAACTTACAGTACTCAAATCCGAGGCAGAAATGTGCAGTCTAACGTAAATGGTTCCACTGAGGACAACACAGAACGCTATAGAATGAAAAATGGTACGTATGTTACCAGATAAGAAGCGTGCAGACGAATCAGGGAACAAACGCGAGTAATAACATTTTAGTCGCCATGTAATGAGAAATCAAGAGAACAACCAGCTCCTTAATTAAGGGGCAGTTCAGTTCAGTAGTTCAGTCGTGTCCGATTCTTCGTGACACTATGGACCATATCACGCCATGCTTTCCGCTTTTTCACTATCTTCCTAACATCACATACCTTCATCTGCAGCGCCTCGAGGATGGCATCTAACCATCGCGTTCGCTGCCTACCCCTTCTCCGGCGATCCTCAACCTTTTCCAACATCAAATATTTTTCCAGCGACTCCTCTCGTCTTATCAGATAGCCAAAGTAGCTGAGCTTAACCTTAAGAATTTGACCCTCTAATGAGTAGTCAGGGTTTATGGTCGACAATATCGACTGATTTGATCTTCAAGCAGTGCAGGGAACTCTCAACAGTCTCCGCCAGAACCACAATTCAAACGTGTCAATTCTTGCGACGGTCAGCCTTCTTCACAGTCCCACTCTCGCATCCATACATCACAACTGGAAAGACATAGCACGAGTTTACTAGGCGGTCAAGGCTAGCCATGGCCCTCTTTTCCACAAGCAGGCGTCTTCTAATTTCATGGCTGCAGTCTGCTCCCGGGGTAATCTTGGAGCCCAAGAAGAGAAAATCTGTTAAAACTTTCACTTCTTGTCCCTTGTTGCTCCAGGACGTGATAGGGCACGACGCCATGATCTTTGTCTTTTTAATGTTCAGTTTCAGCCCAAACTTTTCACTCTCTTCTTGTACGCGCATCGAAAGTCTCTTGAGTTCCACTTCACTTTCTGCACTTCAAAGTGGCATCATCCACATATCTAAGGTTAATGATACGTTTTCCAGCAATCTTCACTCCAGCTGAAGACTCGTCCAGACCGGCCTTCCTCATGATGCACTCAGCATATAGGTTAAATAGGGAGGGCGACAGTATGCAGCGTTGTCTCACTCCTTTCTCAATCGCAAACCATCAGTAAGACCATGCCCAGTTCTGACTGTGGCCTCTTGCCCTTCATGCAGGCTCCTGAGGAGACAGATGAGGTGAAATGAAACTCCCATCTCTTGGAGAGCTTGCCACAATCTGCTGTGATATACGCAGTCAAATGCTTTCGCATAATCAACAAAGAAGAAGTAGATGGGTTTCTGGAACTCTCTTGCTTTTTCCACGATCCAGCGATGGTTGGCAATCTGGTGTCTAGTTCCTCTGCCCTTTCGAAACCCGGCTTGCGCGTCTGGAAGGTCCCGATCCACATTCTGCTGGAGCATGGTTGTCCAAATTAGCTGACATAATGTAAACAGAATGTCAACACCTTCATGGTTGAGGTTTTGAAGCAAATTAACTGGAATGCCTTCAATTCCGCTACCTTTGTTCTTAGCAAGGCTGGCTAAGGCCCATTCAACTTCACTCTTCAGAATGCCCGGCTTGAGATCAGTAATCACAACCGTCTTATGTTAGGTTTGCACAGCCGGGTCCTTCTTGTATAGTTCTGCGTATTCCTGCCACCTCTTCTTTATCTCTGAGGCTTCATTTATCTCCCTGCCTCGTTTGTCCTCGATCACGTCGAGCCTAGCCCAAAAGCTTCCTTTGATATCTTTGTTTGTCGTATACAGAGCTCTTGCGTGCCTCAATTGGCTGTTGTCCTCAACTGTTTGGCACTATATGTTCAGGAAGGCATTCTTATCTCTCCTTGCTATTTTCTGAAAATCCGCATTGAGAACGTTCTTTCTTTCTCTTTCCCCCATAACTTTTGCCATCCTTCTTTCCTCAGCTATTTGCAAAGCCTCTTCAGATAACCCGTTTGCTTTCTTGCATTTCTTTTGCTTTGGAACTACCTTGGTAGCAACTTCTTGTATTACATCACGAACATCAGTCCAGATCTCTTTAGGCTCTCTGTCTTCTAGATCTAATTCTTGATATCGATTCCTCACTTCCACAGCATATTCTGATGGAATTTTATCCAGATCATACCTGAAAGGCCTTCTAGTTTTCTGCGTTTGCTTCAATCGAAGCTTACATTTGGCTGCAAGAAGCTGATGATCGGTGCCACAATCGGCCCCAGGCCTTGTTTTTACTGCTTTTATAGCGCTTCTCCATCTCTGCCGGCAAAGAATATAATTAATCTGATTCCTGTACAGACCGTACGGTGAAGTTCATGCGTGAAGGCGCCTCTTGTGCTGTTGAAAATGAGTATTCGCTATGATCAGGTTGTTTTCTAGACAAAACTCTACTAGCCTCTGCCCAATTTCATTTGGCTCACCAAAACCGAACTTGCCTCTAATTCCGGATATTTCTTCACTCCCGGCCTTATAATTCCAGTCTCCTATGAGTAACGACGTCTGATGATGGAGTGAGGTCTAAAAGGCATCGCAGGGCTGCATAAAATCTCTCAACGTCAGCTTCTTCAGCAGTAGTGGTTGGTGCATAGACCTTGATAACAGTCATGTTGAAAGGGTGACCTTGGATCCGAAGTGTCATCATTCGGTCGTTTTTGGTGTTGTACCATAGCACTGCTTTGCTCATTCTTCTGTTTACTATGAGAGCGACCCCATTCCTTCTCCTGGATTCGTGCCCAGAATAAAAGACATAATTGCCGGCGGAATTAAATTCTCCCATTCCATTCTACTTGAGCTCGCTGATACTCAAGATATCAATGTTCAATCTGTTCATTTCTCGCTTGACAACATCCAGTTTACCTTGCGTCATAGATCTTACATTCTATGTTGCTATGTGATATATCTCCGAGTCCCTGCAACATCGGACTTTCCGGTCGCTTCCCGACACATCCACAACTGAGCGTCCTTTTGACTTTAGCCCAGCTGCTTTATTCGTCCTGGAGCTACTAGGAATTGCCCTTTCTTCATCCCTAGTAACGTGTGAGACGCCTTCCAACCTGGGGGGCTGATCTTCCGGCGCCCTTTCATTAATCCTATTTGACTGACCATAGGGTTTTCTTGGCAGGAAATAATGGAGTGGGTTGCCATTACCTTCTCCAGTGAATCACTTTTTGTCAGAATTCTCTGCCGTGACCTGTCTATCTTGTGTGGCCCTACATAGTAGAGCTCACGACTTCATCGAGTTTCGCAAGCCCCTCCGCCACTACAATGCAGTGATGCATGAAGTGAACGCAAGGGTAACGGAGGATGGCAGAATGTGAGGTGAACGGACCAGATTATAAATTTTGCAGTGATAAGATGGACATAGCAGACACAGAGCAGATTTAATTGGAACAATATGAGCGAGGCCTTTGCCCTGCTGTGGGTATATTCAGGCTGATGATGACTTTGAAAGGTGCTGAATACTGCTAATTTGCATTACGACTACGGATCATGAGTCATGATTATGACTATGAGTCAGGGCAATGCGTATAGTTGTACACGCTCCATCGCTCGCAATGGGCTAGTTTTTAAAGTGTTGAGTCATGCTACTTTGCATGACGACTATGAATCATCAGTCATGACTAGACTTCAAAAGATAGTAGCGTTTATTTCTACAGTTCTACACATCACAGTACATCACCCAAATTTTTAACTGGCGTGTGTGACTGCCGCCTTTTCTGTTCTGCTCCTTAGGGCGAATAAAACATGCTGGAAAGATAAGATTAAGCTAAGGCTCGGTGAGTCTTTGCTTAAACTGGGGCTTTTAAGATGTTAGCTCCTCTGCAACGCTAAGAATCACAGAAGATGCGGCCGTCACGCAAGCCAGTTAAAGAGTTCCGAAGCAGTACGTTGCTTCTTAAACAGCTGAGTCGGGCTTTGTTCCATTTTTACAACGAGTCACGAGGCATACTTATAAATACTAGTCATGTTGTGACTGAATCCTGACCTCAGTATATGCTCCACACATATGTATTATAGCTTTGGAAAGCTGCACCATTAAGGGTATCACCTGACGGCTTTTCACAGACATGGACAATGTGTTCACTAAATTTATTGTTCTTATTATTTTAGTTTCTTTTACTTTTGAAACACCGATACATACCATCAGCGTACATTTGGTTTCCATTCTGAGAAGGCTGAAATCGTTGAGTGTATTTCTGCTTTTATTTTTTCTACATCGATGCTTAGCATCAGCAAACATTGGCTCTCCATTCTCAGAAATTTGACTCCTTTGAACCTCCTGTTTTCAAGTTCTTATTTTTCAAATTATTTCAATATAATTGATTAGTTACACACTATACATCTATTAATCAGCATCAACAAGCATCCGATTTTCATTCTATGCGTTCTGAGATGTTTTAAACCCTATTTACTAATTTTCATTTTGAGAATATTGCAATTCTTAATTACAATAGTTAAATTAGGTATATATAATTAATTATTTTTCTTATATTACCCTCACCAAGCATTGGCTTTTCTTTCGGAACACATTCACACCTTTGAACCCCTTTTCCAAGTTTTCAATTTTCCAGTTATCTCAAGACAATTCTTCAATTACAAAATCTAAACTTCTTAATTAGCCTCATCAAGAATTGTTTTTTCATTATGAGCATTTTCACACTCTTGAAAACTCTTTTTTGGTGCCTCAGTTTTTTGTTACTTGAATTATTTTTTTATTATTTGCGTGCTCTAAATTTTCTTATTTAGCATCAGGCATTGGCTTTACATTCTGAGCATTTTTACTCCTTTCAACCCCATTGTTCATTTTTATTTTCTAATTCAATAATTATTTACACTTTACTAACTCGTCATGGCCTATCTTATACCAATCAATCATCAATCACTAGAATCACAAATTACCGTGATACGACTTTTACGCGACCCCCGATTATTTCTAGCACATGGCTCAGTCTACTACAACTGGTACTACTACTACTATTTCTACTATGCCGACGGCTTTTCTACCGAACGCGCTGTATAAAATGCATCCCCTAATATTTACCGCAGTGAAAAAATATTTCTTCCAGATAGCAGCGAAAAAAAAATGAGACCGCCGCAATGTACGAGCGCCAAAACTCTCCTTCACGCCCGGCCGCCCGACCGCGCCGGCTCAAGTGGGGACCAAAATGGCGCCTCTAGCTCATCTGGCAACACTGGTCTTTAGCGGGTGGCGGAAAGTGCCCCCACAAAGGATGGCACCACCCATGGAGGAAGGAAACAACTTAGGAGAGGCCCTTGCCAGTCCCAATGCAGAGGAGAAAGTGTGGCGGAAGTGACGTCAAAATTTAGGGTTAGTCAAGTCGTGCCATTGACAACGGCGACGCGTTGCTATGAAAACTCGGGCTACTAGCAACAGCGTTGCTAAGGGCCCTAGGTACATGAGCGTCGCGGAAAAAGGGTAAAGGAGGAGAAGAGACGTTGCAGCGTCCGATCGCGGCGCGTCCGCGCCGGCTTCAAAAAAATGACGTCAGGGCCTCTCTTAAGCTTTCCTTCCTCCATGGCACCACCCTAAGCCGGGCGCCTCGGCGAAACACGTTGGCTCCCTACTTACCGACTGCTCGCAGCGCCCCCCCCCCCCCCTCTCGCACAGCACACGGACTAATCCTGATGCTTTTCAATCACTTTGGAAATCCTTATTAAGGAAAGGAGCATAAGTTATCTAACACACGGCCGTCCTTCCCGACTGCTCGCAGTGCCACCCCCCTCCCTCACCTTGCACAGCACACAGACTAATCTTGATGCTTTTCAAGCGCTTTATGGATGGAGGGGAAAACATTTATTGTTCAGTTTCATTGTTGGCCGTGCCAGATGGCCGCCAGTTGCATCCTGTCGGCGATCTCTTCGGCCGACTTAGTAACCCGAGCCTCGACGGCCGGGTCCGCGCAGCTTCAGAAATCCTTGTTCAGGTAAGGAGCATAAATTCGGAGGAGCCGATGTAAAACACGGCCATCCTTCCCGACTGCGCGCAGCGCCCCCCCCCCCCCCCACCTTGCGAAGCCTCTCCGTTTCGGCAAGAGACCGCCTGAGAAGGGAAGGTGAAGGGTGGTTGTTTCTGGCCCTACGGGGCTAGGACTGATAGATCAACGCCGCTTGCGGCGGGCGCTAGCCTGCCACCGAATTTTATTTCGAGAGCAATACTACGCGTCTTTTCAAGCCCTTCGGGTAACACGGCGGTGGACACGTTTGACCTTAAGCAAAGTGACCTCATACCAGCTGCAGATGAAAGGAGCCCCAGCTCGGCTCGTCGGAGAACATGACGGTGCACACGCGAGCGAAACACAATTCACCTCACCCAAGCTTACGTTATAAGCCGCGCCACATATGCCCTCCCATACCTCCCCCTCAAACAAAATGAGAGAGACCAGTTGAAAGCGTTCCTACGAAGTTGCACGAAAACGGCTCTACCACTTCCCCCCAGCACATCTAATGCCCGACTCCTTAACCTCGGTGCACACAACATTTTCGAAGAACTTAGAGCGGCTACATTAACGGCACAAATATCCCGCCGATCAAACTCCGTGGCTGCCCGCACTTAATAAACCAACTTAAACCTTAGCCCAGTTACACACCCCATTGACGGTGTCCCCCTTTCTCCTAACCTCCGCTCTAACCTCATCATACCTTCCATCCCTAAAAAGACGCACCCTGAGCGAGACCAGGGCCGCAAAATAGTCAATGCTCACGCCCCTCACAGACAATGTAGCGACGACAAAGATGTGGTCTACTTGGACACAGCGGAATTGACGTCAGGCTCCCGTATGGTCCTGGCTGTAGCCGACAATCAAGCAAAGCTGCTTACTTCCAGCTCTATAATCACCAATTCCACCACAGAGGCAGAGGAGGCAGCCATTGCGCTTGCTCTTATCTCTACATCGCCACAAAAATTATATCTGATTACAAATCTGCGATTCTAAATTATGCCGACGGCTATATATCCCTCACCGCTGCTCGCATATTACCCTTCTGGCAGCCCCGGCGCCCCATAACCCTTATCTGGACGCCAGCACATGCTGGCCTCCTCGGCAGCGAGGAGGTTAATTCCCTAGCCCGCGGTCTTACTTTCCGGACTAGAGGAATGGAACCCCTCTACAGGCCTAGGAGCGCCTGCTCTCCTTCCGCGGTACTCTCTCGTACTACCGGGACAAACGAAGGGTATACACCCCTAGCCCCCTCTCTCACCATAGCGCAGGCCATACACTCGCAAAGCTTGCAGACTCGGACTGCTCCATACCCTACACTACTACATGCCAGATACCCAGACCAGTTTTTCTCATCATGCAGACTCTGTGGCAAACCAGGAACTAGGACACTTCCTACACATCCTTCTTACATGCCCCACCCTTCCTCATCCCCCATCACCGAACTTAGCAGAGTCGTACTGGGAGTCTCTCATGAAGAGCACCTCAAGTCAACACCAACGGAAGATCATTTCCAGCGCTATGAGGAGGATGGCTCTTCAAGGACTTTCTTTTGCCTTATGAGGGTGTTGCATGTAGTACGCAGCTGGAAGCGAACAGACGTTCTTGCGCTGCGCTCCCGTGCCTCCCGCCATTTCTTCCTAGCTCAGATTTCCTGGGCCCAACGCCGGCCTTTGGGGCCTTCTGGGCGGCCTCGGAGCCTCCTCCCGTTTTCACCTCCAGGAGTTCCAGAGGGCTCCGCGGGTGAACCGCAAGGTCCGCTAGTGGTTTTAAGCCGCTTTTCCAGCCTGCAGATTTTGCCGGTGGCACAGCAACATCATCCCCACGGTTGTGCCAGCCCTGCAGCGGGCTACCGGCGGGTCCTGTTCCGCCAGGTTGGCTTTAACTCATCGGAACCGCGGATGCGACCGCTCGTTGGGGACGACTTCTGCGGGTCGCTCCCCGTTTTTCGGCCGCTTCCCGCGGTCCACGGACTTTGAATCTGCGAGCCTCGCGTAACACTATAGCAAGGCCTAGCACCAGCCGCGCCCGGTGCTGGTCGAGTAGGAGGTCCCCCACGGCCGCAGGCACTAAGGGCTCCACCTCACCTCCTGCGGGCTCGTCCTCGGAACCGACTTCGCGTGCTGAGACGCCGCGACGCGAATCCCCGGACGACACATTGGTAGCGGAGCCATCCATTTCCTACCGAACACCGTGATCAGGTCCCCAGTCTCAGAGCACGATGAAGCCACATTACTTCAGGCCACGCAGGCGCAACCTATGTTATCTATTTCTGCAGCGCTACTCTTTACCTCTGTCGGTATTCCGCAGAATTTGCAGGCCGGCACTTCGGCTGCGATTGGCCCCGGCCACGAGGTTCCGGTTTCCAGCGAGGAGCCCCAGGTTCCACTTGATACTGCTGTAGTGGGCTCAGTCCCACACGAGATCCTAAACCTTGGCTTCGCTGCAATGATGCCGTTCGCCAAGGTCACGAAACACCATGAGACCTTGGTGAACTACTTAAACGCTCCTGACCACAAAATTGGCCTTCAGGTACGTATTTTCCTGATGAACCTGTTCGGGAAAGTAATCGACTGCTGCGCCCACTACCAGGCGCTGGCCTCTGATGCCCGAGGCCTCCGCGGACATCCTGCAATCGATGTGGTATGCGGAGAAGATCGATTCCGCCGAGGCCACAGCACGGGCGAAACCGGTGGAGGCTCGCCTCAGGGCTGCGCCGCCTCCAACTCATCAACCCACCTTTGCAGAGATCCTACGGAGCTCGACCGGCAGCAGCGACGCCACGGTCACATGTCAGCAGCTACCTGAGGCTCAACCATCGGAACAGCGGCAAGCGAACCATGTTGCCTTTCTAACATCTACCGCGCCAGATTCCGCGACACCGGCACAACTAATCCAGACCCTTAAGGCAAATATAAATCCGAAGGAAGCTGGTACCGGACCGGTTACGTTGCGGCCTACACCTAATGGTGTGACGGTACTGGCCAGAGATAGGGACACACTCAAAGATCTGCCCCAAGCAGTCCAAGATAACGAAGTCACTAGAAACGTGTTACAGGTCCGCGTTGTGGATCGCCGCCGTCCCCACATAAGACTGTGGGGCGCAGATCCGGATGTATCGGATGCCGAGGTCATAGAGAACATCGATGCAAAAAAGCCTGGCGTAAATCTAGACCGCTGACCACAACGCGGCGATACAAGTCTAAGGCTCGAGACGGAACTAAAAGATACATATTATCTATGGCGCCAGACGCCTTTTCACGTGTATTAGCAAAGGGTAGGCTAACCCTTGGTTGGTCGTCGGCATTAGTTACGGAAGGTCTGCACGGTCCTATTGCGGAAGGTCTGCACAAGCCACGGCGACTCTCGGCGCAATTGCCGCGTAAGTGCAAACGTGGCGCACGCGGCATGCAAAAGGTGTGCAGGAAAACGCGCTGTTGCCGACTGCACCGTGCGCGAGAATGAGTCCGCCTTGGCGTGTGCAGTGTGCCGCAGGGCCTGACGGGAGGGGCAACCGCACAGAGCCGGTTCCCCAGAATGCCCGATTATGGCCGCGCACGTCTTGCGTGCTTAAAATCCAGGACGGATAATGGCCGCACATAATCTGGGGCCTAAGCGGGGAGAGACGGGGAGCTGCTTCCTTTTCTTTTTCTCTTCTAACCGACGAGCTCTCTTCACTTACCTGTGCAAGCTCGTCGAAAACCTTCCTTAATCAATTCTCTTCTGCCAAAGCATATCTTAGAAGCACCATTCTTTTCCTACTGTTCTTTTCAACACTTCTTCAATATTGCATTATGAACCTTACTCCAACTTTTAGTAATATAATGTCAGCTGGTGCTTTTAGATTCTTTTTCTCGCTAGTAGAAACATTTGCCATTGAGGACTGGCTCGGCTCCCCTCTTTTTCGCTGTCGGGTCTTTCTGCCACTCTACAGTTGTGTGTTTTCTCATTCAACACTACCTAATTCTGAAGGGACAGTGTTGCTGTCAAGTGCTACTAACAACTTCTTCGATTTGGCTGTGGGTGTTTCCACGAGCAGGGGTTTTCACATTTCATTTATTTTTAAATTAGCTATAGGCGCGTCACATTTGACGGCTTCAGTTATTTATAAATCATTAGGTAGTGACGTTGGGAAAGGGCGTTTCATGGGAGAAATAAAATCGCCTGTCGCGGTCTTCTTTCAGCCGTGTCGGGTGATACTGCACAGGCTTGTTTGCAATGCAAACACAAATAAACCAAATACAGTGGTATCGTTTGTTTTCTCCCTTTCTTTTTTCTTTTCTCATGTTTTTTTTTTACTTTTTATTTTTTAGCTCCATTTTTTCTTTGTTGTCAATATATGTGGTCCTGCTATACTCTTTTTTGGAGGAATTTTCAAATTTTCAACACAAGGGGTCGCACCATTTTTTACAAATTATCATAACTGTATTTGGAGTCAATAAGATAAAATACCCCTAGCACAGCCTTTTCAATTATACAGGCAAATTTAGGTCACTGTAAGAATGCGACCCCGGTATTAGTAGAAAGTATTAGAAATGACAATAATGATTTTGCATTAGCATCAGACTCTTACACATTTGGTGATAAAATCATAGGAATTCCTCCAAATTGGATAGTTGTCGCACATACATCTAAGCCACGCTGTGCCATAATCGCAACGAACACGAGATAAGATGTGTTTCCCGTTTTAATAACCACAAGAGTGGTAGCTGTTGTGCGCTCATCAACTACCGCATCATTTTTATTAGTAAGTGCCTATGCACCACCGCATTTTTCCATGTCCCCTACATTACATGACATAACACATGCATTAACATTCACGCAGGACGTGCAGGTCGGAATAGAGGGCGGGGGGACTCTAATGCAAAACATGTCGTGTGGGGACAACATCGGTCTGACTCACACGGTGGGGAACCCTTGCAATTTGCAATGGCATCAGGTTTAATAATATTGAATGAACCTGCATCTCCTCCTACCTACACAAACCCGTACACAGACAGTTGGATCAACGTGACCATGGCATCATCACAGCTAATGCTCTTGGGATCATCATGGCACGTATCTGACAGCATAACACTTTCAGAGCATGGAAATATAGTAGTACAATTTGGAAACACGAACCGAAACACACAGCCCAGACTAACACATCAAGGAACAACAAGAATATTAAAGTACATATCAAAATTACGATTTTTCGTTGCGGTAGTTGGTGCGCAGCTAGGTTCTCCGGAGGCATTAAAATTGGTTGTATCGAAATTTTATACAATCTTTGAACGTCGGCGAAAGAATTTATTTTCCCGGCCGCTCTGTCCCAATTCGAACGCCGCAAATTCTAATTATTGGTGGACGGACGAATTGGCAACTGAAAATTCTAAGGTTAGGGCACTCCGCAGGCGATATCAAAGAACAAAAGAATACTTGGCACTCCGCAAGCGATATCAAAGAACAAAATATACTTATTGCAGCAACAATTATGCAAAGATTATTACGAGGCTTTACGAACATACAGAAGCAACATCGCAAGAGCTCGAAACTCCAAAATGAGGAATATTTCAAAAGATTCCTTAAAATCGAGCATATTTGGACACACATTCTAAATTGCATTTTCAAAATTACAGGCGCCAGTCATTCTCCCTCCATTGCCGAGGGATAATGGCACATTAACAACATCCACATTATAAACGGCCCAATTGTTATTAGACAACCAGGTAGCTCCAGACAATACTCAAATTGACACTCCCACTACATACGGAGATTCGAGCTCAGGCGATGAATCGCAATTTGGGAGGTACGGAGTATGTTCCCTTCCCCTACGAGATGTCCACCTTGCTGTTTCCAGGGTGAAACGGGGAACAGCTTCGGACTGAATGGAATTACACCTATAATAGTTCAAGAATTGTGGAAATTAAAACCAAACTTCTTAATGTTCATATTTTCTTCCTCCTTAGATTTGGGACATTTCCCCTTATTATGGAGGAAAGGGAGAATCATTTTTCTCCCCAAGCCAGGCACATCGTCAGCGGTTACATCTTCATATCGACCCATAGTAATGAATTCTACACTGGGCAAAGTGTTGGAGCGTCTCTTGTACGGGCGACTGTATCACTTCTTGGCAAGACAGAGTCTTCTTCACATCAATCAATTTGGTTTCACGAAAGAGAGAGGAGCAGTTCATGCTCTCTACACTCTGATAACCAAAATTAGAGATATAAGAGCAGAAGGGCTGCACGCACTACTAATATCAATAGACTGCTGGGGAGCTTTTGACAGTGTCTGGCATCCCCTAGTCCTTGCATCGCTCTTGCAATGGGGATGCCCGAGAAACCTCTGTGCACTGCTGCGGACGTTTCTATCAGACCGCGAGGTGGTGTACCGCTCCAGGGCGGGAGACGTGGTTGCGCGTCCCGCCTTGGTCAGCCCACAGGGCTGTCCACTGTCACCGCTCCTCTGGAATATAGTGGTGCGTGGCTTTCTAGAGCTGCCGATGCCAGAGGGCGTGTCGCTCCAGGCCTATGCAGACGACGTTGTCGTTCTTGTGCCTGGCTCGGGAAGAAGGGTTGTACAGACTTTGGCAGAGGATGCACTCAGACGAGTGACGACATGGGCGGCGACAGCCATGGTAACCATCTGCGCTCTGCAGACGGTGTGGGTCCTGTTCTCACCTCCGAGAGGAGGCATGGAGCGCACGCCACCAACCGTTCGCCTGGATGGTGTCTGTCTTAAGTTCAGGCCGTCTGTCTGGGTGCATGGAGTCTTCATAAACTGCACCCTGTCGTTATAGCTCATGGCGAATATCTCAAGGAGCGTGCTGAGATGCTTGCTGCGCGTTTTGGAACCCTTTTGAGCATGAGTGGCACGCTGGCACCGGAACAGCTCAGAGGGCTATGCCATCAGGTCATTCTGCCAACTCTAACTTATACCTCCCCTGTGTGGTGGACTGAGTGCCTCCACTCAGGACTCCGCGCAAGATTGATAACTGTACAGTGGGCTCCGCTAATGGCATTGGCTGGTGCTTACTCCACAACAAGCACGAGGGCACTTCAAATTTTAATGCATGCAGCTCCGTTGCAGTTTGACCTTGATAGGTTAAACGCGGAGTTTAGATTATTCGTATTGCGATTGGATACGACTTTCGGCCAAAATTCGTATCTTTCCTAGGAGATACTGAGTCTCTTCAACATCCATCGGAAGTAGTTTCTTTTGGACCCGTCCGTTTGGACATGGTTGCAGCGGAGGCGAAGGCGTCGCTGCCGGCGCTCCATGTCTTCCCGGATGGTTCATATACTTCCACGGCTGCAGGTGCTGTATTCGTAGCAATTACACAAACCGGCCGAATTTTGTCATTAAGCCGGTTTAGGGTCAAATTGGCAAACAGCGCGTATTCCGCCGAAAAAATAGCATTTGAAGAGGCACTGAGTTATGTGAAGCATCGGAATGGACGAACACCTGTCCACATCTACATGGATTCTCTTTCACTCCTCAATGCCCTTTCAAATTATTCCACATTAGACCCACAAATTGATACTATCAAACAACTTCTTAAAACGGTCGCCTCTATTCGCACAGTAAATCTATTTCATGCCCCAGTATATTCGGGCGTCGTAGGGAATGAAATAACTGATATAATTGCATCCAAAGCATATAAATCAATTCGATATTCTGCTAAATCCCAAAATTCCGTAAGTACGGCATTGAAAAGATCAGTAAGAGGTTAATGGCAGGCCTGGTGACGGGACAACAATGAGAATACTTTAATTTATAATTGGATACTAAACGTATTTAACATACCCCCAATTTTCCCTCCGGCGATGCCTTTGGTTACTTTACTAACAAGACACGGTCGCTTCCCGAAGTATTTTAACCGCTTTGGACACGCTACCTCGTCGGCCTGTCCATGCAGTTATGCCGAGGGAGATGTGTTTCTTTACTTGACATCACGTCCCATAACATCACATTTGGTGTATCGACTACCTAACATTCTGCCGAATGACCAACCAACGGCCAACTGGAGACGTTGGCTTGACGACAAAAGATGTTGCGCGTTATTAATGCGCATAATATATTAATGCTATGCGCATATTACAGCTATGCGCATATTAATTCGCATAGCTGTAGTTTTTCCTCTTCTGGGGAGGGTCATTCAGGCCATATGAGGCTGACATTCATGTTAGCCCTCTCCGGGATTGAGAAATGCAGCGGTTACCATATCAAAATATGGATTTTTTATTTCCCTTTCAATTTTTGCCAATTCAACAATTTTTTATTGATTGATTATTATTTCAATTTTTTTATCTTCTAATTTGTTTTACTATTATTTTAAATATAAGTATCAATTTCATTACTGCTGTTATAAGTATTTTCTTTAATATCATTAATTTATTTTTTTATCACTTCTTCTTTTCTCTAATCTAAATATTTTACAAATTTTGTACAAAGCAGCTCATGTATATATATATATATATATATCTATATATATATATATATATATATATATATATATATAGATATGTATATATAAATATATATATATATATATATTTCATTTTTCTCCCAAATAATATGCACCTATAACTTCGATTGTATTATGTCTTGTACGTCTTGCTCTGCCTTTTCGCCATTTTTCTTTATCACAGATTGGAGTTCAAACCCAGCCTATATATATATACCTGCATCTGCAGAGATCTACGTGTATTTTAATCCTTTTTTGTGTTTTTTTTGTTTTTATTTATTTATTTTACAATATCATGTCATGTAGAAAACTTCATATCCTTTTATTTACTTTTTTTTCTTAATTATTTTATTATTACTTTCATTTTTTCTTTTCCTTTCTTTTCTTGCGTGTGTGTGAATTCTTCGGGCACTACTATTGGAAAAAAAATCGTAAAATAAACAAGGAGGAGGAGGAGGAAAAACTTTATTTAGTCCTATATTATTTGGCGGTTTTTGGACGTCTTCAGAGATGACTGCTTGTTGTATCCACAAGAGTCTTCTCCGTCGACTTCGTCCACTTTTTACAATGGTCGGCTGCCCTCAGTCCAGGGCTCCGCTGGCTGCTGCCGCCCGTTGGGCTCGCTGTACCAGACCTTTCTGGTCTTCGCAGCGGTCGCTGGACAGCAGAGTCTCCCATTGCTCCGCACTCGGGTTTCGAATTTTGGGGACCACATCTATGTTTTGACATGCCCATGTGATGTGATATAGTGTTGGTTTTTCATAGCACCACGGACATCTGTCAGCGTATATGGTAGGGTGCATTTTGTTTAGTATGTGTAGGTTTCGGTATGAACCCGTCTGTAATTGTCTCCATATGACAGTTTCCTCTCTGGTGAGAGAACTGTGCGGTGGGGGATATCGCATTCTTCTTCCTCTATAGTTTTCTAGTATGGCCGAGTATGCCTTGGGTGCTGGCAAAAGTTCCGCGGACCCGTCGGATGCTCGGAAAGTAGTGTATGCTCGAGCTATCCTGTCAGCCTCTTGGTTCCCTGCCACCCCCATGTGCCCCGGTACCCATATAATTTTGTGTCTGGTCTTGTTTTCTTCGTGGTTTTTAAATCTGTCGCTCGCTTCGAGGAGTATACGAAGCGCGTGACGACCAATCCTACCATTCATGAAATTTCGACAGGCTGTTTGAGAGTCCGTGAGTATCGTTAGCGACCGCCCAGCTCTATAGCCCTCCGCCACCGCTAGAGAAATGGCTACTTCCTCGGCCTCTGCGGCTGTGCAGTGTCGGATAGAGGCGCTGGTCACTTCGCGTAGAGACGAATTGACCACCGTGGCCACTGCAATTTTGTTCTGTCCTCCTCTCGAGGACGCGTCTGCATACACAGTCGTGTCTTCAGGAGCGTATGTTTTTTGAATAAAATTGGCCCTTGCTTCTCTTCTACCTTGGTGGAGGTTAGGGTCCATGTTTCTCGGGATTGGAGCTACCTTGAGGGACTTGCGAAGTTCGTCGGGGATCGTTACCGTCCTCGCTATTTCTCGCATCTGCTCACAGTATCCGAGTCTCTGTAAAAGCGCTCTTCCAGTCGTTGTCTGCAGCAGCCTGAGTTTTTGCGACTCAAGCTGCGCCTCGCGTAGTTCGTCGAATGTGTTTTGCAATCCAAGCGCCATGAGCTTTTCTGTAGACGTGTTGCGCGGTAATCGGAGCGCCGTCTTATACGCTTTGCGTAGCAGGGCATCAGCTTGTTGTATTTCACTCTTGTTGAGGCACAGGTAGGGCAGGCTGTACATAATTCGGCTCACTACCAGGTTTCTAACTAATTTTAGTGTGTCCTCTTCGCGCATGCCATGCCGCCTGTTGGTGATGCGGGTGATCATGCGTGTCACTTGTAGCGTTGTAGTTTTGAGCATGGTAAAAGTGTGACTACTGCGTTGGTTCGATTGAACCCACATACCTAATATTCTTATTTTTGTCTTTTCAGGGATGGGCATTCCTTCCAGGTAGATGTTGAGTTTCAGGCTCTCACTGGTTGGGACGGTCCGGTTTTGTTTGCCTCTCCACACTCGAAGCAGTTCCGATTTCTCGGTCGAGCATGCGAGTCCTCTTTCTCCGAGATATTTCTGTACACAGGAGGCCGCTTCCTGTAGTTTTCCTTCCTTCTCCCCGAGGGAACCGGTGTTCGTCCAGACTGTTATGTCGTCTGCATACACGGCGTGCCTGATGCCTTCGATCTTCTCTAGTTTTCGTGCTAGACCTATCATAGCTATATTGAAGAGGATAGGTGAGATGACTGATCCTTGTGGTGTTCCTTTGTTTGGCGCGTGAATTTTGTTCGATCGAAGGTCTCCCATGCCGATGGTGGCAGTTCTATCTGACAGGAAGGCTTTGACGTACCCGTGGATTCTTCGTCCGCAGTCCAAGTCGTCTAGGCCTCTAAGGATCGCTTCGTGACTGACGTTATCAAATGCTCCCTTGATGTCAAGGGCCATTATGACATTTTCACCTGTTCGGGGTACGTTGCGGAGCACATCTTCTTGTATTTGAAGCAGCACGTCCTGCGTCGAGAGTTTTGCTCTGAAGCCGAACATGGTATGGGGTACATGTTTATTATCTTCCATGAAATTTTGCAGTCTGAGCATCACCACCCGCTCGTAAAGCTTGCCGAGGCACGACGTGAGCGATATGGGCCTGGGGGGGCGCTGCGAGCAGTCGGGAAGGACGGCCGTGTGTTACATCGGCTCCGCCGAATTTATGCTCCTTTCCCGGACAAGGATTTCCAAAGCGCTTCAAAAGCAGCAGGACTTGTTCCCGGGCACTTCAGAACAACGAGGAGACCACCGTTTCTCAGGTGGGACCATTTTCAACGAGGATTTCAAGTTCAAGCGGATCGAGCGAGTAGCTAAGCCTAACAGATAGGCCTCGAGTCAGCTGCCCGCCGCGGCTCCGCGGGCAAACTCTGCCGCAAATCATGACAACCTTGACGGGGTACGACCCGGATGGAATGCGTATCGTCACCATTCCGCAGGCGAAAACGCCAGTTTTCGACAAAGTAACAGAAGCCAACATCCAACGCAAGATAGAAGAGTGGGAACGCGCATCAGCCCGTAACAACCGCTCGGCACGGCAGAAAGGACGAACGCCAGATGGCCACTTCACCGCCGCAGCTGATACGCCGCTGCAGGAGACGCCACGCACGCAAGTCAAGCGTTGGAAGCCTCCTCCGCAGCCGCGTCTCGACAAGCAAGATGCAGTCATCATAATCAAACCTAGAGGAACGCTGGATCTCAGCAAATTCAGGGGAAGCAACACTCTCGGAAGCTCCTTGCACATGGCAGCAGGCATTAATAACACATCAGCAGCGCTCAGCGTTTGGCCCATTTGGGAACAAAACATCATCGTCGTCGGCGTACGAGATGCCGAAATAATCAGAAAGATCCTCGCAATTCAAGAACTTAAACTAGGGGACACAGCACACGCAGTGTACTCCTACCTCCGGCCTTCTGACGACACATGTAAAGGAGTAATACAGGTGGACCCTAGGGTTTCCAACGAAGACATCACGGAAGCGCTTCGCTCCCCGGACGCACCAGTGGTGAGCGTGAGAAAACTAGGTTCCTCCAACAAAGCGGCCGTCACTTTCGAAGGAAGAAAGGTCCCTTTTCACGTCTTTTACTACGGAGAGGCGCTTCCCGTGCGCCTGTACAAGAAAACAACACCATCCTGTTTGCTGTGCGGGAAACTTGGACACCGGGCGGATGTCTGCCCTTGCCCTGCGCAGTCACGATGTCCGCAGTGTGGCCAGGACGACATTCAAGAAGCCCATGACTGCCAACCCAAGTGCACAGTGTGCGAAGGCCCACATCCCATGGGGTCGAATCAATGCAAGTTCAAGTACCGAACATCACAACCAGCCAAATCCAAGACAGGTCAAGACAGTCACCAGTCCAGGGCCAAGTTTCGGGACCGGTCCAGCCGCAGAGGCACATCTAACAGCGGGGACCGACTGACCCAACGGGCCCAGTCCAACAGCAGCAACTCAGGACCACGCGGCTCCCGGTCATCAAGCAAAGGACGTGACACTAGCGACAAGGCGTCGCACCCCACCGGCAGTCGTCCAGCTGAGAAAACAACAGGACCCCATTACAAGGACCAGCGCAACGACGGCAAGGTGAGCTGGGCAGATGTAGCTGCCTCCTCCCCCGAAGCGTTGGCTTACAAACAACTTAAAGCAGAGATCGAGAAACTAAAGTCAGAAAATAGGAAATTAAAAGAGCAATTAGGCGTCGCAGCCAACCCGAAGAACACATTACCTCCATTGACACAACAGGCATGTCCGATGGAGGAGGACAAGGAAGAGGTACACCCTCCGTACCCACAGGAGCTAAATACTAGCACTATCGACAGGTAAACTGCACTAGAGACGCCACAGCAGGCGCCAATGCCGCAGGTACCACAACCGCAGGCAGCAGCACCGCAGGCACCCATGCCGCAATTTATTGAGAACACCGAAACACAGGACCGCATTACCCGCTTGGAAAACACAGTCCAAGATCTCATGGCCAATAAATTACAAATTATGATCGAGACGACAATCAAAAGCATGTTAGAATCAGTCATCAAGCCCATGATGGAAAAACTTGAACCAGTTCTAATCAGGATGCAAGCGCAGGAGATTAGAATTGACCGAAAAATTCAGGAATATTCGGATGTTTCTCACAACAAGGGCACAAAACTACAGGGCAAAATGGGAAATCGTCGCCTAGTCATCCCTGAACTTGATAAAGAACCTGAAGATCCACCACAGGATCCGACACACATTTCTAATCCTCAACATGGCGCCACAACCAAGACCTAAACTCACCATCCTACAATGGAACTGCAGGGGACTAAAGCGCAAGAGGGAAACATTACAACAATACATAGACTCTTATTCTCATGCGCCGCAAATAATAGCCCTGCAAGAAGTAAATATGGAGGCTAAGATCAGAGGATACTCAACACATCAAACAAACCCCTCGACATGTATTTTGGTCCACAAATCATGCACAGCAACCACTGTAGACCTTGACCTACACAGCGACATTGAATATACCTTCATAAAGTTGCTACCACAACACCGTAACAGCAAGGGCACCTATATACTCAATATATATAGTCGCCCCAAACAGCGCCGCGCAGCCTTTGACGCTATCTTTATCAAAGCACTAAGAGAAGCTCACACAGCTCCCCTAGCTATAGTCGGCGACTTTAACGCTTCTAGCCCATTATGGGGATATCCAAAGGAAGACACTAAAGGCAGGAAACTAGCTTCCGCCATCGCTGACATGGCACTCACCTTACTTACTGACCCGCAGCATCCGACTCGAGTCGGTACCAGCATAACTCGGGATACCTCCCCCGACCTGACGCTCGTCCGCAACGCCCGCAACTATGAGTGGCTCAATACGGGAGAGACCTTAGGCAGCGATCACTACATGCTGCAGACCATCTTTGAAAGCAACAAGCACAGCAAACCTCGTGGGCAAGCCAGAATGACAGACTGGGAGAAATTCAGGAAGGATACTAAACTAGTTACATCGGAACAAATAACTAGTTACGAAGAGTGGGCGGCATCTATTCTCGACCTTAAAGAAAACCTCACAAAAACCCTTGCCACCACGGAGGACCACCCAGCTGTTGACAACCATCTTCTACACCTTTGGGAAGCTAGGCGTAGTCTCATAAAACGGTGGAAGAAACAAAGGCACAATCGAAAACTCAGAATTCGAATAGCGAAGCTAACTACTCAAGCAGACCAATACGCATGGGACCTCGCTCGCACCAATTGGCTAAAAAGGTGCGAATCCCTCAAAGGTCGCCTAGACAGCAAGACTACGTGGAACCTTCTCCGATGCCTAATTGATCCACCGAAATCGAAGAGTGAACAACGTAGAAATTTGCATCGAGCCTTACACAACTTTCAAGGCACGGATGATGAACTCATGGATGAACTCACGCGTCGCTATATCTGCACTTCGAGAGACGCAGAACCCTCAAATCCAGAATACCGGGGGGAACCGAACGAAGACCTAGATAAAGACTTCACTTTAGAAGAAATCATAGCAGCACTAGCAGATATGCGCCGAGGTACAGCCCCGGGACAAGACAAAATTACGGTCGGACTTCTAACCAACCTCGGCACGGAGGCACTGCAGCAACTTACGGATTACGTTAACGAATGCTGGCGCATCGGCACCATTCCACAGGCATGGAAAACAGCCAATGTACACTTTATCCCCAAACCCGGCAAGAAAATCAGCATTGAAAACCTACGCCCCATATCCCTCACGTCGTGCGCAGGCAAACTCATGGAAAAGGCAGTCCACGCACGTCTCTCCAACTATCTAGAGAACAACGAGCTACTGCCACACACGATGTTTGGATTCAGAGCACATCTGTCCACCCATGATGTGCTTCTGCAACTCAAACGCGAAGTCATTGATCCAGCACGCAGAAACAGTGACCGAGCACTTCTATCCCTCGACCTCAAAGGAGCGTTTGACAATGTCAAACATTCCACAATCCTCCAAAATCTCCAGACCACCAACTGTGGCCAGCGAGTCTACTCATACATCTATGATTTCCTTAAAGACAGAACAGTCAACATCAGCATCGGCACTAAACAAACAACGCAAGTGAAGATGGGCACGAGAGGCACTCCGCAAGGGGCAGTATTATCCCCACTTCTGTTCAATATTGCACTCCGCAATCTTCCACCTCTTCTAAATCAGATACAGGGCATACGACACGCCCTGTACGCTGACGACACGCCCTGTACGCTGACGATATAACCATCTGGACAACTAGGGGTAGTATGGGAATGATGGAAGAACAACTACAAACAGCGGCAACAACAGTTCAGAATTATGCACGAGCGTGTGGACTAACCTGCTCTCCCGAAAAATGTGAACTCCTAGTCTTCCGCCAGCACAAAAATCAGGCCACGATCGACATCCACGTTGACAACTCACCCATAAAGGAAGTTCAGACCGTTAAGATACTGGGTCTATGCATCAATAACAAGGGCAACAACCACCTCGCCATCCAGAAACTCCGCCTCGTGAGCGAGCAAGTCGGCAGGATGATCGCCAGAATAACGACGCGGAAATCAGGGATGCGCGAAGAAGATACTCTCCGACTGGTGCAGGCCTTCGTCGTGAGCCGCATCGTCTATGCGGCACCCTACCTTCGTCTCAAGAAGTTTGACATCAAGAACCTCGACGTCATAATCAGAACAGCCTACAAGAAGGCCCTGGGCCTCCCTCTTACGACATCGACGGACCGGCTTTTACGACTGGGCGTCCACAACACGGTAGACGAGCTGATTGAGGCACACCTCACGGCGCAGGTGGTACGACTCTCCACGACTCTGACTGGCCGACAAGTCTTGAACGATTTGAACATCAATTGCCCCGAACAGCTAGACCCTAAAAGCGACATCCCAGCCTCATGGAGAGGACAATTCAAGGGAACTCCATTACCGAGGAATATGCACCCCGACTTTCACCAGCCAAGAAGACAAGCACGAGCGGAAGCTATAAAAAGGCACTACGGCGGGCGCGAGGGCGTGTTCTATGTCGATGCTGCGGGTCCTGAACAGGGAATGGCGGCCGTTGCGGTAGTACACCAAGATAAAACAGTGGATGGACTAATATTACACAGCCATGACACACTGGCTGCGGAGGAAGTGGCAATTGCCCTAGCTGCGACACACACTACCTCAGAATACATTCTTACAGATTCACAGACAGCATATCGCAATTACCTCAGGGGCAGGATTGCACCGCTAGCAGCTAAAATCCTGCAAGATAGTTACACCCGTGGCTACCAACCCATGGATAAACACTTAGTATGGGTACCAGGTCACCAGGGCATCCCAGGGAACGAGAGCGCACACGCCTCAGCCCGAGCATTTCTCCCCCGGGCACCCAATACGGATCTCGTGGAACCTCCTATCCCATTGCTAACTTACACCGAAATACTTCAGCACTTAAGATTATCTCGCCGGGTCTACCCTCCACCGGCAAAGACACTAGACAAAGGGGAGGAGATACACCTCCGCAAGCTACAGACCAACACTTTTAACAATCCACGCAGACTACACGCAATAGATCCAGAGTCATTTGACTCACAATGCAAATTCTGCGGGGAGAAGGCGGACCTATACCATATGGTGTGGGCATGCCAGCGAAATCAGACTGTCACTATTAATAACCAGCCAACGCAGGAGGGGTGGGAGGCAGCTCTGACCAGCTCGGACGCAAGGGTTCAAAAAGAACTCATCGGAAGAGCGCGGACAGCAGCCTACGCCAATGGGGTTCCGGACTGAGGACTCCAACCGCCGCTACAACCTCCTAATCATTTTCATTAAAATATTTTTACCACCACCGATATGGGCCTGAGATTTTCAATTTGGAGCTGTTTGCCAGGTTTAGGTATCATAATTACTTCGGTGTGTTTCCACTGGTCGGGAACCGTCTCCGCCTCCCAGTGTTTGTTTAGAAAACTTACGAGCTCTTGTATGAGGTCGTCACTCAGGTTTCGGATCAGGGCATTGTCGATTCTGTCGGCCGTTAAAATTGGTTCACAGGAAGGGAAAGGCGCAGTAACTGTCACACTTGCTCTGTGGACACCCGAACCGCGCCGTAAGGGAAGGGAGGAGGGTGGGAATGAAAGTGGAAAGAGAGAAAGAGGAGCCGTAGTGGAGGGCTACGGAGTAATTTCGACCACCTGGGGATCTTTAACGTGCGCTGACATCGCACAGCGCACGACGCTACTTCGTTTCGCCTCCATCGAAACGCAGCCGCCGCGGTCGGGTTCGAACCCGGGAACTCCGGCACAGTAGTCGGGCGTCTTACCACTGCACCACCCCGGCGGGGCGAGTTACCGTGCCCAATTTTATTTTTTCAACAGGCTTTTACCACAAAATTAAACTTTTGACCGACTGGGCCCAGTTTATTTTATTTTGATTGGCTTAAGCCTGTTAATGCTCCGCAGGTGCAGGCAATCTATCATTCCGGTTTATTTTTGAATTTATTTTCCAACGGTGTCAGGAATGAGACTTTGTATTTGGGATTGGGGGTCTATCTTTAAGAGCACCTCAAGTCAAGACCAACGGAAGATCATTTCCAGTGTTATGAGCAGGATTGCTCTTCAAGGACTTTCTTTTTCCTTATGAGGGTGTCTCCCACACAGTAAGGGAGCACCCAAGTGCCATTCAGGGGACTTCGCCGCCTATATTTGTTCCAAATGGCAATAAAATGTTTCTACCACCACCACCAGGCGCCGAGCTTAGGGCGCTGTTCACCAGTGGCGCTACTGTCGGTGCGACGTCATACCAGCTGCAAAGAAAAGGGGCTAAAGCTCGGCTCGTCGGAGAGCACGGCGGTGGACACGCGGCGTATGATTGATTTATAGGAAGGGAAAGATGCGGTGACATTCTCACTTGTTTTCTGTGGACACCTCAATCTCGCCGTAAGAGAAGGTAGGAAGGTGAGAGTGAGAGTGGAAACAGATAAAGAGGAGCCGCAGTGGAGGGCTACCGAGTAATTTCGACCACCTGGGGATCTTTAACGTGCGCTGACATCGCACAGCACACGGACGCCTCTTCGTTTCGCCTCCATCGAAAGGACACGCGGCGCGCTTGGCCATGCCATCGACTAGTAAGCAGAAGACGACGACTGCTCACCAATGCGAGGCAAGGAAGAGATGAAGGGCTGCGGAAACTGCTGAAGAACGGGAACAACGGCTTTCTAAACACCGGGCACAAGATGCAGCTTGTCGAAAGCGTTCTAGCTCTTGGGAGTCTGAAATCAGATTAATTAGTGCACTTAACACTAGTGAGGACAACTTTCCAGTTCTGAACGTTGGAATGAAACTAAGCGGGTGCGACGCGCTCAATAAACTTCAGAAGAACAAGAGAAACATCTCGAAAAGGAGAGTGTACATTGCGCCAAGTTTGCTGTGTATAAACTTGGTTAAGCCCGGGGAATTCCGAAAGCAATACCGCCTGGCTACGCTTGACTAAATTAGGTGTAGCTTGAATGTTTAGCTGAACTGGTTGGTTTATGT
Source organism: Amblyomma maculatum (assembly GCF_055883805.1). Lineage (NCBI taxonomy): Eukaryota > Metazoa > Arthropoda > Arachnida > Ixodida > Ixodidae > Amblyomma > Amblyomma maculatum. Next base: position 118,561,322 of record NC_139353.1, read on the forward strand.
ATAAGCAGGACCAATTGCTTCCGCAATTCCCCGGGTTTAGCCAAGTTGAGCCACAGCAAACTGTTTATCTGTTGTAGGCCGTCAATGCACCCGCCACCGCTATAGGTGGTGGATGACAGCTGTTGCGGCACGCGTCAAAGATGGGTTTTTCTATCCCCAACCCCACCCGAGAGGCGACCCTGTCCGGATGCACGCAGACGCCGAGGTCGGGTTCGAACCCAGGTACTCCGGCAGAGTAGTCGGGCGTCTTACCACTGCACCACCCTGGCGGGGCCTAGAGGCCAAGAAAAGGTCTTGACGCAGCACGCCCGGGCTGCGGCAAACGCCAATGGCTAGTGTATACACCTCTATGTAATATAATAAATTTTTTCACCATCACCACCACCCGCGTGTCTTTATCTCTCTCTTCTTTTATTTCTTCTCTACTTTCTTCTTTCCGCACGAGGCAGCGAAGCCGGGTGGTGCAGTGATAAGATGCCCCACTACTGTGCCGGAGTACCCGGATTCGCACCCGACCTCGGCGGCTGCGTTTCGATGGAGGTGAAAAGAAGAGGCGTATGTGTGCTGTGCGATGTCAGCGCACGTTAAAGATTCCAGGTGGTCGAAATTATTCTGTAGCCCTCCACTACAGCTCCTCTTTCTCTCTTTCCACTTTCACTCCCACCTTCCTCCCTTCCCTTACGGCGCGGTTGAGGTGTTCACAGGAGACAGTTACTGTGTCTTTCCTTTCCTATAAATCAATCAGTAAATCAATCAATTAGGTGGCTTAGCTAGAGTGCCAGAGCAGTCCCATGCATTTTCTTTTCCTTCTACCTATAGCCACAACAACTGGGAGGTTGTACAGGATGACAGTTGCGTCCATTGTGGACAAACAGACAGGAAGCATGTGCCGGAAGAATGCGTAGTGGCGCGCATGCTCCACCGGATGGCTGTGCAAGGGTTCGCTGTGGCCCCGCCGCGGTTGTGAAGTGGGAAGAAGCCTGACAATTCTGCCGGGGTACGCGGGTTCGAATTCACAGACTCCCCTGATGGGGCTTGGGCAGGTAGGTCAGCGCCGCTAGCGACGGGGGCTATCATGCCACCGAATTTTTATCTGTTGTAGGCCGTCATTACACCCGCCACCGCTTCGCTTCGGTGGTGGATGACGGCTGTTGTTGCGGCTCACGTCTTTCTTTCCCTCTTCCATTTATTTATACTCTATTACTCCGTAGCCCTCCACTATGGCTCCTCTTTCTCTCTTTCCACTTACACTCCCACCTTCCTCCCTTCCCTTACGGCGCGGTTGCGTTGTCCACAGAAAACAAGTGAGACAGATACCGCGCCTTTCCCTTTCTATAAATAAATAAATCTTTTCTGTCTGCACGGGGCAGCGGAGGTGGCTCAGCTACGGAGCCAGTAGCAGGCCCGTGCATTTTCTTTTCCTTCTTCCTACAGCCACAACAACAACTCGACCACCGGTGGCTGCATTTCGATGGAGGCGGAACAAAGAGCGCCCGTGTGCTGTGCGATGTCAGCGCACGTTAAAGATCCCCAGGTGGTCAAAATTACTCGTTGTTGTTGTGGCTGTAGGACGAAGGGAAAGAAAATGCACGTGCCTGCTACTGGCTCTGTAGCTGAGCCACCTCCGCTGCCTCGTGCAGAGAGAAGAGAAAATAGAGAGAAAGAAAAGGAAGAGGGAAAGAAAGACGCGCGCCACAACAACAGCCGTCGTCCACCACCACCGAAGCGGTGGCGGGTTCAATGACGGCCTACAACAGATAAAAATGCGGTGGCAGACTAGCCCCCGCCGCAAGCGGCGGTGACCTACCTGCCCCAGCCCCATCAAAAGAGTAAATTACTCCGAAGCTCTCCACTACGGCTCCTATTTCTCTCTTTCCGCTTTCACTCCCATCTTCCTTCCTTCCCTAATGGCGCGGTTCAGGTGCCATAGAACAAATGTGACATACTTCGCCTTAACTTCCCTGTGAACTAATTCTTAGCGCGAAAGCGTTAATTCGCTATGTTCACAGATTTCTGTCCGCAGACCATGTCCGAAGACCACGTCCACAAAATCGTGTCCGCAGCAGTTGCGGGTAATTGAGAAGTGGTACAGGTTAATGAGTAGTATCAATTGATTGAGGCTGACGTAATGGTGCTGCAGAAAAAAGAAATAGGCAAATACGCTAATTAGGTAATTAATTAAAATAACTCGTTCACAGGAAAGTAAAGGCGCAGTATCTGCCACACTTGTTCAGTGGACACCTGAACCGCGCCGAAAGGGAAGGGAGGAAGGTGGCAGTGAAAGCGGAGAGAAACGGGTGCCGTGCCGTAGTAGATAATACGTCAAGAATATGACGTCACGCAAACGGAAGTAGAGCCAAATAAAGGACATAGGAAGGGTTTGGCGAGCAATTTGAAAGTACCAAAGATAAACAAGAAGTGAATTATTGTGAAGTAGATAATTTGACGTCACGCAGCCGGAAGCAGAGCAGAAAAAGGGCATAGGAAGGCATTGGATCGCAATTTGAAAGTACCAAAGACTAAAATGGACAAACAAGAAGTGAATTAAGCTACTAGAAGCAAGCAACAGCAGCATCCGTGCGTTCTCATTACTCCAATGTATATTCTGCAATGCTCTTTATTTTTTATTATTATTATTATTAACACGAAAGCGTCACTTCGCTATGTTAACAGATTTCTGTCCGCAGACCATGTCAGCAGACCGCTTCCGCAGAGGCGTAATTGCGTCTTCTCAACGGTAGGGTCCCGCAACTTTTTCTCGTCGCTGGTTACCTCTGATCGGCTAAAACGGCGTTGTTACTGAGAGGTGTGTCTGAACGCAACCTAAAGGTAATATACACTCACTAAAGGCAGGAAATGATTATGTTGAAAATTATTAAATAGAGTAAGCGTTGTCATTGTGTAGTCTTGCGGCTGTGTTCACGGCAGGTTTTGTGGCTATTAAGAAATAAAAACATACATGATGCAACCTAAAAGGGAACACCCTTCAGAAAAATATTAGTAGCTTATTTTGATAATATAATTTAAAAAACAAATTTGGAAAAAAATTTACGAACGCGTGATTCGAACATACATTTTATTCGCTAAGTGGTCAGGTAAGTAATGTCAATCCATTCTGCCACTGAATCTTTTTTTTCCTTTATTTCCGAGGTATACATGAACAATTATACATGAACAACAAATTGTCACACTTAATAAAACACTTCAGCTGCCCTTGAGCTGAAGCAACGAGCACGGCAGGCTTTTAAATGTGCTCTTATTCATTTTTACAATATTTCCGCTATCTGTCGCCAGATGACGCTGCTCAGAGGACCCTACCGTTGAGAGAACGGAATCACGCTCCGCAGAGTTGTCTCCGCAGCAGTTGCAGGTAATTGAGAAGTGATAGAAGTTAATGAGTGGCTTCAAATAATAGAGACTGAGGTAATGTTGCTGTTAACAATTACGCCACTAAGTAATTAGGTACATAATTAGATTAATTAATTCACGGGAAAGGAAAGGCGCAGTATCTGCCACACTTGTTCTGTGGACACCTGAACCCCGCCGTGAGGAAAGGGAGGAAGGTGGGAGTGAAAGCACAAATGGTTGCCGTAGTGGATATGACGTCATGGATTTGACGTCATGCAAACGAAAGTAGAGCCGAAAAAGGGCATAGGAAAGGATTGGCGCACAATTTGAAAGTACCAAGGACTAAAAGTGATAAGTGGTGGTAATAACTTTTAGTGCCATAAAATGAAAGGAAATATTTCGGGTTGGGGCGAGTCTAGGGTGGCCTGCAGTCGGGAGCGACCTCTCGAGCTTGCGTGACGAGGGCCAGTTGCGTAGATTGTCTTGGGCTGGCCAACAGCATGTCCCGTTCCTCAGCTGAGGGAGCTGGCATGCCCCCTCAGCTGAGGAACGGAGGGGGATTGTTGGCGCATTCCCACAGTATATGGTCTTGAGTGGCCTGCGTCCCGTCACCGCAGTGCCGGCATGCAGGGTTGTATTCTCCGTTCGTAATAAACTGTAATCTGTAGGGGCTAGGAATGGCCTTCGTTTGTAGGCGTCTAAGTGTCGTGGCTAGCACCCTGTCCAGATCAGGGTGAGGGGCTGGGTAGGTGCATCTAAAAGTTTGTTATCTCCGCGTTTGTGCGCGGCGCCCTGACAGGCGCCTCCGTTCCCTAGAGATCTCCCGTCTCCCTGTTGGTTAAGCCTCGGGCTAGACGGTCGACAACTTCGTTTCCAGAGTTACCCGCATGAGCCGGAACCCATATGAGATGGATGTTGTGATTGAGAGATCGGTTGCGCAGAATTTGCGCCGCGAGCACGCTTACAAACTTTTTGGCGAAATTTTGAACGGCGCTCTTTGGGTCGCTTAGAATAGTTTTGGTGCGGGGATCCACGATGGCCAGTACGATAGCTACTTCCTCTGCCTCGAATATGGAGAGAGAGAGAAAGAGAGAGAAGGCAGAGAAGTTAACCAGGAAAGCTTCCGGTTTGCTACCCTGCTCGAATATGGAGCTAGCATGAAATGTTATGGCGTTAATGAAGGTTGACTTTGGAGTGGCCATACATGCCACGTATGCTTCGTTTTGATGTGTTGAGCTGCATCCACGTACACTGCTTGTAGATCGTCCTCGTATAGTTTCTCAAGGGTCTGTGCCCTTGTCTTCCTGCGGGCATCATGTCGGCCTGGTAGCATGTTTTTGCCTATTGGTTTAACAACTAGTCCACTAGTAATGTAAGCCGATAAATGGGATGTTGCGCATACCTCCTCATTGGGGTGTATGTGGAGCTTGTCGAGAATTACTCGTCCCGCAACGCTGCCTGACGAGCGGGCCACTTGTGCTGTCTTATGGGCTTCCGTTAGTTCAGATAGCGTAGTAGTCGATCTCGGTTAGCGCTCACTGACAAGCAAAGGGCCGCTTTTTATGCTGCTCTAATTATGCTATTAAGTGCATGTTTGTCCCCACGACGCAGATGATATTACGGGCAAGCGTACATGATTCTGCTTATCATGATGGCTTGAATGATCCTGCACAGGTCGGCTTCTCTCATACCCCTGCGACATGTGGCAATGCGCCTCACTAGCCCACCTATTTGGTGCGCCATGACACGTAGCCGACGTATAGCTTCTGTGTTCTGCGTATTATTCTGAATCAGCACTCCGAAAACTCTGATCGTGGCTACCGGGGGTATCGGATGGTTGTCAATGTGTAACTGGATAGGTTCTCGAGAATCTGGTTATGCCTGTGAAGCTTGTTTGTTCCCTATAACTAAGAGTTCTGGTTTAGCCGGTGAACAGGTGAGGCCGTTTTCCTGCACATAATACTGCACCGTGTCGATATCTCGTTGTAATGACTCTCTAATCTCTCCATCGGAGCCAGAATTGGATCATATGGTGATGTCGTCGGCGTATATGGAACTATATCTGTGTGGGATATCATCTAACAGGCGTGGAAGGCCGCTCATAGCAATGTTGAAGAGAAAATGTGAAAGCGCGGTGCCTTGCGGTGTTCCTCTCGTCCCTAGTGTAATTTTCTCGCTAGTTTTGTCAACCGAATGGAGCGTAGCCGTACGTGCATTCAGAAAGGTAGCGATATAGTAGTATGTCCGTTTGCCTACTTTTACCTGTGAGCGGTGAGTGAGGATGGAAGCGTGTTAAACATTGTCGAAGGCCTTACTCACATCGAGTCCCAGGATGGTTCGCGCGGCTCTTATGTGATTTGGATCTAGAATGTCCTGTTGAATTTGCCATATCATGTCCTGAGTCGAAAGACCTGCTCGAAACCCAATCATGGACGGGGGAAACGTGCCTTCCGCATCGGTGTGCATAAAGAGCCGGTTTAAGACAACGTGTTTAATTACCTTCCCGAGACCTGATGCTAGCGAGATTGGGCAAAAGTTGCCCATCTTGAGTGTTCTGCCCAGATTAGGTGTGAAAATAATTTTAGCGTGCTTCCATTCCTTAGGGACGCTGCCCGCTGTCCAGTACCTGTTGAAGAGGTCTGTAAGAGCCTCTACTGACTGATCCTCTAAATTGCGCGACATCTTATTGCTGGTGTAATCTTCCCCTGGTTCCCAGGTGGTGTTCATTTGGTTAAGAGCGGCTCTGATTTTGCTATGGTAAAGACGCTGTCCATTTGAGGATTATCCAATCCTGAGTACTCATGTGGCGTGGGTATATCCTGGGAGGTGTTAATGTATTGATCTTTTATTGTAGTCATGAGCTCTTCGTCGGTCCCTTGGAAAGATCGCGAGATCCTATGTAGGGTATTTGTGAAATTCGGCCTTAGTTCTCGTAGGATCCAGTAAATTGTATAAGTAAAAATTGTGTTCTTGTTGCCTAGTTGCATATTGTCACATAGCCGTTTAGGCCCGTAACCATAAGGTTAGGTTTTAATGGGGGGGTTGAGCTAGCAGGCGCAGAAGAGCAGGGTCGGAGCCCCGAGAGATGGCGGCTAACTTCAGCTTCTTCTCGAACGCCACGGGGCACTTCTTCGAGTCCATGCACAAGACTCTCGATGAGCAGCCGCCTAGCGGCTGCTGTTGCACACGCAACATTACCCCCCTCTCTAAAAATAATAAATGTAAACTTGATGAATTCGAAAGCAGAGATGAAAAAAATAAAGCAAGAAACATGCGGTAGGCGGTGTGCTAATTTCCTCGCGAAAAGTACGGCTTCATGCGCACGACATGGACAACCTCGGATTTCTGCTGGCGACGAGTAGAAGAAAAGCCGTCCGGAAGCACTTCGTACGTGACGTCGCTCAGCTGACGGAGCACTTTGTATGGGCCAAAGTACTGCTTCAGAAGTTTTTCGGATAGTCCCCGACGTCGAATCGGAGTCCAAAGCCACACTCTATCGCCCGGTTCGAAAGTCACTACACAGTGGCGGTGATCGTAACGCTGGGCGTCTCGACCTTGCTGGTTCCGGATGCGTGCTATCGCCAGCTGTCGCGTTTCTTCTGCGCGTTGAGTGAACTCCTCGGCGCCAACTTCGAGGTCACGGCCGTCGTGGGGCAACATGGCTTCGAGCATTGTCGAAACTTCGCGGTCATACAATAAGGAGAACGGCGTCATTTGCGTTGTTTCCTCCTGCGCCGTGTTGTACGCAAACGTGACGTACGGCAGGACGTTATCCCACGATCGATGTTCAACATCCACGTACATGGACATCATGTAGGCGAGAGTTTTGTTCACACGTTCTGTCAAGCCATTAGTTTGTGGATGGTAGGCGGTTGACCTGCGATGGGTAGTGCCGCTTAGTTGCATGACAGATTCCAGTAGCTTGGCAGTGAAAGCAGTGCCTCGGTCCGTTATTATAGCTGTCGGGGCGCCGTGCCTCAGGACTATGCGTTCGATAAAAAATTTCGCTGCCTCGATTGCTGTACCGCGCTGGAGAGCCTTCGTTTCAGCGTAACGCGTGAGGTAATCTGTAGCGACAATTATCCACCTGTTGCCCGAATCAGAAATTGGAAAAGAACCAAACAGATCCATGCCAACTTGTTCGAATGGGTATCTTGGCACTTGAACAGGATTCAGTAAACCGGCCGGCTTCACAGGCGGTGTTTTCCGTCGCTGGCAATCATGGCATGTCCTCACGTAATGTCGTACTGCGGCCGCAAGGTTTGGCCAGTAATAACTCTTTTCCCCTTCATGGATCACTGCCTTGTCGTGGCGGAGGGGCTTGCGAAACTCGATGAAGTCGTGAGCTCTGCTGTGTAGGGCCACCCAAGATAGACAGGTCACGGCAGAGAGTTCTGACAAAATGTGATTCACTGGAGAAGGTAATGGACACCCACTCCAGTATTTCCTGCCAAGAAAATCCTATGGCCAGTCACAATACCATTATTTATATGGCGCCGGAAGATGAGCCCCCCAGGTTGGAAGGCGTCCCACATGTTACTGGGGATGAACAAAGGGCGATTCCTAGTAGCTCCAGGACGAATGAAGCGGCTGGGCTAAAGCCAAAAGGACGCCCAGTTGTGGATGTGTCGGGAAGCGACCGGAAAGTCCGATGTTGCAAGGAGATATATCACATAGCAACATGGAATGTAAGATCTATGACGCAAGGTAAACTGAATATCGTCAAGCGAGAAATGGACAGATTGAACATTGATATCTTGGGTATCAGCGAGCTCAAGTGGACCGGAATGGGAGAATTTAAATCCGGCGACCATTATGTCTTTTATTGTGGGCACGAATCCAAGAGAAGGAATGGGGTCGCTCTCATAGTAAACAGAAGAATGGGCAAAGCAGTGCTAGGGTACAACCCCAAAAACGACCGAATGATGTCATTTCGGATCCAAGGTCACCCTTTGAACATAACAGTTATCCAAGTCTTTGCACCGACCACTACTGCTGAAGAAGCTGATGTTGAGAAATTTTTTGCGGTCCTACAATGCCTTTTAGACCGCACCCCATCATCAGACGTCGTTTTTCTCATAGGAGACTGGAATGCTAAGGTCGGGAGTGAAGAAATATCCGAAATTACAGGCAAGTTCGGTCTTGGTGAGCCAAATGAAGCTGGGCAGAGGCTAGTAGAGTTTTGTCAAGAAAACAACCTGACCATGGCGAATACTCCCTTTCAACAGCACAAGAGGCGCCTTTACATGTGGATTTCACCGGACGGTCTGTACAGAAATCAGATCGATTATATTATATGCCGGCAGAGATGGAGAAGCGCTATACAAGCAGTAAAAACAAGGCCTGGGGCCGATTGTGGCACCGATCATCAGCTTCTTGTTGCCAAAACTAAGCTTCGATTGAGGAAAACGCAGAAAACTAGAAGGCCTTTCAGGTATGATCTGGATCAAATTCCATTAGAATATGCTGTGGAAGTGAGGAATCGATTTCAAGAATCAGATCTAGAAGACAAAGAGCCCGAAGAGATGTGGACTGATGTTCGTGATATATTACAAGAAGTTGCTACTAAGGTAGTTCCAAAGCAAAAGAAATGCAAAAAAGCAAACTGGTTATCTGAAGAGGCTTTGCAAATAGCTGAGGAAAGGAGGATGGCAAAAGTTATGGGGGAAAGAGAAAGATACAAGGTTCTCAATGCGGATTTTCAGAAAATAGCAAGGAGAGATAAGAATGCCTTCCTGAACATACAGTGCCAAGCAGTTGAGGACAACAGCCAATTAAGGAACACAAGAGCTCTGTATAAGACAATCAAAGATATCAAAGGAAGCTTCTGTGCCAAGCTGGGCGTGATAGAGGACAAACGAGGCAAGGACCTCACTGAAGCCTCAGAGATAAAGACGAGGTGGCAGGAATACACAGAAGAACTGTACAAGAAGGACCCGGATGTGCAAAGCCAACATAAGACGGTTGTGATTACTGATCTCGAGCCGGGCATCCTGAAGAGTGAAGTTGAATGGGCCTTAGCCAGCCTTGCTAAGAACAAAGCTAGTGGAATTGATGGTATTCCAGCTGAGTTGCTTCAAAACCTCAACCACGACGCTGTTAACACTCTGCATACATTATGTCAGAAGATTTGGACAACCCTGCAGTGGCCACAGGATTGGAGGAGGTCAGATTACATCCCCATTCCAAAGAAAGGCAGTGCCAAAGATTGTTCCTACTACCGCACGATCGCGCTTATTTCGCACGCTAGCAAGGTGATGTTGAAAATCCTCCAAGGTAGGCTGCAGCAGTATGTGGATCGGGAGCTTCCGGACGTGCAAGCTGGGTTTCGCAAGGGCAGAGGAACTAGTGATCAAATTGCCAACCTTCGCTGGATCATGGAAAAAGCAAGAGAGTTCCAGAAACCCATTTACTTCTGCTTTATTGATTATGCGAAAGCGTTTGACTGCGTAGATCACAGCAGATTGTGGCAAGCTCTCCAAGAGATGGGAGTTCCAATTCACCTCATCTGTCTACTCAGGAACCTGTATGAAGGGCAAGAGGCCACAGTCAGAACTGGGCATGGTCTTACTGATTGGTTTCCGATTGAGAAAGGGGTGAGGCAAGGCTGCATACTGTCGCCCTGCCTATTTAACCTATATGCAGAGTGCATCATGAGGACGGCCGGTCTGGACGAGTTTTCAGCTGGAGTGAAGATTGCTGGGAAACGTATCAACAACCTTAGATATGCGGATGATACCACTTTAATGGCAGGAAGGGAACTGGAAATCAAGAGACTTCTGATGCGCGTACAAGAAGAGAGTGAGAAGTTTGGGCTTAAACTGAACATTAAAAAGACAAAGATCATGGCGTCTTGCCCTATCAAGTCCTGGAGCATCAATAGACAAGAAGTGGAAGCTGTGACAGATTTTCTGTTCTTGGGCTCCAAGATTACCTCGGAAGGAGACAGCAGCCATGAAATTAGGAGACGCCTGCTTCTGTCAAAGAGAGCAATGGTTAGCTTTGACCGCCTAGTAAGGAGCAGAGACATCAGTCTGCCAACCAAGATCCGTATAACTCGTCCTATGGTCTTTCCAGTTTTGATGTATGGATGCGAGAGTTGGACTGTGGAAAAGGCTGACCGCCGAAGAATTGACGCGTTTGAATTGTGGTACTGGCGAAGACTCTTGAGAGTTCCTTGGACTGCCAGAAGATCAAATCAGTCGATATTGTCGACCATAAACCCTGACTGCTCATTGGAGGGTCAAATTGTAAAGTTAAAGCTCAGCTACTTTGGTCATCTGATTGGAAGAGAGGAGTCGCTGAAGAAAGATTTGATGTTGGGAAAGGTTGAGGGTCGCCGGAGAAGGGGTAGGCAGCGAACGCGATGGTTAGATAGCATCCTCGAGGCACTGCAGATGCAATTATGTGATGTTAAGAAGATAGCGAGAGACCGGAAAGCGTGGCGTGACATGGTCCATAGGGTCACGAAGAGTCGGACACGACTGAACGCCTGAACTGAACTGAAGTCTTTTTAATTTGGGCCAGAGTTCGAGTACCCCAGGTGGCCCGCGGTGGGCTCGTCATGACATGCCTGTAAGATTTCTTCGCGAAGACACTCTGGTACAACGAGCAGGTAATCTCTTCCCGTCGGAGCGAAGTTCATCTTGTATAAAACATTGTTTCGCATGCAAAACGATGAATGCGTTCTGGCGAAGAGACGGGGAACTTCTGTAGGGCGCGCTTCCAGACAATTGATAAGTGGTGCGAGAGCCGGGTCGTCACGTTGCTGCTGCGAAACAGTGAGCGCGTCGACGGCTGCGATAAGGGGGAAGTCGGGTTCTTCGTCTTCCCGTGCAGCCTCGACAGGTGAACGGGACAAGCAGTCGGCATCGTTGTGCTGACGTCCAGACTTATACATGATGGTCATGTCGAACTCCTGTAGCCGTAAACTCCATCGTGCAAGGCGTCCGGAGGGGTCTCGCAAGTTCGTTAACCAGCACAAAGAGTGATGGTCACTCAAAACCCGAAAGTGCCGGCCATAAAGATAGGGTCGAAATTTCATCACCGCTCATACAACAGCCAGACATTCTTTTTCGGTTGTGGAATAGTTCGATTCGGCACGGGACAAAGTACGGCTGGCGTATGCGATAACTCGCTCGGCACCGTCTGGCCACTGGACGAGTACAGCGCCTAGACCCACGTTGCTGGCATCTGTGTGGACCAGAGACTCGGCATTCGCATCGAAATGGGCAAGCACAGGTGTTGTCTGCAAGCGGTGCCGTAACTCGTCGAATGCCTTTTGCTCTTTTTCCGTCCAGGTGAAGGTGACATCATCCCGGGTTAGACGTGTCAACAGAGCGGCAATGCGCGAAAAGTTTTCAATAAACCTGCGGTAATAGGCGCAGAGGCCCAAGAAACGGCGAACTGTCTTCGTGTTACATGGAGTAGGGAATTTGGTGACGGCTGTTGTTTTAGCGGGATCGGGACGAACTCCTCGATGGCTGACGACGTGGCCCAAGAACAGGAGCTCTTCATAGCCAAAGTGACACTTTCGTGGTTTTAATGTGAGGCCGGCAGATCTGATAGCCCGTAGCACAGCGGAGAGACGTTGGAGGTGTTCTTCGATCGTTGGTGAAAACACAACAACGTCGTCCAGGTAGACTAGACACATCTTCCATTTAAGACCAGATAGAACTGCGTCCATCATTCGCTGGAATGTAGCTGGAGCTGAGCACAATCCGAAAGGTAGGATTTTGAATTCATAAAGTCCGTCGGGCGTGACAAACGCTGTCTTCTCGCGATCACGTTCATCGACTACGATCTGCCAGTAACCGCTGTTAAGATCAAGAGATGAAAAGTAGCGCGCGTGGCGCGACCGGTCTAATGAGTCATCAGTGCGCGGCAGCGAGTAGACGTCTTTTTTGTGACTTCATTGAGCTTACGGTAGTCCACACAGAACCTTAAACTTCCGTCTTTCTTCTTAACGAGGACAACAGGCGAAGCCTAGGGACTCCTCGATGGTTGTATGACACCGTCATTTGACATCTCGTCTACCTGTTGAGCAATGACTTCGCGTTCCCGCGGTGACACTCGGTAGGGGTTCTGCCGGACTGGTCGGGTGCGGTCGTCGGTTATTATGCGGTGCTTGGTCAAGGGCGTCTGTTTAACCGCGAGGCGGATGAGAAGCAGTCTTGAAACTGAAAGAGTAGCCCGACGAGTCTGTCCTTCTCTGCCGGTGATAGAGCAGGATTCACATCAGGGTCGAAGTTGGGTGTTTGGCTGGCAGACGTATTGGTCTCAAGAACAAAGCAGTCGTGGGCTGCTTCTGCGACACCTTCAAAGTAGGCTACCGTGGTGCCTTTAGCGATGCGTTGCCGTTCGTTCCCGAAGTTCGTAATCAGCACGTTAGCTAGATCATAAGTCAGATGAACTATACCGCGTGCGACACAGACTCCATGATGTAACAGAAGCTCTGTGTTCTGTTCGGCAACGCCGGCAGTACAGGACTGGTCGTCGCACCTGACTGTGACGAGAGCAGACGAACGTGGCGGCATAGATACATCCGCGTCAACGATGCGTAAAGGTGCGTGGCATCGTTCGGAGTCAGCTGTCGTCGTTGCAGGCGTCGAAAATGTGACAGTACGGCGAGGAACATTAATAATGGCCCCATGCTCACGTAAAAAGTCCATGTCGAGTATGAGGTCCTTGCAGCAGTGCGGCAGGATAACAAAAACGGCTACGAAGGCTAAATCGGCGATGGTTACTTGGGCAGTGCGTCGTCCGATCGGTGTCATAAGGTGACCGCCAGCAGTACGAATTTGCGGTCCCAGCCATTCAGTTTTAACCTTGGAGAGCCGACCTGCGAAACTCTTGCTTATTATTGAAAAGTCTGCTCCGGTATCTACCAAAGCGGTTACTGGGTGTCCGTCGACGAGAACGGAAAGGTCGGCGCTAACAACGTCATCGGCTTGAGGTTGACTTGGAGTTTCGGGTTCATGGGGCGGCGGAGGCATCGTAGTCACAGCATCGGGCTGAGTCGTCACGGGAGGGTCTTCGGGACATCGATTCCGTTCGTCAGCAACCTGCCCCCTGAGGTCGCTGCCTTCAGTTTCCCCGGTGTGGGCTTGGCGACCGGCGCCTCGGCACATGATTAAACTCACGGCGGCGGGGTGACGTGTAGCGCACGGGAGAAGACTGTGTACTGTCGCTCGAAGAGGTTGCACGGGTTGCCAGATATTCTTCGATTTCTGGAGGGCGTTCGCCGACCCGGGGACGCGGGGAATCACGAGCAAAACCCCGAAGACCTAATTCCCGGTATGGACAACGACGGTACATGTGGCCGGGTTCTCCACAGTGGTAGCACAGCGGCCGTTGGCGAGGAGTGCGCCAGACGTCTGCCTTCCGAAGACGTCTGGCGGGGTTCTGCTGGGATGGCGGCTGGTAGAACAGTGGCTGAGGAGCGGACGGCTGCATGACGAGGCTCTGCCGGGATGGCGGCTGGTAGGAAGGTTGGTAGAACGGTGGCTGCAAAGTGGGCGGTGGCTGTGCTTCGAAACGAAGCTGTTGCGCAGGAGGCACTGCAGGCCGACGAAGAGCCGCTGCGTAGTTCATAGAACGTCGCTCCGACAGTGACTCAGGTGGTTACAATATCTGTCGTATTTCTTTCCGCACGGCTTCGGTGACAGCCACGGCAGTCGGGTTAGGCGATCCAAGATTGAACTTGAGGAGCTCCTCACGAACTACCTCGCGGATCAGCTCACGCAGAGAGTGATCGTCAGTGGACCTGTTCAATGTAGCCACACTGCTGAAGGGCTTACCACAGGCAGACTCCGGGCGCCGATATCTTTGCTGCAGGGCTCGCTCAATGAGAGTAGCTTCATTGATGAAGTCCGTGACGGTTTGAGGTGGACTCCGAACCAGACCAGCGAAGAGGGGTTCTTTTACGCCCTGCATCAGGTGGCGCAACTTCGCTGATTCCGTCATGTCGGGATCAGCCCGTCGGCAAAGACGCGTCACGTCCTCGGCGAACATGGCCACACTTTCGTTAGGTAGTTGCACACGAGCTTCTAGGAGGCGGCGTGCGCGATCACGGCGGTCGTGGTTGGCAAAGGTTTCCCGCAGCTGCTGGCGAAAGGAATCCCAGTTTTGAAGACTGACCTCTCTATTCTCATTCCACGTTTAGCACAGTCTTCAAGCGTGAAATACACATTGCGCAGCTTCTGAGCCGGGTTTCACTGATTAAATTGCGCCACTCGCTCGAACTGGTCGAACCAGTCGTCGACATCTTCCCCAGTACCGCCATGGAAACTGGGGGGCGTACGAGGCTGCTGAAGCAGCAACTGATGCTGACTTGCCTGGGCCATTGCAGAAGACTCTAACTGCTGGTCAACTGGCATCGGTTCAGGTAGAGGAGCGAATTCCGGCTTCAGACCCCGGAGGCGATGGCTGCAGCGATGAACGGGTGTAGATACGAGCGGAAGCCGGTTGGAACTCGATACGCGGCTGCGAGAGGCCCGAGACATGTAGTTCAAGGCCTCAACTCCACCAGTGTCACGTAGCCGTTTAGGCCCGTAACCAGAAGGTTGGGTTTTAATAGGGGGTTGAGCTAGCAGGCGCAGAAGAGCAGGGTCGGAGCACCGAGAGACGGCAGCTAACTTCAGCTTCTTCTCGAACGCCACGGGACACTTCTTCGAGTCCATGCACGAGACTCTCGAAGAGCAGCCGCCTAGCGGCTGCTGTTGCACACGCTACAATATTAAGGTGGTCGCAAGTGTGATGTCACTGTTACCGGCTAAGTTCCAGTGAGTAAGCCTCGATTGTACCGAAGCGGTGGCCTTGTGGTAGAGCATCCGCCTCGCATTCGGGAGGTACCGGGTTCGATCCCTGGTGCCGCCGGTTACCCACCGGTTTTTAAATGGGTACAAGCTTTCCCCCGGCCTGGTGCTCGGCTCTTCTGGGGTGAAATGCTTGGGAAAAGGGGTCACGGCCCAAATAGTTGCGCCGATGTGGCAGTGATTCGTTCCGCCATCGGACAACAATAAGTCCGCCTTGCGCGGCAACAGCCCATTATGTGGCCCTTTTTTACTGCTCACGGAGTTGGGCTTAGAAGGCGCGGGCTCCTTTTCCAAGTCACGAGCCCTGGTAAGCCGAGCACCAGGCCGGGCCGTGGCTTGTACCCATTTGAGAAAACCGGTGGGTGTGCTCTTGCCGTGCCCACGGTCGTTTATTGATGTGCTAAAAAATGTATACCATTGTTTTGTTAACTTACTGGCTTCCTGCGGGGACGTTGAATTAAATCCAGGCCCCCCTACTGAAATAATGCTGCAAACAATAATGGATGACTTGCGAGAGCTTAAAGAAAGCGTGGCCACAACAAACCGACGCTTAGATGAAAGCATTGTTAAGTTAGCTTCCATTGACCGAAAAGTGGAGGATATTTCGACCACTGTTAAGACCTACACAGCCAAGGTGGACGATCTTCAGAAAACTGTTGACAGCCTACTGTTAAAAGTAGATGACCTCGAAAATCGAAGCCGGAGGAACAATTTAATACTTTATGGCTTACCGGAACCAACGGAAGAACCGTCCCAATCTTTGGAACAAGAGGTTTCGAAAAAGATCTTTCAGGACATACTAAAAGTTTCAAACGTGTCAATGGAGCGCGTCCACAGAATAGGGAAGCCTAGGGACGGCAAATGTCGCCCAGTAATACTCAAGCTTTCGGACTACCGAGACAAATTAAAAATACTGAAAGCATGCAGCGCCTTCAAAAACACTGACTATAGCATTTCTGAGGACTTCTCTCCTAGGGTCCAAGCAATAAGGAAAAACCTTTGGACTTGGACGAAAGAAAACCGAGACAGAGGACACAAGGTGTTTCTAACCTTTGACAAAGTTAGAATCAATGGCAAGACTTTTAGATGGGACGAAGCACTGAATAAGGGAGTTCCATATGCAACGAATTGACAAACCCGGTCTACTTCCAGTCAAAAACAGCTCAAAAGTAAAATTAAATCTCAATCGTTGGAATCATCCCATGCGTTCAGTCCGCTATCTGTATTAACTGTTAACGCCCGGAGCGTCGTGAATAAGTCTGACGACCTTGAAAGCCTACTTCTTAGTTACAACCCGGACGTCACGCTACTAACGGAAACATGGCTTCATGATGCTATTCCTGATTCCGACATAATACCCAGCTCGTACAACATACTTCGCCAGGACCGTGGCTGGAGAGGGGGCGGTGTCGCGGCCATAATAAAAAAGGGCATTCCATTCACATCCATTGCTCACAATACTTGCGTTGAGATGGCTTGGATCCTTGTGCCGTCGTTCAGGTGCAACGTTCTTATTGGTGTAGTATACAGGCCTCCGAATGCAGACACCTCAATTTTGGAATCGCTGCACGATTTTCTTTACGCCCATAGTAAACGCTACACTCATATTATCTTGTGCGGTGACTTTAATCTGCCCATGATCAACTGGGACGATCTCTGTGCTCGACCTTCTTGTCAGCACGCAGATTTGTTGATCGATTTGGCATTTTCTTTTAATCTTAGACAGGTAGTAGGAACACCTACACGTGTCACTTCAAACTCGCGAACTATCCTCGACATTGTTCTTATCTCTGAAGCTGTCAGTGAAACAGGATTTACTGTAGAAGTTTTACCAGGCATATCAGATCATGGTGCGGTCCTCTTTAGAAGCAATCTACCGCAAAAAACGCTACGTTGTCCAGACAAAGAATTCATGGATTTTAAGAATGCGGCAGATGAAAGTGTACTAGACTACTTAGAACAAGATTTCGACACTTTTTCTCAAAAATTTATCCAGGGGGAATTCAGTGTTAATGATTTATGGTTGCATTTTAAACACACAGTCCAAGAATGTATGCACAGGTACATTCCAACAAAGCGCAAGAGAATGGTTCGCAACAACCCTTGGATCACTCGAGACATATTGCAGCTAAAGCGCCGCTTAAAACGCCTGTCACGTTCCAATTCATCTGTCGACCGTTCTCTGCTACAGTCAATGCGCACAGAACTTAGGAACAAAATAAAAGACTCAAAGTATCATTTCTTCAATGTTAAGCTGCACCATTTTTTTACTAACGCTCCAAGGAAGTTTTGGATGCACATAACGGAAAAAAAGGATCCGGTCACCAAAGTTAGAGTGAATGATACCGAGTCAAGTGATAACCAGAATATTGCCGAAGCGTTCAACGAGTACTTTGCCTCGGTATTTCTACGCGGTAGTGATGACAATAATCCAGAATTTTCAGGTTCTGGCTGTGAACTTCCGGACCTTTTTGTTTCTGAAGAAGGTATTCTTTCGTCCCTACTAAGCATAGATATAAAGAAATCTGCTGGTCCCGATGACATCCCAAATAATTTTCTTTTTAGGTACGCGGAGTGGTGCGCAAAATATCTGTTTATAATATTTAATGAAAGTCTAAGGCAAGGTGTCCTTCCTAATGATTGGACAGCAGCAAAGGTAATACCCATTTATAAGTCCGGAGATAAACTCAGTATTACTAATTACAGACCCGTTTCTCTTCTGTGCACCGCTAGTAAGGTGATGGAGCACTTTATTTTTAAGCACGTGATTAGCTTTCTAGAAAATAATAGTTTCTTTTCCGAAAAACAACATGGATTTCGGCGTGGCCTATCCACAGTTACACAGCTTCTACACATTACCAATGAGGTCATGGCAGCGCTGGACCGGGGCGGGCAAATAGACGTGCTTTTTCTCGATTTTCAGAAAGCGTTCGATCGTGTTTGTCACAATAGACTAAAACTGAAGCTACAATGCGTGCTAAAGAATGAACAAATTCTCCGCTGGCTTGACTCCTATTTATCTAACCGAACACAGTACGTCCGTATAGGAAACTCAATTTCTCTACCTGCTCCCGTACTTTCCGGTGTACCGCAAGGTTCAGTACTTGGACCCCTTCTCTTTTTAATTTATCTAAATGATTTGACCTTTGATTCCCCGGTACGATGCCGGTTCTTCGCAGATGATTGCATTGTGTATCATAACATTCAATCACTGCACGATCAGACTGCCATACATGATTACCTAACTGCAATCAATAATTGGTGTCAGTCCTGGCGCATGAACTTAAACGCGTCAAAATGCACACACATGGTCATTACAAGGAAGAAAACACCATTAATTTGTACATATAAAATCAACAATGTAGCAATTAAGCCGGTTGACAAATTTAAATACCTGGGTGTAGTAATTGACTCGAAGCTAACCTGGAATGCTCATGTTGAATATGTCGTTTCGGCGTCGCTAAGGAGACTATGGCTACTTAAACACCGGCTGAAGCATTGCACTAGTAGGACTAAACTCGCTGCCTATACGACACTCATTAGACCATTGCTCGATTACGCCGATGTTGTGTGGGATCCCCACACAAAAACTGCCATCAATAACATTGAAAACGTGCAAAAGAAAGCCCTTAGATTTATTTATAATACTTACAGTAGAAGAGCCTCGGTCACTGAACTCAGAACACGGTCCGGCCTCCCAACATTAGAATTTCGGCGTAGACTACATCGCCTACAAACGTTGTTTAATATAGTTAATAAACAAACAAAAATGGATTCCGACATCTACATCAATTTTAATAAGAGAAGAGAAACAAGAGGCAAGCATAGCAAAACAATTGTGATGCCACAGGCTAAGACTAGCGCTTATCGCTTCTCGTTCTTCCCTCGAACTATAGCAGAGTGGAATGCCCTACCGCAAGAAGTCGCCAATATGACCTCGGTCGAATCCTTTGCGTCTGCTGTGCACTCTTTGCAATGAAGTATGTTAATTTTAGAGTGTCCAGTCTCCTGTTTTTGCAGTTTGCAGATGTGTGTGTGTGTGTGTTTTTTTTTTGTTTTTTTTTTTTTTGTTCTTTTTAATGTTCTTTTTTGTAATTTTGTATAAGCTGCTTTTGCCCGCGCAATAATCTGTATTGCAAGTCATTTCCTTATGTTTTCTTGTCACTCACATTCTTGTTTACCTTGATTTGTAGTGCCGACTGTACTTACTCACTCCTGCTTGGACTGCCAAGAGGCAGTTGGCAGTATCAAATAAATAAATAAATAAATAAATTTCCTAAAAGGGGTAAACAAGAAGTGAACTAATTTGAGGTAGAGGATCTGACGTCACTCAACCGGAAGTAGAGCCGAAAAAGAGCATAGGAAGGAATTTGGCGCGCATTTCGAGAGTACCAAAAACTAAAATGGGCAAACAAGAAGTGAATTAAGCTACCAGAATCAACCAACAGCAGCATCCGTGCTTTCGCATTACTCCAGTGTAGATTCTGCAGTGCTATTTCACTTTTTCTCTGTGCCCTTGCCCGGCATCTCAGCGGCTCCTGAAATGTACGATCGCGCTAGTTTTTTCAGAGACGCAGCGTGGCTAGACTGATGCAGACACCGCTTCAACGCATGCAAACCCTAATAACAAAGCTAGTGGTGTCAACATGCAGCTTTCTTGATGCTCAACCTATTGTTTGTGGTGAGGATGCCTTTCTTAGGCGGTGGTAAACGTGCCACATACGTATTACACAGATGAGAGGTGCCCTCTAAAGGACCGAATGGTAGACTAACCGTCGCACTCAAGTGGAGAATTTCGCAGCTCTACCGCAACATAAGCGCCCTATGCGGATTGTGCGTACTTTAATTATTTGTATATCTTGAGACTATTCCCTCGTTGTGGCGAAAAGACAGGATCTCACCGTTCTCACGTAGGAGATCTGGGGTCGGCCGCGTTAAGCCCTGTCGGACATCAAATAAAGTTACTCCTCTTCTCCTTTTCTGCCATTTCATCAGTTCGAGTGTTTGCTGGCCCGTGTTTAATGCTAGGAGCATGGAATCACAGCAGGGCGCTGTCTGTGAAGATTCCATCGGGCTTTCTCTTTTTTTTCTGGCTCAATTCTGATTTCATTTACAACACGATGGACCGCATACGCATGTATTTCAAACCTGTTGTTTGCAGCTTCATGAAGCAGCCTCATTGCCGCTTGGTAAGCGGTATGGTAGTACAATGCCTGAAAGGCGGATGTGTGATGAGTGCGGCCACCCGGTAGCGTACTGCCAAACCATATCCCTTAGGCGCACTGGAGCAAACGACGCTCTCAGCGAGCTAAACAGCGATTGTTGCTGAAAGGTCTCTCTGAACGCAACCTAAAGGTAACATGCATAGCCAACTTAAACATGCACTCAGTGAAGACAGGAAATAATTACGGTGATGGTAATTCCTAAGCGTAATCATTGTCATACCGATTGTTACTGAAATGTCTCAGCGAACGCAATCTAAAGGTAACATATATACTCACTGAAGGCAGGAAATAATTACGGTGAAGGCAACTGAAGATAATTGCTAAGCGCAATCATTGTCATACCGATTATTACTGAAATGTGCCAGTGAACGCAAGCTAAAGGTAACGTATACTCACTGAAGGCATGAAATAATTACGTTGAAGGCAATTGAAAGAAAAAAATTTACGAAAAGAAATCACAACATTAGTCTCATTTTGTCTAGCGTTCTTGCCATCTGCAATCTCACACTTGAACGCGCGCCAAGAACGCACTGCGACAGCCGCCGCAAAAGCGGGACACACTTTGTCCACGTCAGTATGAGTCATTAAAGGCTTTCTCCTTAAAACTATCCAGGCAAAGCGGAGAAGAACGTCGGATCGTAGTCAACGCAGTTTGCCTTTCGACAGACAGACCGACGATGTGTAAACGGAGTCGAGAGCCGTCAGGCGGTTCCTTCTCAATGGCCTCGGCGCGCCCCATACCGGGTGGCTTATTACCAAACCATATCCCGTAGGCGCACTCGAGCAGACGACGGGATTCCTCTGAGCTACGCCACCTGGCAACAAATTGTGGATATATTGTCTAAACGAACAATAACGCATTTAAAGAGTGCTGTTGCCGTCGGTTTTGCGGCGCAATGGATTAACACCACCAACCTTTGGACTGATGCCACTAAAACACTAATGTAGGAAAGGCGCAGTATCTGTAACACTTTCTCCTACAAGTGTGCGTTTGGATGGTACGCCATCGCTCCTGTCGAGTGGCGTTCATAGTCCCGAAACAGCCGGCGTCGTCACGAGCAGGCATGGAATCGGTGTGTGTGTGTGTGTTACCTCTTGATTTGTTTCTGAATTGAGAGCCAACTCAATAACGTTTCCTACTCTATTGAATAAGTTATAGTAAAATTGCATTCTAATAGATGGTGAGGACCACGAAAATGTGACATAAAAATTGGCTGTGGCTTAGCTTGGTTAAGCCTGGTAATTGCGAAGCAATACGTGGGTTCTGCTATTGTACCGCTTGTGGTGATGCTCTGGTTATGCTTATGCTAGTATGGCTATGGTGATACTCTTGGCTGTGCTATGTTTCTGCTATGTTTAGCATGGGTAAACACGCACAGACAAGAATGACGACACACACATGTTACTCGTTTTCATCTTTTATTCAAACCGAACTAGAAGTGCTTGACGAAATGCACATTCCACACTGTCGGCCAAACTTCCTCACTTGCTTCTGCCGTTGATTCTGCGGCCGAAGACGCTGACCGTTTTTTTCGCCTGGCTGCATTTTGAGCTCGTCGCTTGGAAAGCCGTTCTTCTCGTTCTTCTTTTGTCTCTGTAGCTCGCTGATGCTTTCTCTTTGCAATCTGCCGAAGCGTGTAGGCTGGAGGCGGCCTCTCATGGGCTTGACGAGAAGAGCGGGAGTCTGGGCACGGCCGGTTTCGAGGGATAGCGCGCGCTCTTTCTTACGGCCTTCTAAATCGCCGCGGGAGCAATGGAAACTTTTCTCCTTGAGTTACGCTCTCCGCCGCCGCAAGGGGCGCGACCTGCTCACTGTTCGCTCCGCATCTGCTTCAGCGGCGGCGGGTGGCTTTTGCATGGTTTCGCGCTGTCGCTCGCTTGTTTCTTGGTAAATGCAGCCCCGAAATGAAAGGGCAGAGAAGGTAGATGCTGCAGCGGCATGTCCTCAGCGTACTACACACGTGAACCGAGTCTTTATACAAGAACCACTGTCGCTCAGCAAACGTTCGACAAGCATATGACATTCATTGCGGCATGATAGCTACTTTTGGCCATTTTAATCTGAATTTTCCCCAAGATTGCGCACGAATAGCAAAAAAAAAAGAACTGAATGTGCAGTGAGTGATCACATCGAAGCTTCTTGAAGGCTAACATTACAGCAACTCGTCTGCAACAGGAAAAACGTCTTTCAGCGTTAGATTCGAAACCGTCCATATATACCACCGAAGATGAAAATAATTTCATAAAAATGTAATGTAAGTTGCATAATGCTTGCATGATATTGATACAAACTATAGTCGACGACGAAGCGGAGACAATCAGTGGCTAGTTGACGTAGACGATGAAGTGGTTTCTAGTTGGCGTAGACGACGAAGTTGGTTGCCTGGAACCGCACTCAGACCGCTGCTCGGACCGCTCTCGGACTTCGGCACGGCAGTCTTCTAGGCTCAGGGCGCTGCCTGAACGTTTGGCTCAATACCCGTTACAATATAAAGTATTAGTATAAATGTCAAAGTAAAGACTGCAAATTTGAGTTTCTAATGTTATTATCATTTATATACTACCACATGTGTTGTATTTAAGCATTATTTTATTTTGCAAATAAATGCTGTTTTAATAAAATTTTACATGATATGCTTATCATGAAAACAACAAAGAAAATGGTCTCATATTCATGACACCAATTGTGCTGTAAGCGGTAAAAAGAGGCTAATAAATGACGCAGCTGATGGTACTCGATTGTAGTGGCTGACAAACGAGTTCACTTGCTATATTTAAAGCATCCAAGAAACTTCTAAAGCGTTAAAGAAGGAAACTTTCAGTGAAGAAACACTTCAAGGAATGCTGTTCATCACGAGTCTACTGTACAAGTGGTAGAATACCTCCTGGGGAAAGGTGTCGGCTCCGTTCTCACCAGGAAACTCAATAGTGGCCTCATTGAAGCTCTCTTGGGGAAAGAAAGGCTAATGTGCGGAGAGAATGACATGCTAATTGCGAGGGCCGTAACAGCGGCACTTGACCACATTGCCAGGACGTACGGACGTTTCAGCTTGGAGCAAAATCAAGGCAGTTTTCGTCGATGCCGAAGAAATCATTTCTGACCGGCCACAATCAATAACCGAGGAAATGAAGGAATTGTGATGGCATCTCCTGTCATCCCATTACTGTCACATATGCCAGTTTAGCTTACGTCGATGGATACATTGATAAGTTAATCAGTGACCTCGGGTGTGACGCTGCGCGATATTTCTTGAAACTAGCGAAAGAAGCATGCCCCATGTACACTCTTCTACGAGGATAAGAATTCGAGGGACTGCAATATCCGAAACCAGAGGTCATTGTCCTATTCGACAAGGTTTACTAAAAAAAAATATCGTGCCTCTACCATACACAAATGCTCTCGAAGTTCTTCAAATCCTGATTCAAGCAGCGCAATTGAGATTTCGCCATTGCGGAGTTGCCCCGAAGGAATTAACAACAGCCTATAAGGTCCGCTTCTTTGATATCTGAAAAATTTATCAGAATCCTTCTTGTCAATTATGCCAAGAAAGTGACAGACATGAACTACAGGTCAGTTACCTATATGAACAAACTGGCCAGGAAGATTGACTGAATTTTTTTTAGCTGTAGGTCACGTTTTGATGAATTCATGAATATGTAGTACAATTCATGACTTTGAAGGACAATTTTTTTATTGTTTGCTGCTTTTTTCATTTAGGCATAACTGTTCATGCCCATTTCCTTGATTAAAAGTTATTTATCTATGTATTAAACCGACTACGTCTATTATACACATACGTGCGTCTGTCGCGAGACTACAGATATATATTCTGTCTTTCAACCGACTGATTTATTTTGAACGAAGTTAGAACAGCGCACTCCACTAGGCAACTGCAATTTTAACTGTATGCGTAAATTTTGTTCTTTACTCTGAATCTGAGACGCGCCATGAATGTTCGCCGGTGCCTCTTTTGCTCTACATGAAAACTGAAGCGGTTGACAGAATCTCCGCCAATCAGTTTGCCATGCACTCACGTCAGGTCACGCTACACCTATTCAAAGCTTTCCTAAGAACACTGCATAGCCTGATAAATTTATTTCAGTGCAAAAATTAGGGGCAAAAAATGTTCAAGTAAGTGTACCAGCTTCATTCGACCGCGCTTGGCCGCACTGTTGACGGCGCGCGCGCGCGAGCGGTATTGACTATATTTGATTCCTCGTACGCGATAAATCTTAGGCGCTGATGAAGGCGTCTTTGTGTAAACCATAAGGGGTGAAATGTCAGGACCTGCCGGTTGCAACTGACGTGGGCGGAGCGAAGAGCGAGCGCGCGTTTCCCCTGCGCGTGAACGGCTGTAGCAGAGACGCAGCAGTGGGGCGGTGGCGACCCCACTGAGGCGCGGCGGGCGGTGGAAACAGACTCCATTGGTGAGGCCGTAAGAGAAGAGAAGCGCGCTCTCCATAGTCGAGGTTTCTCTCTTGATCGTGGAGTGAGCGGACGCATCTCACATGAGTTCCGTGATTTTGCAGCAAAATTTCGTATTTCTTGCCACTTGCGTTCTTTGCCCTGGACGTTCGTCTATCGCTCCGGACCCGGTGTGGTGATCTCCAGACCAAGGCAAGCAGTTTGATGATTTTTCGACCAAATTTTTTTGGCCGCAACAGCTGCGACAGCTAAGCCTATCAGCTGCCTCACGACATCGGCGCGTTCGCGCGCAGCGGCGGTGGCGAAGTCGCGTCCCGCCAAGCCCAACACCACCTTGACTATGCCTTACACTGTGGAAGGCACCGATATTACTGCTGGGAGTTATTCGATGACTCATGGACGGCGTTCGAGATGCAACATCTGTACCGAAGACCATCTCCGCCCCAAAAACAACCTTCCGAGGCCCTGACGCCAGCCACGACATCGACTCCACCGAATCCGCGGCCACGCGAACGCCCTTCACCTTTGACCAAAAAGCGTCCTCTGCCCCGCCTGCCCTCGGAACACCTCAAGATCGTCCTCCGTCCATAGGGCACACTGAACGTCCACACCGTAGGCCCCGCACGACTTGCACTTGCTATCTACGCAGCCGCCAACGTCGACCACCGCCTAGCGGTTACTGCCGACCAAGTCCGCATACACCCCACTAACACCATCACAGTGAGCACGCCTGACAATTCCCGTGCAGTGTCTTACGCCAAGGTCGGCACCATCACCATCGACAAAACAGTATCCCCGGTTGCCGCCTACGCCCCAGCCCCGGACAATTCAGTACGGGGGATTTTGTACCGAGCCTACAGTTACGAAAGCAATGCCAAGATCCTGGCTGAGCTCCGCGCTCGCAATCCTGATCTCCCAATCGTTGCTGCGCGTCGTATGGGCAAAGCGCATCACTTCGTCGTCACGTTCGCCAACACCGAGCTGCCCCGAGACGTGCGGTACATGGGGTTTACTTTCGAAGTCTTCCCTTTGAAGTCTCGCCCGGAGGCGTGCTTCAACTGTCGCAGGCTGGGTCACCGAGCGGTCGTGTGCCCACAACCACGAATACCTACTTGCCGCCGCTGCGGCGTCACTCACGACTTCCCACCAGCCGGCCAACCACTTACTTGTCAAGCCATGTGCATCGTCTGCAAATGCTCACATCCAACAGGCAGCAGAAGCTGCAAATACCGCTTCGTGTCTAGCCACAGGCCCAAATCATCACAATCCCCCACGGACACTGCCACTGACCCAGGCTGTTCGCCAAGCGGCCGCCAGTCCCGTCCCCGAGAACGCGGCCACCAACAACCACCCCCAAGGGATGAATCCTTCCCGCCACTGCAAAGTAGCAGTACTCCAACTGACCCCGCCACAAGCCAACCACTTCAGCCGCAGGAACCAAGAGACGACTCTTACCCCTTTACGTGGACGCAGTGGGAGCAGAGATAGGAGCAGGTCGTCGTCCCAGAGACGCAGCTGGCGGATCAACTCCAACTCCGGAGAAGAAGGAAGACCTGCCAAACATTTGGCATGGAAGACGCCACCACTTACAGACGACAAGCAACGCCGAGCACCCGACCCACAGGAAAGGGAGCTGGCAGAGTTAGTCCGACAGCTGCAACAACAGTTAGCTCAGTCTAACGCAAAAATCAAACAGCTAAAAACTGAAAATGCGCAATCAAAAAATGAAAAGTCGTCCGTGGCTTGCGCTCGCGTTGACGTCAGCAGCAATGAGGACATGGAAGTTGATCAAAACCGCCGTAACAAACGAAAGGCACCTTTGGTACCTCGGCCAGGTACAGATGACTTAGTAATTATGAAGAGAGATTTTCAAAAATAGACAAAAGACTAGCCAAGGTGGAGGAAACTATCCAGAAATTAATACCACAGCTTAACAAAGTAACTGACACAATGGAAAAGTTTCCGACTACTTTCGAAACTGCCCTAGCTAAACTCGACACGCTTACAACCAGGATTAACACACTAGCATCCCCCAGCAATCTGATATCTCCAACGCCAAATGCAGGTTCTTCGCCTCCCGCCAACACTGCATTCTCACGCCCAGCTGACGGTGCTTCGGCGCGTCCGTCCCCCAGCAGCATTCTCCGACCCAGCGTATTGCAACCCGCGCGAGCGGAACCTTACCCGATACGCGATGGCTAGTACACCTGTTATAGTATGGCAATGGAACTGCAGGGGATTCCGAGCCAAGCGCAAGGCTCTGGTATATGCAGTTTTGGCCCAAACAAACAGACCGGTAGTCATAGCACTTCAAGAGACGAATACAGAAGTAAAGCTTGCAGGGTATACAGCATACAATGAGAAAGTGTCGGCTGACTGCCGGCCGATCACAGCTACACTTGTACACCGTACTCTAACTGCAAATCAACTAGATTTGGAAACACCGGAGGCCTTGCATACATTTATGCAAATCCTGCCGAACAAACGAACACAATTTCCCCTTTACATTCTAAACGTATATAGTCCACCTAAAGAAAACAGCACGGAAATAGCTACACTCTTCCGTAAGGCGCATGTAGCCGCTCATAATCGAATGTTGCTTACTGTTGGAGACTAACACACCCCATGCAGAATGGGGCTACTCAGATAACAGTAGAAAGGGAACTAAATTGTGGGAGACAGCCCAGGCGCTAGGGCATACCTTACTCGTCGACCCTGATAAACCTACGCGCATTGGTAACAGTGTAACTAGGGATACGTGCCCTGACCTTACCTTTGCCAGAAATATCCCCGATGCGAGATGGGAAAACCTAAATACAAACATAGGAAGCGACCACTATGTACTATGTACCACTTTCCGAGCCACGCATTGCAAATTGCGTCGCCAGGAAGTGAAGCAAATTGAACTGGAACGCCTTTAGATATGTCCGCTCGCAAAGGCCAGCGGAAGGTATAGTAGATTTAAGACAATGGAAGGAGCTGTGTTGCAAGACGCCGCAAACACTTCAAAAACTGTTACCCTGGAGGACAGCAGTCCCAGCCAGGACGCTAAGCTAGTGCACATGATTGAAGCACAAGGAAGTATCCATGCTCGATGGCGTAAAAATAAGCACAACCGACGTTTAAAAATTCGGCTAACCCGGCTTGAAAAGGAAATCGAGGCTTACTCTTGGGAACTTAGCCGAGAACAGTGGCATCAGACTTGCGACCGCCTCAATGGGCAACTGGGATAGGCTAGCTCGAGGTCACACAAACCGAGCGGCCACCAATCCCGATCTCACAACCAGCATTCTTGTTCCAGCTACTTACGGCGTGCGACTTAAGTACCTACGGGAACAACGTAGGATTTATCCCCCTCCACACAAGGGTTTAAATGCACAAGAAATGCGGGAATAGAGACAGCTCCAAACCAACACTTACCCCAACCTACATTAATACAACATAATATTCCCAGAACACTGCACAGACATATGCCCTTGGTGCAACGACCAGCCCACCGCCTACCACGTCACATGGGGGTGCACAGGCCCCAAACCTCCACACATAAACATGCACCATTCGGAGGCGCAGTGGAAGGCCACTCTGCAATGCTATGATCTAGAGACCCAGCGTAGGCTGGTAACTCAGGCAAGAGCGGCAGCCCAGGCCACTGGGGTCTTGAAATGGACTCCACTTACTGACCCCCCCCCCTTTTTTTTTTCTTTTTTCCTTGCTCTTTTCTTTTTCTTTTGGAAATAAAGTTTTCTCTCTCTCTCTCTCTGGGCAACAAGAACACGTGGTTTTTACTTAGACATTTACTGGATCCTACGAGAACTAAGACCGATTCCGTTCGTGCTCTATGCTCTATGCTCTCGACTCTACTTTCTAAGGCTGCAATGTCAGAGTCCTGCTTGTCTAACTTGTTCTAAATAGTGTCGTATTTGTCAGAAAGCAATTCTATCGAGGTTTCAATGTCACTGACTGTTTTCAATAGTTGTGTCAAATTGTCCACTTTGGACACGATGGGGAGGATAAGGGTAACCTTTTCCTCTAACTCTTTTAACCTCTTCAAAATATTTGAGTCTTCAGTTGGTGTGAGGACGGTGCTACATCTTTTCTGTGCAAGTTCACAGGTTGGACAGATCCAACTAGACGTCAGTGAAGCACCCTTGGTACGGAAGTTTTCTCCACCCCAGAGCATTTGCCTAGATGGTACGAGTATTTGCAACCAGTGCACGTAATATACATGCCATCTTCAGGCAACGGGCCATGACACGACAAACACTCTTTTGCATCTTCATCCACTTAAACTATTGCAGAATTACCTTTCATGCCGCTCTCAGTATGCCGTTGTCAATGGTTTCACCTCCGAGTCTGAGTTGATTAAATTTGGGGTTCCCCAAGGGTCAATTTTAGGACCTACCTTGTTTCGTCTGTATATTAACGACATTGTATCTCTACCGGAAACTCCTCCTATCATCCTTTATGCCGATGATACAAGTGTATTTTTTTCAGCAGAAAGCTTAGACTCCTTAATTCCACATGTAAATTTATGGTTTGAGAATTCATCTGATTGGCTTATTGCAAATGAGCTAGCAATAAATGTTGACAAAACAAAGTACATTTTGTTTACTCCAGTTAAAAAGGCTGTTAATATTAGTAATGAAGTGATATTTCAGTCGCGACCACTAGAACGGGTTTCAGAAATCAAATTTTTAGGCGTTCAGTTTCAGGAAAACCTGAGTTGGTCTTGTCATGTTCGCTTCATTAAACGCAGTGTTGCACAATGCATTCGTATGCTCAATCGGTTCCGTTTACTGTTGCCTTCTTATCTCCGGCATCAGCTCTATTTCAGCACTGTTCACTCGCGGCTACATTACTGCCTGCTTGTATGGGGCAGAACTTCAAGGATAAATATGGAAAGCCTCTATTTATTACAGAAGAAAGGTGTCCGCTTTATTGAAAATCTATCACGACGTGACTCGACATCATTACATTTTAGGCCAAATCGAATTCTGGACATTGAATCATTATTTAAGCTGCGATTGTCAGAGGTTGCCTTTTCAGATTTTAAAAGCAATCCAGCACTATTCATATTCAAATATACAAAACATGAGCCACATTACTAATTTAGGAAAACCATTTTTATCAAGAACAACTGCCGGACGAATTATGGTAGACAATTATTCAGTTGGCAAATTCCTAACCTCCTGAACCTCTATCCTGACCTGATTTATATCATGAAAACCTGTTCCTCTCTGCCTGCCTTCCGGAAGGAGGCAAAGACTTTCTTCTTTAGTCATTTTCTTCAGAGAATGCCACGTGAATAAGTTTAAACCAGCTGGTGTGTGTAAGCAATGCAATGTTCGCATATTATACACTGTTTGCAAGATCAAGTTCTTCTGGAATGTCTTTCTTTTCACTTTGTCAAATTAACGTATCTGTTCGTATTATTTTTTTGAAACAAATGTGTTTTTTTTGTCAAGCAAACCTATCTGTGGGTATTGTTTGTTTTGTAACAAAGGTGTTTTTTTCCTATGTATATATTGCAACATGAAATCGTTTGCTGTGCTCTTGCTATGCTCCAAACTTGCTGTGTTCTTGCTGTGTTCCAAACTCTGTCTGCATGAATGCAGGGTGTCTAGGGCCCAGTCAGGCGACCACGCGTGTCACCTTTAGCCCTCTTCACCCAGACAGTTTTGTCTAAATCAAAATAAACTCAAACTCAAACTCAAGAACCTACAAAGGATCTCGCAATCTTTCCAAGGCACCGACGAAGAGCTCATGACCACATTAAAAGATAACTACATTAACACCTCCCAGGATATACCCACGCCAGATGGGTACTCAGGACTGGATAATCCTCGCATGGATAGCGTCTTTACCGTTGCAGAGATTAGGGTTGCTCTTAACCAAATTAACACCACCTCGGCACCGGGGGCGGATTGCATCACCAAAAAGTTGTTGCGCAATTTAGAGGACCAGTCAGTAGAGGCTCTTACGGACCTCTTCAACAGGTGCTGGACAGAGGGCAGCGTCCCTGAGGAATGGAAGCATGCTGAAATTATTTTCATACCTAAACCGGGCAAAAGACTCGAGACGGGGAACCTCCGCCCAATCTCGCTAACGTCATGTCTCGGGAAGGTAATGGAACACGTTGCCTTAAACAGGCTCCTTATGCACACCGATGCGGAGGGCACGTTTCCCCCGTCCATGATTGGGTTTCGAGCAGGTCTTTCGACTCAGGAAATTATGTGGCAAATTCAACAAGACATTCTAGATGCAAATCGCATAAGAGCCACGCGAACCATCCTGGGACTCGATGTGAGTAAGGCCTTCGACAATGTTTACCACGCTTCCATCCTCACTCACCTCTCACAGTTAAACGTAGGCAAACAGACATACCACTACATGGCTGCCTTTCTGAATGCGCGTACGGCTACGCTTCATTTCGTTGACAAAGCTAGCGACAAAATTACACTAGGGACGAAAGGAACACCGCAAGGCGCCGTACTTTCACCTTTTCCCTTCAACATCGTTATGAGCGGCCTCCCGCGTCTGTTAGATGATATCCCACACATCATTCCATATACGCCGACGACATCACCATATGGACCAATTCTGGCTCCGATGGAGATATTACAGAGTCATTACAACGAGCTATCGACATGGTACAGTCATATGTTTATGAAAACGGCCTTACCTGTTCACCGGCTAAATCAGAACTACTAGTTATAAGGAACAAACAAGCTTCACAAGCAGAACCAGATTCTCGAGAACCTATCCAGTTACACATTGACAACCATCCGATACCCCCGGTAGCCACGATCAGAGTTCTCGGAATGTTGATTCAGAATAATACGCAGAACACAGAAGCTATACGCCGGCTTCGCATCACGGCGCACCAGATACGTGGGCTGGTGAGACTCATTGCCACAGGTCGCAGGGGTATGAGAGAAGCCGACCTGTGCAGGACCATTCAAGCCTTTATGATAAGCAGAATCATGTACGTTTGTCCGTACTATCATCTGCGTCGTAGGGACGAACACGTACTTAATAGCATAATTAAAACAGCATACAAAGCGGCCCTTGGCTTGCCAGTATACGCTAACTCAGATCGGCTACTGCAGCTGGGAACTTTTAACACGCTATCTGAACTAATTGAAGCCCATAAGACAGCACAAGTGACCCGCTTGTCACGCAGCCTTGCGGGACTCGTAATTCTCGACAAGCTCCACATACACCCCACTGAGGAGGTGTGCGCAACATCCCATTTATCGGCGGACATAACTAGTAGACTAGTTGTTAAACCAATAGCCAAAAACATGCTACCAGGCAGACATGATGCCTGCAGGAAGACAAGGGCACAGACCCTTGAGAAACTATACGAGGACGATCTACAAGCAGTGTACGTGGATGCAGCTCAACACATCAAAAACGAAGCATACGTGGCATGTATGGCCACTCCAAAGTCAACCTTCATTAACGCCATAACATTTCATGCTAGGTCCATATTCGAGCAGGGTAGCAAACCGGAAGCTTTCCTGGTTAACCTCTCTGCTTTCTCTCTCTTTCTCTCTCTCTCTCTCTCCATATTCGAGGCAGAGGAAGTAGCTATCGCACTGGCCATCGCGGATCCCCGCACCAAAACTATTCTAAGCGACTCAAAAAGCGCCGTTCAAAATTCGCCAAAAATTTTTTAGGCGCACTTTGGGCGCGGATTCTGCGCAACCGATCTCTCAATCACAACATCAATCTCGTATGGGTTCCGGCTCACGCGGGTAACTCCGGAAACGAAGGGGTCGACCGTCTAGCCCGAGGCTTATCCAACCGGGAGACGGGAGATCTATCGGGAACGGGCGCGCCTGTCGAGGCGCCGCGCACATACGCGGAGATAACAAACTTTTATCGCGAGCTAAGATGCACGTACCCCGCCCCTCACCCCGACCTCGACCGTTCGCAAGCCACGACACTCAGGCGCCTACAAACAAAGGCCATGCTTAGCCCCTACCGATTATCGTTAATTACGAACGGAGAATTCAGCCCTGCATGCCGGCACTGCGGTGACGGGACGCAGGCCACTCAACACCATATACTGTGGGAATGCGCCAGCAATCCCTCTTCAAAGACACTCTTGCCAGCTCCCTCAGCGGAGGAATGGGACAAGCTGTTGGCCAGCCCAAGAAAAACTACGCAACTGGCCCTCGTCCCGCGAGCTCAAGAGGTCGCTCCCGACTGGAGGCCACCCTAGACTCGCCCCAGCCTGAAATAATTCCTTTCATTTTGTGGCAATAAAAGTTACCACCACCTCCCTAGTCGAGACCGGCCGTGGTTTGGGGCCCCATTTTTAGCAGATGGTACGACGTCACATAGCGCGCAGCGGTCCTGGTGAGAGGAGTGGGCGTCAGGCCGCTGCTGTGGCTATGCGCCGCGCAAGATGACGGCGTGTGATGGGGCCCCGTTTTTACACAGATGGTATGACGTCACATATCGCGCAGCTCCCCTGGTGAGAGGAGCGGGAGTCAGGCCGCGGCCGTAGCTATGCGCCGCGCAAGGCACCGGCGTGAGATGGGGCCCCGTTTTTATAAAGATGGTATGCGTCACGCAGAGAGGTCACGCGAAAGGTCAAGCGTGGCTATGCGACCGCGGCATGGTACGGGCTGAGTTGGTAGCTAAAGTATTATTGCTTCGCAATAAAAAAGCCCGGGCCGTGACATAATAAACGCCCATTACCACCGCTGAAGCCGCATAGCCGCGGAATCCACTAGCGTTTCGGGGTAGCTCGGCTGAGAACGCTGATGGGCCCAAATTTTGTGACGTCATATATGACGTAACAAACAACGTCATGGGTCACGTGATATTTTATGATTCATGTCCGGACGGGGGGCGCACGTGTTTTCCCTAACTGTCCCTGGATTTCCAATGCTTTTGAGAGCGCCCGGACGCAACTCGGCGGCATGGCCGGCGGTGTGCCTAGCCGCTGGCCGTCGGCGGAGAGGCGCGAGGCCTAGCTTGCGTGAGGTGCGGACACCGTGGAAACGGTAGCGACGTCAAATAACATATGCACGCTTCGAGCCGCGAAGAAGTTTCCGAACCACCTTGTCACAGCACATGAATTGCCGGGGAAATCACAGTTTAATTGCTTTTCCTTTATCTAGATCTGTGTGCGACCTTTCGGCGACAAAAACAATCGACCGGTTCGCCAACGCGATTTGACCTGTTCGTAGGCCGGCGGGGCGAATTTCCCAGTGACAACTGTACACCATGTTTGCAGTGATCCTGTTCTTCTGCACATTTCGTATATCTGCAAGACGTTTCCTTGCAAAATAGCTTTCTCGGTGCGACGTCTTTCAGGCGCGCGGGCTCTCGGCAACGGTTGCCCGTCCCGTTGCCAAGCGTTCCGATATAATTCGGTCTTTTTCTAAGCGAAATAGTTCATTATGATTCGTTTTAACCAGAAATGCGCTCGGAGTCTACTCATATTGGCTAAAAAGGGCCTAATTTGCTCACTCCAAACTAATGCGCCGGGGAATGCATATGATGCCGGCCGGCAACACCGCGGGGCCGGCGCTATTATAAGCACTTCCTAGCTGCAATAGCTAGCTAGTCGATGACTGTAGGGGGCAAAAAAAAAGAGTCTTGAGGACAAAGGGAATAGAGATACGATACTAGGTCATTCAACTCTACAAATTTTTTAGGTCAGAATTGTGATGCTGGGAGTGATATGCTGATTAGGAAAAAAAAAATTAAATAAGCTGTAGTATTAAAGGATGACCTCTCACTGTTTTGGTTAACCTGTTGCCAAAAACAATTAGATGCCTAATGAATATCCTATTCTCATTTGGGCTATGATTATTATAAAACTATGTAAGTCATTTCACATTGATCAGGGCTTGTTTTAGATTAAGTTTAATAAAGCAAATCCCCATCTTGCACTTGGAGCATGCCTTCATACCTCAAATAAAGTTGATGAAGCATATCATAAAGGCGCAATTATTACAACCTGATTTCAGAACATTCAGCCTCAGGATTTCAGGCTAACGAGAAGAAATGCTGTACATTGTTAGTAAGGCGGTCATGTTATATTTCGCTAACGATAGGGGCGCATTATAAGATATGTACTTTTTAAGTAGTACAGAACTGTGCGTAGCCTTTAGAAAACATGAAAATTTTGTTGTGTATCTCACATGAAGAGTAATGGCATTATAGGTTTTGTAATTGTCAGCATATATTTGCTGTCAAATTGAGATCCATGTGATGCATGCATCTTTTATTGACTTAGTGCTTGTTCTAATGCAACGCATGGAGCATTTCAGCTTGTCATGCCTTCGCATGTGTAATATGTAATAAACAGTGTCTTACGTCTGCATTTCTTTGACAGCAACAAGTTTTGCATCCTCATATATGTCAATTGTGATCTTTAACTGGACCTGTAGCCTGAAACAGACTGCTGACTGCCATCACACATCTGTTTGTTATATATTCAAACACTGCATTTATTTTTTTCATAAAAACATTAAAATGCTTTAATAACTTTCATTGCCTTGAGTAAATATTTGTCATTCATTACATTGATTGCTTGCAGTCCAGAAATTCTTCACATTCTTATTTGGCTATACCTTACA
Source organism: Amblyomma maculatum (assembly GCF_055883805.1). Lineage (NCBI taxonomy): Eukaryota > Metazoa > Arthropoda > Arachnida > Ixodida > Ixodidae > Amblyomma > Amblyomma maculatum. The sequence continues at coordinate 118,596,741 of NC_139353.1, forward strand.
CATGAAAACACATATAAAGTTATATATGTGCTCCACTATTTTTCCTTCCATTTAGTATCTCTTTCAGACAACCTCAGAATTTAAAGGCAATTATTTATCAAGCAGCACTTGTGAATATATCCAAGTGAACACTTTTTAATTGCAAAATGATGACATAATGCAATGAAGAATAAACTAATGTGGTCCACCACTTCAGTTTGCAAAACACTTATGAAAGAGAAAGGTAGCATGCAATATAGGCAATTTTTAACAAAATTTTCTGGGCATATGCCACCTTTTATGCAATATGTCAACAGCAAAAAAAAAATAAGTAAAAACTTTCTTATACATTACTAAGGTGCAAAGATCAGTAAAACGAGTATTTGCTGAATTTCAGGCTGTCCAGACATTGCGGTGTTGCTTTTCACGATATAAAAAGGCATTTTTAGCATAAAGGAGGGGTTAGAAACCTTGCTATCCATAGGGGTGTGTGGACTGCACCGAGTGCAGTGCTCAGGGAAGTGTTGCTGGGAAGGGGGGGAGGGGAAGAGAGTGAGAATGCAAACAGAAATGAGTAGGCACGGATGCTTTTTTACGAAGTGCAGTTAGAAAAATACATGAAAGACAGTTGACATGCTGCTATACTGTGGGCCCTAAGTTCTTTTCCTCAAGAGAATGCTTTCTCTCTTTTGTTACTCTAAGAGAAGGTTATTGTTAAAATGAGAGATACAAGTCAGTCCACTATGAAATCAAACCTGACGACCCCCACTATCACTCCGCTGATGAAGACCACTTTGAGACTAAATGTATTATGTTTGCAAGTCATCACTGCCAATTGGTAACTTTTTATTTGCATGGAGGCTACAGTAGTCTGTGACATTGCTTTTCTATGTTGCTTGCACCTATAGCATACAGTGCCTGAAGTAGTAAATGCTGCATAACTTCATTTGCAGACAAAGCACCTATACCTTGACAAAGTGGTGGCAAAGTTAGATTATTTAAAGCTCTTTCTCAAAGATTATGTGTGGCCACAGTGTGTAACGCTATTGAGTAGAAATTCATAAAATCAAATGAGCTCAGAATATCAGTAGACAGGCCCCAGAAGTTAAAAAAGAGTATGGTAGGGGAATGTGTCTGAGATTGAGGGTTTTCATTGCAGGAAGAAAATAAAAGAGGTGATGCTTGACTGCCCTGGTAGATTTTATGCCGAGCTCTGCCTTAAATCAAAAGAGATTTCAGAAGCCGCATAACATATCTGGTCCACTTGAAGTGAAGAGATTTCTTTATTCTACTGAGGAACCTCTCAAGCCTTAAAGTACGTATACTGAAGCGTACCTCCTGTCTGATAAAGCACATTTCATCGAAATTCCTTGGCTGAGGAGACACCTGAAATTAAAGTGGCAAGCACTGGACACGAAGAGGCCAACAGTTGGGCAGCATTGGAGTTCCCCGGATTGATATTTTGTAGAGCCTCTCCCCAGCCTGCAGTTATTTCTAATATATGAGTGTCTTATCCTGTGAGAGGAGGAGGTTGTATATTGTGAGGAGGAGGACATATGATGGGTCAGTGCACGCTTTCAGATCTTGCATTATGATCTCTCGAAGGTGAGCTGGCAAAAAACATTAATTCTGACAAACCGAGTAGCAGCTTTGAAGCCTTAAAGACCGGAAAATGAAAATGTTGGCATTCCGAGTCGTTTTCTTTTTGCTTTATGCTCTTTAGATCAATACCCGCTTTTGAAAACAAGATTTATAATATCTGAGAGTAGCTGTGCAAAGCAAGATGACTTCAGTGTTTCCCACTTTTTGTACACAAGCGATTTCTATAATCGATCGAGGGGTATGCTTATTTCGTTTGTGCGGCAGGCTTAACTATGCGCTTCTCCCTCTGCAAACTTTGTCTTTTACAGCGTAGTCGTTGAAGGCCTCAATTATGACTGCTTGTTTGTATTTGTAACTTCAGTTCCTTTCAGTGTGTTTGAGTTGTCCTTTCGCTATTAGCATGCTTACTTCTGAAATGGCATTTTTATGCCCACATTTGCATGTGAACGCTCAGTCTAAAATTCTAGCTGGTTCGTATTTACTTTATTTTTTGTCACTGTGGCCGACGTAATTGCAGTTGTCTTGTGCATGTTGTCAACAGTCCTTATGAAGATTTTATGGAAACATAAAAAATATGAACTGCAATACAGCACATTGGCTAGTTCTCGAGGCTTTTGCTGGCACTGCGCTATGCCTGATGTAAACGAAATAGTTCACAATGACACCGTGTTATAATCCTGGTCGCATCTGCCAGTTTGCCACTTTTTAGTTACTGTGCGTGTTACCAAGTATTTCTACATGCTCAAAGTTTGCAAATCAATTGTGGTTTTCTAATGCCCTTTTATTTGTGTGGTCCCAATCTAGCAATTAATCTGTCAAAAACCTCTACTTATTTGTTCACAAATGCGCCTTCCTTAAGAAAAGAAAAAATATGACATGCCCCTCGTAATATAGCTTATTTTCAGTTATGGGGTATGCTTGTTACGTTGAAGTCTTAAGAAATGAAGGAAAAAAATGCCTCGGTTTGCAAAATGTTGTGCGATACGAAAAACGAACTTCCTCCATCGAAGAAAGCCTTGACGACAAAGCAGGTGATGGTATTGCGCTCAGGTGTGTTCACGAGGACAGGGGGTGCCCCGCGTTATTGCACCAGGTGTCGCAGACCTAAACCATTGGGGGTTAGAAATGGAGTGCTTTCATAGGATACAGAGGAACGAATACAACCGGTCATAGAGACTGCAAACATGCACATTATCTGCACTTGTGCCCTCGTTTTTGTGTTCTTTCTGAGTTGTAAACCATCAACAGGTAGCAAGGCTCGCATGCAATTGGTACCTTATACGCACGAACGTTGATCACAGTTGAATTCCAGTTGGGGCCCATTGTTATCCAACTGGTGTGAACTGGAAGTTTGTTCCTTAAACCAGTTACACCAGATAGGATTTTTGCCTGGGTTGTTTCAAAGTAATGTAGAAATGTCAGTTTTCTTCAAATTACTGCCTATGAAGCAACACAATTTTACAAAAAACTATGGTTGTGAGCCGCCTCATGCATTTATTTTTTCGTTTTGAAAATGTTTCAAGCTCCAATAATTGTCATGTCGCTTTGCGTAAAAGAAGCTATAGCTTTCTGCAGGAATGGTTTAAGAGTGTGCTAAAGAAAGAAAGGGTAAAGAAAGATGGAATAGTGACATGTGGCCTCTTTTATCCATGATGTTTTTGTGCCGCACATGAAGTGAAAAGATATCTCTATTGGTTAACGGCTTTGCAATCAATGAATTAGCCATGCAGTGTTGCATGACAGACCACCGAAGGCCCAATACATCCTACAAAAGACTAAAAATGAGAAAACATGATGATGAAGGTGAAGGCCCATGATCTGCCAGGAAACAATGGGGTGGCTCTGAGAACGATTTTTATATTGGCAGTAGTAAGAGCCACAAAGCTGAGGACAAGTCCTCAGCTTTGTGGCTCTTCACTTCACCGTGACAACACTGGTGTATACTGCACTAACACCTACTGTAGTTTTGCCCATGCTGTCAGTTATTCTGAGAGCTGCGGCGGTGAGCATCAGCCAATGCTCTTTAAGTTTCAAGTGTTCATTTGTAAAAGGTGTGTTCTAGATCCTGCTAAAGAGTCTTGCATTATCCAACTGAGTTTCCAGAATTTACACTTTCTCTAGAAGCCCTCATTCCATTTAGGCATCTTTTCAGTCCATCCAATTAGAATTTTCAATCCTAATTTAATTTCCATAATCAAATGTCTTCCTGTTTACAGATGACCTCCCAGCAAGATATTTAGTCGCAACTGCGTAGTTTTAACTCTCTGTAAACAAGCAATTGATTTTTACTATGGGCTGCTAAGTTATGGTCATCTCACAGGTTAGAATTGTTATTCCTAATGAACATCCAACCTGAATGGACAATTTTTATAAATGGTGAAACTGGATTTCAAACTACATTTCAATGATGCATTGTGTGTGTGCTAAAGGAAGCTGATGCATTTCGCTCCCTAGTAAAAATACACCCAAACATATTAGATTTCAATAGGCTATGCAGTTAAAAATTTTGCAACTAATTTCAAAGTCCTATCTGGAGTCAATGATTTCAATTCGAGCATATTAGATAGTCTGGAGAGCTAAATTAAATGTTTCAAAGAGCAACTCATGCACTTAGGTCCTGGACCCATTTACAAAGGAGCAGCAGTCGTTAGCTGCAGAGTAGGATAAAAAAAAATACACATTATTTAAAAAAAAGTGCAAGAATTAGAGACCCTGTGTCTAGAAGGTCTATTATTGCGAAAGTATTACTTCGCTATGTTCACAGATTTCTGTCCGCAGACCGCGTCCGCACACCGCATCTGCAGAACTTGTCTGCAAAATGATGTCCGCAGCAGTTGTGAATATTTGAGAAGTGGTAGAGGATAATGAGTGGTGTCCATCGCTGAAGGGTGATGTAATGTTACAGCAGCATTCGTTCTTTTGCATTGCTCGAGTGCAGATTCTGCAGCGCTTTTTAACTTTTGTAACATTTCAAATTTTACAACCCTAAAAAGTGTATTCATAGCTGTTTTCACAATTTCAGGAATACCTGTTTAAGTTCATTCAGTGAGATCATTAGATTGTGTTTTATTGATTGCAGGTTGCACCGAGTGTGAAAGTGCGTAGAAACCAGAGGTCGGAGTTTTGAGTTAAAAACGGAGTGGCTCTAAATTGCAGTAGTGCATTCGAGTAAAGAAAGCTTTTACTGTCCTGCCAAGAAAAATAGTAAACATGCAACAAGTGGTACTCATAGTTAAAGATAATTATACTGTATTCTGCAAGGAGATGTCATGTCGTCAACCGGCGGTCAATATCGGTTATGTAAGAAACACACCTTTAATTTACTGAGAATTATCATTTTATTGATATTTGCTCTTGGGGTGCTTGCCCACATAAAACTGCAATACCACATCTGTGGGGACTTGCATAATTAAAGGCAAGGACAGTACCACATCAAGATAAAGCTCACACATTGAAGAAATTTTTTTGCCGTTATTTATATGAATTTTCTATCTCAAATGAAAAAATTCACACAAAGACTTATGCGAGTTTCTACAAGGTCAATATTTTTATTATAGATCGGTAGCCATCTATTACACCATTTTCTTATTTCAGGCTGAAAACAAAATACTTTTTCTGTGTTTATTTCTTCATAAAATTGGACCAGGAAAACGATTTGTTAAGTGAATAATTTGAATGTAAAACAGTCTCATTGAGATCAAAGCCAGTAATAAACACACTATTATCAGCATACATGATGAGCTGAATACTGTTGTCAATATGAATTATGTCATTTATTTACAAATTCAGCAAAAGCGTGCCTAGTATTAGGCACACTTTCATTGAGGTACTAAACAAAATATATAAAGTATGATTTGTTTTCGTTACTGTTCATCTGATTCCTTGAATGGGACTGGATTAAATTATTTCCAATACCTTTGCGAGTGCTGGTAATTCAATAAAATATCTCTATAAACGTGTGCTCCATACTCTAGCAGATTTAATAGAGTTCCCTGATAGAATGATTGAGCTTTTATATTAGCATTGCGTGACATGTGAATTGGATGTGAAGCATGTTTGATTTTCACAAATGCATGCCATTTCCATAATTTCGACTCTCTTAATTGTACGAAATGTTGGCACAGAGCTGAACTGTTGCCATTGAATTGGACTCGAAATTGATGACTGGGGGCCAATACCCAAGTTGGAAATAGTAATTTCTAATTTTGATTTGGCCTCAACTGTTATGTTAAACTTGGAACAAAGCCATACTGCCGCGGTGCAATCCATCAATATGTAGCTCTTTAGAGACAGTGACAGACACAGAGACCAATGACAATTTTTATTTAAGAAACAGCCAACAAAATTTAACTGAAAACATGGCAACTGCTCCGCCCATGCATGGCTACTATACAAAGGCACACTGCACTTGAACCTTGTCTAGGACGCCTAGCGCATCGGATGCTTTCGTAAAAAATAAAAAATAAAACGGCGTTGTACACGGCATCGAATCCAGGTGCGTACACTTCTGCCTTTTCCCGTGCTCTCCAGTTAAGTGATCCTTGGATGACGACTATAACCTTCGAAATGTGATGCATTTATAAAAAAAATACACAGCGGCACAAAGCCGCGCTGTATATTGTAGCCTATCGCGAGGCCTATAGTTTGTCGTCACTGCAGAGAACGACGGTGGCCACGTGCTAGCTGCAGCAGCTGTGGAATTCACGAAGTAAGTGGGAATTAAGCAGTACAGTACTTTGTGAAGCAATATTCAAGACGATTATGCAGTTGTTATATAAAATGTCGATACTTCTATTAACATCGCTGAACAAAGCCGCACCACACTGAAAATACTCTAGCTGTTAACCCTGTTGTATGGGCTGTTAACGTTCGTCGCGGCAGCAGAGTGACGCTTGCCAAGTGTTCTGCAGCTGCTGCACGAAGACTCGGAAGAATGCGTGTGGGAAGCAAGTAATAAGCACTGCAGCACTTAATAAATCAAATCTGACACGATTATGCATGCGTGTATTAACTTATAACCTGGTAAAGAGGCCTAGCGCGCAAGGTATTTTGGTGGCCGCGGCGACTGATACGAAGCCACGTGAAACATAGAGAGGGAAGAGAAGTACGGAATGTGAAGGTCTGCGGTCTGCCAGGAAACATTGGGGCGGCTCTGAAAAGGGCCATTTGGATGAGCAGCGACGTGACAACGTGGCGAACACAATGCCCTGCACTCGTCCGTGGCCCTTTGCCGTGCACCGTCAACAGTGGTGCACTACGTCGTATACAGCGCCTGGTTATGCTGCCCTGGATGCTGCAGCGATGCTTCCACTGTAGACAATTACGAGGGTTGCGGCGATGATCTTGGAGAGCTGATCGATGCCGCGATCCCTGACATGGCTGCTGCGTACAAAGAAAATCCTCGGCCTCTTCGTAGCATACAGGAAACGGTGCTGTAAAAGAGTAGAAAAAAGTTGCATTATGAACATAGCGATTTGATGAATGCGCAACATATGACAAAAATTTCGACAAAGAAATCTGCGTTCTTGCACCTTAATCAGGGTTGAGAATGCGCACGGCAGACGTGCACCTCAGCATAGCAGTCAGGCAGCGGTTAGTTGTCGACGGCGGATGTTTTCGTGGAGGTCTCCATAGCCGTGGCCGATTCTTCCTTTTTGTGAACACGAGGAGCGTCCATGCCACGAGCTGCTGCTGCACGAGGTCCTGGAAGCACGTGGGGAGAGACAAGCGACACAGCACTTATAAATAAGCAAAATGCGAGAGAAGTTTGCTCAATTTTTACTTACCTTGACGGTGCTTGCAATCTCCCGCAGGTCGCCGCCATTATCAACGTCCTTCCGCCCAACGTACAGCACGGATCGGCGTGCCAAAAGCGCATTCACGTAAACGTGCAGGCCCGCCATCGTCGAGCACCGCGGTGACCGGACGCGCCGCAGCCATGCCGCAGCGAGATCCACGAACCCAATGCCGGAATCGCGCGCGTTGCCAGAGCGGGGGAGGCACCTAGCGACTCCCTAGAGCATCTAGGGACGAAAAAAAAACAAGCAATCCCAGTTTTTGACGACGTCACGTCCGGTTAAGAATCGAGCCCGACGCAAAAAAAAATGCTGAGGCTTAGCTAAGGTTAAGCCTATTCAGATGCGAAGCATATTGGTGGCTAGGCTTGGAAATGCACGGTTTTTCCTTGGTTAAACTCGGGAATAGCATGACTCGTTCATCTCGAAAATACGGTAGTATACCTGTGTTACAGACATACAACGAACATGACGAACCCCTGGCCAACGTTGATCGATTATCACTACGCGAATATGTACGCGTACCAAAAGCTCTTAGAACATCGACGTGCTGAAGGGATCAACGATTATGAATTTTTAGGCAACAACACGGTCATATGGGAAAGCCTCTCCGTAAACTGCCCATGTCCAGCTGGCTTGACATGCAGCAACGGCCGTTTCGTCTTTACTAGGCATAGTTGTGAGGTCACGTCATGTATACCCTTCGAGCCATATCACCGCCACGGTGGTCCTTCAATTACACCACCGAAGCCCATAAAGCGGTCCTTACCAAAACTGTTCAAAACCGAATCACGCAAAACCGAATTACTACAGCGCACCTAACGGTAGAAGTGGGAAGCGCATTGACAGCGACGCCGCGCTCGACCGCGCGAGCCGGCTGCCCATCTCTCCTCTGCTCTGACGTCACGCATCACGTGGTACTCCTTGGTAGCGATGCCGCGCTCGATGGCGCGAGATGCAGCCCGGTCTCTCCTCTGTCATGACGTCACGCATCACGTGGTTCTCCTTGGTGGCGACACCGCGCTCGACGGCGCGAGATGCAGCCCGGTCTCTCCTCTGTCGTGACGTCACGCATCACGTGGTAGGTCATGAAACGTCAATGGTGGCGACACCGCCGCGCTCGAGGAGCTGAGGCTTAGCTCTAGTAATATGATTCGCATAAAAACGTCACGCCAGGCCGCGGCGTGTCCACCAATCAGCGTTTCCAGCCGAGGCACCCCGAAACGCTTCTCGGAATCCTCCCGAAGCGCTTCGACTGACTGGGCGTGCTCCTCACACGTCTCCTTCCAGCCACTGTAATAGTAGTGCAGGTTATTCTTTTATGACGGTAATCAGAGCTTTGTGTGTTTAGAAAAAGTTTTGTTATTTAGACGTTCACATTAGAGATTGACATGAGCTGCGACAAATGACCAAAACAAAAATACAGATGATTAACAACAAAGGAAAGTGATTTTAAGGAACAAGTACATCACAAATCAGTATTTACACACAGAATAAAAGTTGGCAGTTCGTGATGATGATATTTACAATTCTGAATGACAATATACATGAAGTTATAAAGAGTGTAGAAAAATTTGCCAAATAAAATAAAATAGATATAAAGATACACAACAATCGCATGTACAGTATGTATTGCACATGTGGGTCGCGATGTGAACATAAATATTTACATTATATTACAGGTACCAAGGTGGGTTAAAAATAACCCGGACAGGTCCATCCGACACGCAAACAAAAGGACAAGACCAATGATGAAGGAACTTTCGCTCCCCAAGGTACAAAAGTGCTCAGAAAAAGTTTTATTGGACATGCTAGAGGGAATTTGTCTCACACACATAGGTACTTGTATATGAACACACGCACTGTTGACACCTGCTGTGCAAAATTGAGTGACAGAGTCGCCAGAGAGTCATCTTTGCTTGCGTTATGTGGTTTAAACGTCCAAAAGTGACACAGGTTATAAACAGACGTCGTAGGGCAGGGCTGCGGAAATTTTGATCATCCGGGTTTTTTTTTTAGCGTGCATTCACATCGCACCGCACACGGGCGCCTTGCTTTGTATTTCAGCATCACTACTGCCAGCATTCTCGAAATACCCGATGTCTCAAGCGGATTTAAGCTTGGACTTTTCCGAGGGATTCAGGTGTTAGAATAAAGTATTGCAGATGGTGCGCCTTTCCTTTGCAGTAAACCAATTATAGAACTCCTGTGAGAGAGAGAGACAAAACACCTTATTTGCACCCATCAGAAAGTATGATATTCTGGTAAGATGCAGCTCTCCCTTTCACCGTCTATCTCCACCCTAGATGTCGGCCGGAGTCAGTTTACTTCCGGTGGCGGCCTGGGCTTGACGGATGACTTGTTCTTCCTGGCTATGAAGGGAGGACTCCTATTATTATTTATTTCCATGTATCCTATTTAGCGCTGAGCAAGGCAAGGGCATCTGATTTAGGGTTGCTATGCCTTCACAGTTTTTGCATTTCAAGTTAGCACCTCAGAATGCCATTCCTGTAGAGTATAAGGGTTTGGGAAGGTGCCCGTCTGCAGTTTTCGCCAGATTACTGCTACCTTCTTTGTGAGAGCCCCGCCAGGGTGGCGCTGTGGTTACGGCGCTCGATTACAGTTCCTAAGGGCTCGGGATCAAATCCCGGCCTCGGCGGTCGCTATTCCTTGGTGGCGAAAAGCAAAGCGCCCGTGTGCTGTACGATGTCAGTGCACGTTAAAGAATCCCAGGTGGTCGAAATTTCCGGAGTCCTCCACTACGGCGTCTCTCATAGCCTGAGGCGCTTTGGGACGTTAAACCCCACAAAATCAACCAACCAACCTTCTTTGTGAGAGATCTGTGGGGGGTAGGGAGGGTTTTCCTGGCCATTCTTTAGTGTTCTAGAATTTCTCTGTATGTGGTTAAGTCTCGCTTTTTGGACAGGGAGTTGTCTGGCTGTGCGGGGGCCCATTGTGTGAGTCCTCGGGCGACCTCGTTGGCTATCTAGTTCCCTGAGTCCACTATGAGCGGGTTCCCATATTATTTTATGTAGGTCGTTCGGTACATTCTTCTTGCCTGTTTGCAGAATTTAGTCGGCCTCTTTGGACACCTTATCGTTGTCATAGGCTTTGATTGCAGTTTCAGAATCGGTGATGATTGTTCTGCTTGATGGATTTTTGATTGACAGGGCAATCGCCGCCATCTCTGCCTCCTCTCGTGAAGAGTGTCTTACGCTCCAGCTCGAGATTAGCTCGCGTTTGTCACTGACTGCTACTGCAGCGTAGTGCCCCTCTATGTACTCTGCCGCATTGATGTACACTACCCCTGGTTTTTGGAGAAGGGTGCTTTGGAGTCTTTGGACTCGGCTTCTCCTGCGTTCCTCGTTGTGTATGGGGTGCATGTTTCTTGGGATGGTGGGTATTCTTAACTTGATGACACTTTCTTTGGGGATGGCGGTCATCCCCTCTCGCGATTCTGGATTTTGGTAGCCCAGCTTCCTAAAGATAGATCTGCCCGTTTTGCTGCCGGTTAGTCAGACATATTGGGCTCTGAATGTCTCCTCGCACATTTCCTGTAGGGTGTTTCACACTCCTAGGTTGAGGATCGTCTAGTTGATGTCCACGCTGGTAAACCTAGGGCAGTTTTGACACCTTTCTTGATGAGGATGTGTACCATGTCTCTCTCTGCTTTGTTTGTCTTTAAGTACGGGATAGCGTAGGTGATTCGACTAATGATGAGAATGTGTAAGCATAAGTAGGGTCGCCTCCTTCATCCCCGCGTCTTTGTTTGCTATCCTTTTGCGAAGCCTGCAAGTTTGGCTCGTCGTGGCTTTTAGGCTATTTCTGTTTCTGTGTTTCTTCCCTTTTTTGTATCCACATACCAAGTATCCTGATCTTGTACACCCTTGGGACCGGGATGTTGTTGACCTGGAGCGAGATATTGATCTGCTGCTTGCTTATGATTAGCATCTCCGATTTTCCCGGTGAGCATTTTTGTCCCCATGGGTCTCGAATAGCTTTCTGTTTCCCAGACTGTCCTTTGCAGAGCGTCTTCTATCTGGCCATCACTCCCCCCTCTGTCGACCCAAGAGGTGAGGTCGTCAGCGTAGAGAGTGTGGCAGAGGCTTTCTATCTTTCCGAGTCGTTCTGGCAACCCGATCATTGCAATGATAAAAGGGTAGGGGACAGAGCCGATCCCCGCGGTGTCTCCTTGTTCCCTAGCATATTGTTATCTCTTGTTGTGCCCCCTATGTTTATATTCACGGTTCGGTCCATGAGGAAACGTTTGATGTGGTTGTACAGGTTGATTCCCACATTTAGACGATTGAGGTGTAACAGCACAGCTGGGTTTTTGATGCTGTTGTAGAGATCGCCAGGCAGGGGCGACCGCGGCCACATTTATTTGAGGAGAAGCTGAAGAGGTGATGACGGCAGCGTCCGGAGGCGAAGGTCGTGAGCGTTCCTAAGATCCCATGCCGGCGCTGCTTCCTTCTCTTCGGCCCGCGCCGGACATATGCCACGCGAGTCGCTACAGGGTTCCTCCCCTAGACGATTGGTCGAAAAAAAAGAAAAAGGAAAAGAAACTCGCCGTCTAAGCAAAAGGCACTGCTCTAAAAAAACTACCAAGAATTTGGGGAATAGAGCGTACGCATTCCTGAAATCTGGAGATACGCCCTGCACGTACGCCCTCTTCTTTCCAACATGACACGTGACGACCACAGTGGCAGGCGCCTTATGCGGGCGAAGGCACTGGCCCATCACTATGGGAACAAACACGGAATATTCTACGCGGACGCCTCCTCACCATGGGGGTGGTCCGCAGTCGTCCATCAAAAAATCACGGTGAATGGTCTAACGTTCCGAGCTCAAGACACAACACATGCGGAAGAAGTTGCCATCGCGTTAGCCGCCGCAGACAAGGACTCACGAGTCATCATCACCGACTCAAAAGGGGCCTGCAGAAATATTAAACAGCAGTACATTGCTCTCTTTGCGCACCGCATCCTTCAAAACAGTGACTACCTCGGGGCCCCCGCGTCTCGAACAATTGTATGGGCTCCAGCTCACATGGGCCTCGAAGGCAATGAAACGGCAGACGCCGCCGCCCGCGCGCTCACTCTCAGGCCTTCAGACCCTTATGATACGGATCTCGAACCCAATCCGGCTGTCACGTTTCGAGAAATTACTGAATTATTTCAATTCGGCCAAGCAATTTATCCTAAGCCTTCTAAGGGCCTTACAAAGGTGGAGGAACGCACACTCCTCCGCCTTTACACCGAAACGCTGCTGTGCCCGAAGGTTTTAAAACAAATCCAAATCCACTTTATTTCCAACCTACAAGTTGGAGGCCCCCAGGGAAAAAGCTGTCACAGACAGCTTGACTGGGCCCTGGGGGCCTACAGGCAGCATCTCGCAGAGGATTTCACAACACAGTCAAAAATGGATATGTACATGAGATCAAAATCAAAAGAATTATACACACATCAGATATCAGAAATGAATATGAACATCGCAGTATTTATTCATTGCCTCATCATAAAATTTGTTAATTCGTGTCTAAATGTGTTAAGCGGGGCAGTAAAGTCAACGTGGGCTTTAAGTTTATTATAAAGTGATGGTATGCGGTAGTCAAGGGTGGCCCGGCCATAATTTGTTCGTGTATGTGGCACTGGCGTTAGTTCCCTGCGTAAGCTGTAAGCATGCAAGGGACGGTGCGTATCATTGGGAAGGTTACGTTTATGCATATAGAGAGACAGTTTGTAATCATATAATTTAGTTGCTTTAAGTATACTATATTTAGTAAACAAGGGATCAGTAGATAGCTGGCTAGGGTTTCCATAAAAGTTTTCAAGAATTCGTAGCACCTTTTTTTGTAGCCGCTCGAGTTTATTATAATTATGGATGGTTGTAACTCCCCAAACTAAAATGCAATATGAAAGACGAGAGTAGAAATTAGCAAAATATATTGCTTTTTTGAGCCTCACTGGAAGTAATTCTCTCAGCCTATAGAGACAGCCAACTGTTTTGCTTAATTATATCGCCAGCTTGCTAACATGTGTGTTCCACGACATGGTTTCTTCAAACCAGACGCCTAAAAATTTTTCTGAAGTTGCACGCTGCAACGGTGTACCTTGAAAGTTTAGGACTAGCTCAGTGTAATAGGCTTTGTTATAAGGCTTGAAAATAATATATTTAGTCTTTTTAACATTCAAGGTTAATCTGTTTTTATGCAACCACTCTTCAATTTTGATCAAATAACTATTTATGACAGTGTTCAATTGGGTTACGGTTTGTGCGGAGAAAAAAATATTTGTGTCATCAGCGAACATGACCAGTTTCGGTGAAAGAGGCAAATTGCACATATCATTAATATACAAAATGAACAACAAAGGTCCCAGGATCGATCTCTGAGGTACACCATGTCTTACTGTTGTAATCGAAGAAGTCAGGTCATTACCTTTTACACACTGTTTTCTGTCTGAGAGGTAACTTGTGATAAGATCAAGAGCAACACCACGTATGCCATAATCTTGCAACTTTGAGAGTAATATATTATGGTTTATACAGTCAAATGCTTTTCTGAGGTCAATGAATAAACCTACAGTGAATTTTTTGCTATCCATATTTTTAAGTATTTCGTCTTTGATTTGTAATAAGGCCATTTCAACTGATTTTCCTTTCTGCAAGCCGTACTGGGATTCACTGATAGCATGGTATTTAGTAAGAAAATTTGTAAGTTGAGCATTAATAACATTGTCAAAAACCTTAGAAAATATGGGCAACGGATTTTGGGCGATAGTTTGATATATCACTAACACTTCCACCTTTGTGGACCGGGGTTATACGCGCTTGTTTAAGGTCAGAAGGTAATATACCAGTTTCAATCATTTGATTGATTATGAATGCGAGTGGTTTGGCTATAATAGGTTCTATATGTTTAATAAGGACACTGCTCAGGCTATCTAGTCCAGCCGCGACATTCTTTCGAATTCTGGCCATGAAGCTGATGACTTCTTGGGAAATAACTGGGGAGAGCATAACTGAATTCTCAAGCCTTGGGTGAAGTCTCGAAAACGAATTAGTACAGTCTCTGTTTGGGGAAACGTATTCGCCAACATTAGAAAAAAACTCATTCATTGTGTCCAACGCCTCTATATCAGTCTTCCCATGAGCAAAAGCTGCAATATTAAGAGGACACTTAGCTTTAAGGTTATTGGTCAAATTACTGACTTCCTGCCATAGCTTTCTTGGGTTGTTGTATATCTCAGCAAACAGACACTGATAGTAGTACGTTTTTGCAGTCCTTAAATCAGCATTTAATTTATTACGAAATGTCTTGTATTGTTTTAGTAGGATAGTGTCACGTGATCGAAGAAAAGAATGGTACATTTTGTTTTTTACTTTTATTCTCTTATGCAGGGTGGTCGTAATCCAAGGCTTGCGTATTTTTTTTCTTCGGTTAGACTTGTGCACCAAGGGAAAATGTTTCTCATAGCAGGCCTTGAATATACCCAGGAAAAGACTGTATGCTTGACTAGGATCGCATTTGGCGTAGACAGCTTCCCACTGAATATTTTCTATTTCAGTGTAAAATTTCTCGAGCGAAGCAGAGCTAATGTCCCGATAAGTAGAGCTAAAAGTGACTTTCTGCTTGACGATCACTGTCGGCAAACATGTAAAAATCGGGAGGTGGTCACTGATATCAAGGGAAAGCACACCTGATAAGCACTGGTCACAAGGTACATTGGTGATGCAGATGTCTAGAAGTGTGGCACTGGTATCGGTAACACTGGTAGGCAAAGAAATTATATTTGAACAAGCGAAAGTGCGAAGTATCGTTTTTAGGCGTTCAGAAGATGAATCTTCGCCAAGCATATTGATATTCACATCGCCCATAACTAAGAAGGCTCCTTGCATTGAATGGAGGCTTGACAGCAAAGTTTCCATAATGGTGGCCTATAGACAGCTGCTATAAGAATATTTTTAACCGTACCACAAAGCACTCAACATTTGGTGTAATACATGTCAATTCGCTGACAACTTCACAGGTAATTGTGGCTTTGATGAACATAGCCATTCCACCACCTCGGTTTGCGGGCCGCACGATGCCGTGATAAATATAGTTTGGTATTGTCGGTGGACTATCAGTAACAGAAAGCCAGGATTCTGTGAATAATATCGCATCAAATTTATCCCGTAGGTCATCAAAGAACATGCGCAGATCGTCCATTTTATTTTTAATGCTTCGAGCATTTAGGTGAAATGCCCTGAAGTAGTGGGACGGCACTTTCAGTGCTTTGTTGAAATTGCCAGGTTTATAGTATTTACACTCTGGTGCGGTAGCCATATCGCTGTTTGCGCGAAAGGGAGTTTAAAAAGCATTTTAGGTCCTATTGCATTTTGCTCAAAGCTTCCTGGCAGTAGATTCTTACCATATCTGATGAATCTGTCTTCCTTGCGCAAATTTATCTGCCCTGTGTCCAAACAAATTTCCATCCTGCCTTTCGTTTCTGTGCTACTGCGGCTCCCAAAAGCTGTTCGATTTGCCTAGTCAGGTGCTCACTGACAAAAACCGAAGCATCTGTTTCGAAACCAATGTCTGTAGTGGAAAAACGTGCCTTCCTGGCTTTAGCTAATACAGCTTTTCGCTTGTCACGTCGCACAAAGCGTACAACAATGTTCTTTTCATTAGATTTGTTCGTTGGCACTCTGTGGCAAATGTCAACATCTTCCTGGGTTACCTTTGATCCTGCCTGTACAGGAAAGTGCCCGCACTGTGGGGAGAAATCTTCGGACATCTTCCACATGGTGTGGGCATGTCAGACAATCCCGAACCTCACCCCCAAACACAACCCCACTCGGGAAGACTGGGTGGCAGCCCTGCTCGGCTGCTCCGATCTGGCAAGCCATAAGGCCCTGGTACACCGAGCCCGAGCCGCAGTGGTGGCCAATGGGCTCCTGTAATGAGGAGCCTACCTAGTGTTTGCGTGAGGTGGCCCCGGCTACCTCAAGCTTCCTCCGAATAAAGTGTTTCACACACACAAGGCCATACACTTAAGTACATGTTAAGTTCGTGTCCAAGTCATAGTCCAAGGGGCCAGCAGGTTTCATTATTGGCTGTTCAGGAGGTCGCGGCTGAGTAAAACGTAGCGGTAGAGGAAGCGGGACTGTTGAGGAGCGTGCGGCAGCACCTTGAATCCTCCGCTTGTCAGAATTGAAGTTTTGACTGGAAAAGCTAGGACGCTGCATGCGTATCCAAGATCCGAAGCAATTAAGCAGGCTGTGTCTCTCATGGAAGTTTGATACTCTCAGTCGCTTCCTCCTGCTGCGAAGGTCGGCTGACAAAGACTGATTTTGAACGGGGCGGACTAGTTGTGGTAAGTTCTGCAGGGTGTCGGTGGTGCATGCGACGGCGCTGAAGGCAAGCTTTGTATTCACAACGAACTGGCCGAATGGATGCTGCAAAGCACTGCGGCGAGCCAGTTATGGGGAGGGAACGTGTCCAAGAACTATGTACCATCCTAAGCTTGCAGAACGACAGGGCAAAATTAACCACGATGAAGACAGTGGCTATGGGCTGCGATGTACGTACGCACGGGTCGCTTGCGGTAGGCATAAGTGTACATGTTGTTGCTGCTTGATAGGGGCTTGGAAAACGGGAGGAGCACAACAAGTGCAAAATGAGTGGCCATAGGCTCTGTGACATGAACCAGAGATGTTGCGTCGCATAGCGCGTGGTGTTCGAGCGAGGTGGCTGCGCAGTCCATTGATACGCAATCGCAATGGAGCGCGATTGCAGAGGATGAGCAGGACGCTTGGTGCTAGAAATCGGGGCACGTGCTGAAGGCCGGTGCTGCTGCCTCACACGGCTCGCATGCCAGCACTTGAATGACGGCAAAGCTTGCCACTTGTATAATGGGAGTGTAAGTGACGGCACAGGAGGACGGAACAGCTGAGGCTGCGCTTACTGTGTCGTAGACGATAGATACGTGTGGGAGAGTAGCCGGGCCGAATGCTCTAGGTAGGAGTGGCAGGGAGCTGGCCGGAGACAGCTGCGGCGTGCTGTGCCCCGAGGATGCAGCCGTAGACGAGAGTGATGTTGGTGAGGTTGCCGATGCTGGCGGCGGCGAAAGCGGGTCTACCACGTCGTAGAGCGGCAGCGGGCAGTAGCTTTCGCTGAAGTATGCCAGGACGGCAGCACGCAGCTCATCATATGGCCGGCAACTCGAGGCAGGGCAGGAAAGCTGGCAGAGGATGTCAGGTGGTAGGATTTCGGAGAGGACTGCGTGCTTGAACCGCTGGATGGTGATGCAGTTCTGGTACATCGCAGCCTCCAGTTGAGCGAACCACCCGCCGACGCCTGCAGGCCGGAACATCGGAAGCGGCGGGTCGAAAGCCGCGCCTTGCCAATATGCCATCCTAGGATGCCACCGGGGTGAAGGCACGGTTCTCCGGGTCACCACAAATGAAGAGATTTCCAGGCAGGGGCGACCGCGGCCACATTTATTTGAGGAACAGCTGAAGAGCGGACGACGGCAGCGTCCGACCGAAGCGAAGGTCGCGAGCGTTCCTAAGCTCTCGTGCCAGCGCTGCTTCCTTCTCTTGGACACGTGCCGGGCGCATGCCACGCGAGTCTCTACACTGTCAAACAATTTGCTCACGTCCAGTCCCATTATAACTATCTAGTCGCTAGTCTTCATTTCCAGTACTTATTCTTTGAGTTGTAGCATGACGTCGTTTGTAAATAGTTGTCTGCAGCCAAGCATGCTGTCTGGGTAGAGTTCCTTACTTTCTAAGTATCCGCTGAGCCTATTTTCTATGACGTGCTCCATGAACTTGCCAACACAGGAAGTTAACGATATTGGCCTAAGGTTCTCTAGTTTGAGATGTTTTCCTGGTTTGGAGATGAGGACTAGATTCGCTTTCTTCCACTCCCCGGGTATCTCGCCCCGTTCCCAACACATTTGAATGAATGCTGTTTGTGGCTGGAGGGAGTTATCATCTTAGTGCTGACCCCATCTGGGACAGCCGCGGTTTTTCCGCTGAGCTTGTTTAAGGCAGCGTGAATCTCTATTGTGGTGATTGATTGGTCTAGCTCCTCGTTGTTTTCGCCGGTATAGTCGGGGAATGTTTCGGTGTTTGTTTCCCCTATGTAACTCTCTATTACCTGGTTGATCATGTCTTCCTCCAACCCTCGAAAATTGTGTGTTAGGGTCCGCATTTTCCTCCTGGTCTCAGCTTTGGTGTTGTCTGGGTTCAGGAGGTGTCACAGTAGTTTCCAGGTGGTGGCGGAGCTTGTCTGCACATCTAGTCTGTCGCAGATGTCAATCAAGTGATGTCTATTTAGTGTTTGGACATGGCTCTCAATGTCGTTGTTGAGAGCTGCTATTCTCCTACTCAGGTTGCGGTTGCCCCCTTTTTGCGTGAGCTATGTTTCAGCCTCCCTTTTTCTTTTTCCACAATTGTCTCAAGAGGCAATGAACTCAGTTTTGTTCCTCATCTGCTTATCTGTGAGGTTATTTTCTTTAAATCTTCTGGCCACCTTGTTCTGTGGCTTATTCAGAGACAGCAATCTAAATAGATGACCAGACCGACCAGTTTAACGACGAATAATTTTATGCACGCACATGGACGGGACGAGAGTAGGACGAAGACTAAACACAAAATTTTCTACAGTCACCAGTTCGTTGGGTAGGCAGGAAAGTCGGTGTAGACGCTTCGGTTGATCAAGCGTGTGGGGTCGTTGACGTAGGGCCTCGGCAGGCTTAGCGAAAAACTATTCCACCGAATGGGGCCCAGTGGAGCCACGAGGCCTCGGGTTGCCCTTCCACGGCCGATGAGGCGAGTCTCCCCGACGTGCCTGGGTCCAGCACGGCGCTGAACGCCCGTGCCTGTGACGAACTGCTTTTAAAGCAGCGGTGATGAGCTAAAGCTGTGGTGCTCCCGGGCCCGATCGCCTGGGACAGCAGGAGGAACAGGACAGGATGCGGCCGGTAGGCCCCAGGTCTGGATCCCCGGGTCAGGCCTGGCAGAAGACGCACCGCTCCGAGCCCCGTGCACAACCGATCGGCTCCGCTGCTCGCCTGTTCTCCCCTGCTCGTGCCTCGCGCTCCTCGAGCCAACCTCCACGTTTTCCTCTTCTTTCTCCAAACTTGGTTTTCCTTCTTCCTCTTTTATCAAATTCTCCCCACTCACACACATGTTCTTCACATCATCTAATTTTATTTCCTCCCCATCCTCTTTGCACGCCTGCTTGATGCCTTTGGTCCATTCAGCTATGTCGGTGATCTCCCCGCGAACCTCTGCGTTGTTGCGGAAGGACTGCCAATTGATGTGTTTGAGAGTTTTCGTCTCACATTTGTCTTTGACCCTGTTTTGGACAACGAGCTTTATGATTCTGTGATCACTACCTAGGTTCTCTCTCGTGTTCTGACATGTAGCCTCAATGTCCGCTCCAATTATGGCCAGGTCGGGTGAGGTGTCGTGTGACACGCTGTTCCCCTCCCTGGTTGACGCGAGTGGATCGTTAAGAAGTGTTAAATTGCACTGTATCAAGGCATCCTATAATTTCATCCCCTTTATTTGGTAGTGGGCGTATCGTCATGCTTGGTGTGTCGCATTAAAGACCCATACTATTACAAGATGCTGCTGCCCTTGTGCCAATGCTTGCACTTTGACAAAGAGCTCCCTGAAGCCACAGCCTTTCCGTAGTTTAAGAGAGGAGTAAACGTTCAGGACTAACAGGTTACATTCTTTCCGCCTTTGCGGTAATCCGTTAACACGTAGTCAATCTGCGTGCATTCTAGCTCATGCTGCATGACGGTGATATTTTTTTTTTCACAGGGTAGCTGTCTGAGTGTTTGGCGATCGGCCTGGGTACGTTTTGTATCCGCTCAATTTAGCGTTTTTTCCACATTCTTGCAGCATGATGATATCGGGACCATCGCGCCTCGCAAGGTAGGCTTGAAGAAGGTTGTTTTTTTGTGAAGCCCCTGCCGTACCAATGCGATATTGTGTTTGCCCTAGCGTTGATTCTCGCCATGATGCAACCGCAGAAGGATTTGTTTTTGCTTCTCTGCTAGTTGGTCCATTCTAGTTCCCATTTGGATGACTAGTTGGCTGAGTTCGGCTAAGAGATGGTCTATCCTCTCCGCGTTAAGCTGGGTAGGAAAGGCCGCCTGTTGTACTACCTCTTTGAGTTGCTGTATGTCTACACTCTGTCTACCTTGCCCTCAGTCTTCTCAAGACCTGATTCGGTCTTTGCTGGTGCAGGTGCCTCTGGCTCTGTTTCAGACGACTTATCGTCCATGGCCTCCTGATGCTCTTCAAGTTGAGTTGAGCATTTAGCTCATTGTCCTCCCTTGTAGCTCGATAACGCGATTACGAGCTCCTGCATCTGAGCTTGTGTTTGCTCCTCGTAAAGCTACCATTGCGCCTGCTTCTGTTTCATTTCGTGTTGTTTCATTTGCTCTTTGAGCTCCCTCATTATGTGTGAGTCATAAGAATTCCCAGCTTCCCGGCCTACCTATTTAGTGGGTGGTGCCCCTTGGTTCTTGGGCGAGGGGGTGGTGGCCTGCTGCGGTACTTCGGTAAGGATGTGGACCGGAGTGACTCCCTGCTCGTGGCCCGCGTCTTGCTCTCGTCCCGCCTGCTGTGTTGTTCTGGTAGTTTCTTCTTCTCCTCCTCTTGTTGCGGGAGCTTCCCCCATTTTCATTTCTTAACCATGTATCTTGATCTGAAGACCTTGCAGGTTTTGTCACCGCTGGGGTGCGCCTTACGGCACAGCTTGAAGCTGGGGTTGCAATCGTGTCCCTTGGTTGGGCTGGGGATGGCGCAGCCCTGCACTTCTCCTTGCTCTCGGATACGTCAGAGTGGCGCCCAAGTTCTCTGCGTTTATAGCATACGTCATACGTTTTCTTGGGCAAGTAACAGTTCAGGATGGCACCTAGGCATTTGATATTTCCCGGTACCTCCTTGGTGGTGAATGTAAGCATGATAGCCTTGCTCTGTCCTCGTCATCTGATCTCCAGCACCTTGGGGTTCTCCTCATGTTCTGCTATCCCCTGCTTGAGCCTTTGCAGTGATGCACTAAGTTCGATTCCGTGGATGACTCCTCTCGAGAAGTCGTCAGGTACTGCCAGCTAACTGTGAAGTCGTATGCTTTCCCTTCAATGTCCAGGTGTATGAGGCTTAGCAGTTTGTCTCTTGCCTCTACGCTTGGGGTGAAGAAGACAAAAATTCCTTGCTTCTCGTTATTGACGCGCTGACAGGCCTTGTTCTACTCAATTTTCGCAGTTATACGTATGGCTTTGGTCGTGCTCGGTCCATTGCACTGTTTGACTACCACGCCTCCCTTGGAACTGAATATGATTTTCCGGCCATTCTCTAGAAGCTTCATTTGGTTAGAGACGATAGACTTCTCCACTTGCTGTTGCCTTCGCGCTTCGGTGATGGTGGTGGGCTGTTTATCACTTTCACCTCTTTTGAGGCCAGCTTGGCTTTACGTGTCCATTTCTCCTCGAGGTTGTATTTGTTGAGTACTGTGATCCAAACCATGGCGTCGAGCTCGCCCTCTTCAGCGTTGCGACCTTCCACAGTGATATTCATACCTCCTGTTTGCTGCCGCACGGCTGACTTGGCGGAACCGGGGGCTTCGGTAACCCTTAGCCCTTGTTAGGCCAAGCGGCCGGCGTTCCAGTAAACGCGTCGGATTCATGGCTGGCAGACTTGGCTCTAAAATGACGAACAATCCACTTACAGATAAAAAAATGGTGTCCGCAAGGTCCTTTGGCTGGTTAAATATGAACCCTTACCAATTTGTCCAGTCGTCAACCATGTTGTCCTCTCAACTTCCGATTGACAATTTTATTCAGCTCTGGTCGATCCGATAACCTTTGCCGCTAGAAATTACTGCAGGAAGGCAGAGCCAGCGTGACACGCGTCCGCTCGCCACGCCACGTTCGCGAACGCCCCTAGCGGAAAACCACTTTGGGCGTTCAACGGATACCTGGTTGTGTTGTTGCGACTGTAGGAAGAAGAAAAGGAGATGCACGGGCCTGCTACTGGCTCTGTAGCTGAGCCACCTGAGCTGCCTCATGGGGACAGAGGAGAAAATAGAAAAGGAAAGAAAAAATTTGAAGGGTTCAATGCTGCTTAACCGAATATGGAACAAACGCATTAGCTGCGGTTGGACGAGCCTTCTTCTTCTTCTCCTACTCCTTTTTCTTCTGTTTCGTCTTCTTCTTCAGCCAACATATAAACCACCACTTTACCCAAGCTGTATGAACATGCCTTAGTGGCCTATAGGGGTAACGTGAATGCCAAGGTCCTGGCAAGCTGATTCTGACATAACCGTCCTGTGCATGTGAAACAAGACACCGAAGTTGAAAGCTCCTGCCAGGGGACCACGGACAGGGACACGTACGCGGACATGACACACAGCGACGAGCGGTTAGACCTGGCGTAGTATTGCTGTCTCAATAAAAGAAGTGGGAGAGAAAAGGACGCGCGTCGCAGCAGCCGTCGTCTGCAACTGAAGCGGTGACAGGTGCAATTCGGCCTACAGCAGGTATATCATCGCCGGTAGCAGGCTAGCCCCCCTCCCCCCCACAAACAGCGGGAACCTACCAGTCCCAGTCCAATAGGGCCAGCAGCAGCAACCTCCACTCTGTCCGACAAAGGGCGCGCGATGTATCATCTGCATCAGCAACCCACAGGCTTTCGCATTTCTTCACTGCAGATGTAGCGCATCGGGAACATTTTGTGCTACAGCACACATGCAATGTGTGATCTGGAAGGGTGGCCGCCTGATTAACACCTCAAAATAACGTTTATTATGAGAAACACTTCAACCATAATCCTGTCAAAACGCCCTAATGCTGCACGACGTTTTGTGATTAGCTGAGTTAATCCATCTGCATTATTTCCCCTTCAAAAAGCGGTCGCCGCCGCTGAGATAAGGTCTCGCTTCCTAGGCACGTCAGTCGAGTGCCCTATCAACAGCACCACCCCGTCGGGCAGAGATATCTTTGTTGAATTGGAATGTACATTGAAACATGTCTTATAGAAAAAAGAGAGCACTGGAATTATGGCAGGCACACCTGTAGAAAGCCAGGTTTTCACTACTGCACCATTTAAGAACCATGATAATTACAGTTAAACTTCAATGAGGAAGTAGTCCTACTTAAAAGGAAGTTTTTTTTCCTACGCATGGCCCAGAATGTGCATTTTGTTGATGATGAAAGTGTCACCATGCCCATCCTTGCCTACTAGAAAAGTTGGAAAGTGTTTGCAGATCCTGTATTTAGCTAGATTTATGATAGCACGGTAATGCCAATAAGGCAAAACCATGCAAACTTAAACAATGGAATAACCGTATGACAACAGTGCAGCATCTGTAAATGAATGATAGTATCCATGTCTATGCACAATACCAGTGATTACATTCTCTTTGTCACCATCTGTATAATTCAATTGCCAGAAGAAGCAAGTGCCCTCGTTGTGCTGTGGGTCACTTCAAACAATTAAATTTTCTTAAGCACGCAGATGCTGTGGCGTCGGAGGATCCGATGCCCGTTCTTGAAACGAAGTGAAACAAAATAAGCCGCAATGCCGATGCGGTTACGACAGTCGAGCTATTGCAATTGAAAATAATGTTATAGACATTCACGCATGCTTATCCCGATAGCATAGCATCGTTGCGGTTGCGCAGGGTTTGAGACGCCCGGCTATTGAAGTGGCGTACCCGGTTCGGAACCAACCACCGACGGCTCCGTTTGAATGGAGGCGAAACGGAGAGGCGTTCATGTGCTGAGCTGTGTCAGTGCACGGTAAAGATGTCCAGGCAGTCGCAGTTACTCCGAAGCCCTCCACTACGGAAAATATGCGCACACCCACAATATAGAGCTGCTGACTGTGCTCACAGAAAACTAAGCTACCACAGCACCGGCGTTGACCCAGCCGGCTAGGCTTGCCTCGATCACATAAATTAGCAGGATTGTTCGAAACATTCTGTCGACGAATGTTTGAGGTCGTACATTTTCAGCTGGTGTACCTACGTTTTGTGTATTGCTTGCGGCATGAAAATTATTCAGATGTATTTATAACGCACGGGACGCAATAAAAACAGCATCTAGTATTTGCCAGTTGGCTCTGCTTTATATAAAGGACGTCTGAAATGTTGGTATTTGCGAACCTTGCAAAGCACATTACCTAACTCCTGTGCGAGATGCAAGTGAATGATGTTTGCCGCTGCGAAAGCTAACACTGACACATATTTCTTTACATTGTTTAAAACCTTGCCGTGGACGTTCTGTATGCTAAGCGATTAAAGGTACTTTGGTCCTTTCAGTCAGTCATTTACCACCGCGTGCTGTAAACATTCATGCCGGTATTTAAGAGCGTAGAAGGCACTTATTCGACTTGGCAAACTTGTTTCTAGAGGAATGACTGCTTGCCATCAGTGTCACCAATGACGAAAAATAGTTCATGTCGTTCGTCGAAAGTCGTATTGGGCGTAATAAATGACGCTTTGTATCTTCGTTCACAATGTTTATTTGAAGCTCCTCTTTCTTTATGGCCATCTTTCCATTTTCTATTAGATCATGAATTCGATCATTTCTTTTTCCAGGAGGAAGTAATGTCGCAAAGCTGTGTACTGTTGTTTGTGGCTGAAATACCCTGGTAGGCCGCTTTGTCACATTGTGATTACTGATCTCGAGCCGGGCATCCTGAAGAGTGAAGTTGAATGGGCCTTAGCCAGCCTTGCTAAGAACAAAGCTAACGGAATAATGGCATTCCAGCTGAGTTGCTTCAAAACCTCAACCATGACGCTGTTAACATTCTGCATACATTATGTCAGAAGATTTGGACAACCCTGCAGTGGCCACAGGATTAGAGGAGGTCAGTTTACATCCCCATTCCAAAGAAAGGCAGTGCCAAAGATTATTCCAATTAACTACCGCACGATCGCGCTTATTTCGCATGCTAGCAAGGTGATGTTGAAAATCCTCCAAGGTAGGCTGCAGCAGTATGTGGATCCGGAGCTTCCGGACGTGCAAGCTGGGTTTCGCAAGGGCAGAGGAACTAGAGACCAAATTGCTAGCCTTCGCTGGATCATGGAAAAAGCAAAAGAGTTCCAGAAACCCATCTACTTCTGCTTTATTGATTATGCGAAAGCGTTTGACTGCGTAGATCACAGCAGATTATGGCAAGCTCTCCAAGGGATGGGAGTTCCAATTCACCTCATCTGTCTCCTCAGGAACCTGTATGAAGGGCCTGAGGCCACAGTCAGAACTGGGCATGGCCTTACTGATTGGTTTCCGATCGAGAAAGGAGTGAGGCAAGGCTGCATACTGTCGCCCTGCCTATTTAACCTATATGCAGAGTGCATCATGAGAAAGGCCGGTCTTGACGAGTCTTCAGCTGGAGTGAAGATTGCTGGAAAACGTATCAACAACCTTAGTATGCGGATGATACCACTTTAATGGCAGAAAGTGAAGTGGAACTCAAGAGACTTCTGATGCGCGTACAAGAAGAGAGTGAGAAGTTTGGGCTTAAACTGAACATTAAAAAGACAAAGATCATGGCGTCTTGCCCTATCAAGTCCTGGAGCATCAATGGACAAGAAGTGGAAGCTGTGACAGATTTTCTGTTCTTGGGCTCCAAGATTACCTCGGAAGGAGACTGCAGCGTTAAAATTAGGAGACGCCTCCTTCTGGGAAAGAGAGCAATGGTTAGCCTTGACCGCCTAGTAAAGAGCAGAGACATTAGTCTGCCAACCAAGATCCGTATAACTCGTGATATGGTCTTTCCAGTTGTGATGTATGGATGCGAGAGTTTTACTGTGAAAAAGGCTGACCGCCGAAGAATTGACGCGTTTGAATTGTGGTGCTGGCGAAGACTCTTGAGAGTTCCTTGGACTGCCAGAAGATCAAATCAGTCGATATTGTCGACCATAAACCCTGACTGCTCATTGGAGGGTCAAATTCTAAAGTTAAAGCTCAGCTACTTTGGTCATCTGATGAGAAGAGAGGAGTCGCTGGAGAAAGATTTGATGTTGGGAAAGGTTGAGCGTCGCCGGAGAAGGGGTAGGCAGCGAACGCGAGGCACTGCAGATGAAGTTATGTGATGTTAGGAAGATAGTGAGAGACCGGAAAGCGTGGCGTGACATGGTCCATAGGTTCACGAAGAGTCGGACACGACTGAACGACTGAACTGAACTGAACTGTGCGAAGCGAAATGCGCCCAGAAGTATCTCAAATGATATCAGCCGCGAGCTAGTTATCCCACGTTCTTTCCAATCCCACGTTTTTTCCAATGGCTGTAGTTTGCTTGCGATTCATTATTTCGAAGCTCTTGCTCTGGCGTGAAATTTGCCGCTGTCGACAGACGCTCGAATTCTGCTCAACAGTGACCGCTGAGCATGATTATTGGTACCGCTGTCCAGTTTTATAGTACTCAGTGAACGTAAATAACACCAGTAAAGCATTTTTCAGAATCTGTTCAGTGTGGTTTAACTATTTCATGTTATCCTGCGAGCCTTTTGTCATACTCACCCGCTATAGAACTCGCTGTTAAGCTCCTAATCTGAACTGCTGAAGCGGCGCGCTTCATTCGTTGAGCTTTGCGCTCACGCCAGAAGGTACGCAGAACAAAAAGGCAAGAAAAAAATGAAATCGAAAAAAATGACAGTGAAATTTTACATCGTACTTCAGCCAGCACTACTGTATAGACGATCAGATTCGCACTGAAGTTTTCATGAACAGACAGTGTCGGTCGCCAAGGAAAGACACCTGCACTATCCATAGCAGTGGACTTGCGAGTTGCTTAACTCTATTCACTATAATGCCGTCTTCACCGCTAAAGACAGCTGCTGAAGTTTCCTCCATACAACTTTTTTCTTGCGCAAGAAGATGGCCGATGCGCTGTCTATGCATTTTGGCAATGTGCTAACCGCGTAGGCAAGGCAAAAACATGCGAAACTTTACAGGACGTTGCCTTCATGTTGTCAGAGTATTGCGCGATGAACATTACAACTCGTTATCCCTCCAGTCTTATGAAATTTGTTACACGGGTGCTTTAAAAACGCCGGCGCTTCTTTCAACATATGCAGACTTAATTTGATGGTACAAAGCGTTATAAGTGCAAGCATGCTGCCCAAGTAGTTATTTGGATTTGTGCTCGCTGCGACATCTTTTATAGGTAATAGTGTCTGTCCGGTGTGATTTCTTGATCTGGTGGCATGTGCCTGTAGTAAGTGGCTAAGTATAGTGAGGCTTAAAAGAGCAAAAAAAAAAGATACATTCTGCCAACGCTACATAAGTATTATAGTTGTTTATTTACCTAGTTGTAATATATATATATATATATATATATATATATATATATATATATATATATATATATATATATATATATATATATATATATATGAATGAAAGAAGCCAGCAGTCGGCGAGGCCAAGGAAAGCGTTGGGGATGGTACTTTGCCTTTTTTTTTTGGCCAACTGTTGGCTTCTTTCCTTCATGTATTATAACGAGCACCCTCATTTCCCCTTGATTGATCTGCTTGTAGCTTACGGGGGTCTCGGTTCTGGCAGTCTTGAAGCCATAGGTAGCGTAAGAGGGTTCTAGCACAGCTTTCGCCCTCGCTCTTGATCACGTTCTACGTGACGCTGGCGGTAACAAAGGACGTCCCACGTCCGCCGCTATGGCTGAGGGTGGCGCTGGTGAGCACTCTCAAGGTTCGTATACAGACAACATAAATACCCAAGAAAGTAGCAGGGGGGACAGCGGCCGATGTAGCTCAGTTGGAAGAGCACCGGACGCGTTATTCGGAGGTCGTGGGTTCGGATCCCACCATCGGCACGTTGTTTTTTCTTCTACTTTGTGTCTAATTATCTTTCCCCTAAACAGATTTCATTACTAATTTCTGTGATTATCCAAGTAAACATTAAAAAAATAATAATAATAAAAAAAGACAAAGTACCATCCCCAACGCTTTCCTTGGCCTCGCCGACTGTTGGCTTCATTCCTTCATGTATTATAACGAGCACCCTCATTTCCCCTATATATATTGTCACGTAGCCGTTTAGGCCCGTAACCAGAAGGTTGGTTTTAATAGGGGGGTTGACCTAGAAGGCACAGAAGAGTAGGTCCAGAGAGCACTGAGAGACAGCAGCCGACTTCAGCTTCTTCTCAAAACGCCAAGAGACCACTTCTTCCAGTCCGCGCCCGAGACTCTCGATGAGCTGCCGCCTAGCGGCTGCTGTTGCACACGCTACATTACCCCCCTCTCTAAAAAAAATAAATGCGAGTTTGATGAATTCAAAAGCAGAAAGAAAAAAAATAAAGCAAGAAACATGCGGTAGGCGGTGCGCTAATTTTCTCTCGAAAAGTACGGTTTCATGCGCACGACATGAGCAACCTCGGATTTCTGCTGACGACGAGTAGAAGAAAAGCCGTCCGGAAGCACTTCGTAAGTCACGTCGCTCAGCTGACGGAGCACTTTGTATGGGCCAAAGTACTGTTTAAGAAGTTTTTCGGATAGTCCCCGACGTCGAATCGGAGTCCAGAGCCACACCCTGTCGCCCGGTTCGAAAGTCACTACACGGTGGCGGTGATCGTACCGCTGGGCGTCTCGACCTTGCTGGTTCTGGATGCGTGCCCTCGCCAGCTGTCGCGCTTGTTCTGCGCGTTGAGTGAACTCCTCGACGCCAACTTCGAGGTCACGGCCGTCGTGGGGCAACATGGCTTCGAGCATTGTCGAAACTTCGCGGTCATACAATAAGGAGAACGGCGTCATTTGCGTTGTTTCCTCCTGCGCCGTGTTGTACGCAAACGTGACGTACGGGAGGACGTCATCCCAAGACCGATGTTCAACATCCACGTACATGGACATCATGTCGGCGAGAGTTTTGTTCAGACGTTCTGTCAAGCCATTAGTTTGTGGATGGTAGGCTGTTGACCTGCGATGGGTAGTGCCGCTTAGCTGCATGACAGATTCCAGTAGCTTGGCAGTGAAAGCAGTGCCTCGGTCCGTTATTATAACTCTCGGGGCGCCGTGCCTGAGGACTGTGCGTTCGATGAAAAATTTCGCTGCCTCGATTGCCGTACCACGCTGGAGGGCCTTCGTTTCAGCGTAACGCGTAAGGTAATCTGTAGCGACAATTATCCACCTGTTGCCGGAATCAGAAATTGGAAAAGGACCCAACAAATCCATGCCAACTTGTTCGAATGGGTATCTTGGCACTTGAACAGGATGTAGTAAACCGGCCGGTTTCACAGGCGGTGTTTTTCGTCGCTGGCAATCATGGCATGTTCTCACGTAATGGCGTACTGCGGCCGCAAGGTTTGGCCAATAATAACTCTTCTTAATTCGGGCCAGAGTTCGAGCATACCCCAGGTGACCCGCGGTGGGCTCGTCATGACATGCCTGTAAGATTTCTTCGCGAAGAGACTCTGGTACGACGAGGAGATAATCTCTTCACGTCGGAGCGAAGTTGATCTTGTATAAAACATTGTTTCGCATGCAAAACGACGAATGCGTTCTGGCGAAGAGACGGGGAATTTCTGTAGTGCGCTCTTCTAGAAAATCAATAAGTGGTGCGAGAGCCGGATCATTACGTTGCTGCTGCGAAACATTGAGCGCGTCGACGGCTGCGATAAGGGGAAAGTCTGGTTCTTCGTCTTCCCGCGCAGCCTCGACAGGTGAACGGGACAATCAGTCAGCGTCGTTGTGCTGACGTCCAGACTTATACACGATGGTCATGTCGAACTCCTGTAGCCGTAAGCTCCATCGTGCAAGGCGTCCGGAGGGGTCTCGCAAGTTTGCTAACCAGCACAGAGAGTGGTGGTCACTCACAACCCGAAAGTGCCGGCCATAAAGATAGGGCCGAAATTTCATCACCGCCCATACAACGGCCAGACATTCTTTTTCGGTGGTTGAATAGTTTGATTCGGCACGGGACAAAGTCCGGCTTGCGTATGCGATAACTCGCTTGGCACCGTCTTGCCACTGGACGAGTACAGCGCCTAGACCCACGTTGCTGGCATCTGTGTGGACCAGAGTCCCGGCATTCGCATCGAAATGGGCAAGTACAGGTGTTGTCTGCAAGCGGTGCCGTAACTCGTCGAATGCCTTTTGCTGTTCGTCCGTCCAGGTGAAGGTGACATCATCCCGGGTGAGACGTGTCAACGGAGCGGCAATGCGTGAAAAGTTTTCAATAAATCTGCGGTAATAGGCGCAGAGGCCCAAGAAACGGCGAACTGTCTTCTTGTTACATGGAGTAGGGAATTTGGTGACGGCAGCTGTTTTAGCGGGATCGGGACGAACTCCTCGATGACTGACGACGTGGCCCAAGAACATGACCTCTTCATAGCCAAAGTGACACTTTTGTGGTTTTAACGTGAGGCCGGCAGATCTGATAGCCCGTAGCACAGCGGAGAGACGTTGGAGGTGTTCCTCGAACGTTGGTGAAAACACAACAACGTCGTCCAGGTAGACTAGACACATCTGCCATTTAAGACCAGATAGAACTGCGTCCATCATTCGCTGAAATGTCGCTGGAGCGGAGCACAATCCGAAAGGTAGGACTTTGAATTCATAAAGTCCATCGGGCGTGACAAACGCTGTCTTCTCGCGATCACGTTCATCGACTTCGATCTGCCAGTAACCGCTCTTGAGATCAAGCGATGAAAAGTAGCGCGCGTGGCGCAACCGGTCTAATGAGTCATCAATGCGTGGCAGCGGGTAGACGTCTTTTTTTGTGACCTGATTGAGCTTACGGTAGTCCACACAGAACCTTAAACTTCCGTCTTTCTTCTTAACGAGGACAACAGGCGAAGCCCAGGGACTCCTCGATGGCTGGATGACACCGTCCTTTAACATCTCGTCGACCTGTTGAGCAATGACTTCGCGTTCCCGCGGTGACACTCGGTAGGGGTTTTGTCTGACTGGTCGGGTGCGGTCGTCGGTTATTATGCGGTGCTTGGTCAAGGGCGTCTGTTTAACCGCGGAGGCGGATGAGAAGCACTCTTGGAACTGAAAGAGTAGCCCAACGAGTCTGTCCTTCTCTGCCGGTGATAGAGCGGGATTCACATCAGGGTTGAAGTTGGGCGTTTGGCTGGCAGACGTGTTGGTCTCAAGAACAAAGCAGCCGTGGGCTGCTTCTGCGACACCTTCAAAGTAAGCTACCGTGGTGCCTTTAGCGATGCGTTGCCGTTCGTTCCCGAAGTTCGTAATCAGTACGTGAGCTAGACCATTAGTCAGATGAACTATACCGCGTACAACACAGACTCCATGATGTAACAGAAGCTCTATGTTCTGTTCGGCAACACCGGCAGCACAGGACTGATCGTCGCATCTGACTGCGACGAGAGCAGACGAACGCGGCGGCATGAATACATCCGCGTCAACGATGCGTAAAGATGCGTGGCGTCTTTCTGAGTCAGCGGTCATCGTTTCAGGCGTCGAAAACGTTACAGTACGGCGAGGAACATTAATAATCGCCCCATGCTCACGTAAAAAGTCCATGCCGAGTATGAGATCCTTGCAGCAGTGTGGCAGGATAACAAAAACGGCTACAAAGGCTGAATCGGCGATGGTTACTCGGGCAGTGCATCGTCCGATCGGCGTCATAAGGTGACCGCCAGCAGTACGAATTTGCGGCCCCAGCCATTCAGTTTTCACCTTAGAGAGCCGATCTGCGAAATTTTTGCTTATTTTTGACAAGTCTGCTCCGGTGTCTACAAAAGCTGTTACTGGGTGTCCGTCGACGAGAACGGAAAGGTCGGCGCTAACAACTTGATCGGCTTGAGGTTGATTGGGAGTTTCGGATTCATGTGGCGGCGGCGGCATCCTGGTCACAGCATCGGACTGAGTCGTCACGGGGGGGTCTTCGGGATATCGGTTCCGTTCGTCAGCAACCTGCCCCCCTGAGGTCGCCGCCTTCAGTTTCCCCGGTGTGGGCTTGGCGACCGGCGCCTCGGCGCATCATTAAAATCACGGCGGCTAGGTGACGAGTAGCGCGCGGGAGAAGACTGTGTACGGTTGCTTGAAGAGGTTGCACGGGTTGCGAGGTATTCCTCGATTTCTGGAGGGCGTTCGCCGACCCGAGGACGCGGGGAATCCCGAGAAAAACCCCGAAGACCGAGCTCACGGTATGGACAACGACGGTACAAGTGGCCGGGTTCTCCACAGTGGTAGCGAGGAGTGCGCCAGACGTCTGCCTTCCGAACCGGTGGCTGCATGACGGGGCTCTGCTGGGGCGGTGGCTGGTAGGAAGGCTGGTAGTATAGTGGCTGAGGAGCGGACGGCTGTATGACGAGGCTCTGCTGGTATGGAGGCTGGAAGGAAGGTTGGTAGAACGGTGGCTGCAAAGTGGGTGGCGGCTGTGCTTCGAATCGAAGCTGTTGCGCAGGAGGCACTGCAGGCCGACGAAGAGCCGCTGCGTAGTTCATAGAACTTGGCTCCGGCGGTGACTCAGGCGGGGACAATGTCTGACGTATTTCTTCCCGCACGGCTTCGGTGACAGCCACGGCAGTCGGGTTAGGTGATCCAAGGTTGAACTTGAGGAGCTCCTCGCGAACTACCTCGCGGATCAGCTCACGCAGAGAGTGATCGTCAGTGGATCCGTTCAATGTGGCCACACTGCTGAAGGGCTGACCACAGGCAGACTCCGTGCGCCGGTATCTTTGCTGCAGGACTCGCTCAGTGAGGGTAGCTTCATTGATGAAGTCCGCGACGGTTTGAGGTGGACTCCGAACCAGACCAGCGAAGAGGGGTTCTTTTACGCCCTGCATCAGGTGGAGCAACTTCGCTGATTCCGTCATGTCGGGATCAGCCCGTCGGCAAAGACGCGTCACGTCCTCAGCGAACATGGCCACGCTCTCGTTTGGTAGTTGCACACGAGCTTCTAGGAGGCGGCGTGCGCGATCACGGCGGTCATGGCTGGAAAAAGTGTCCCGCAGCTGCTGGCGAAAGGAATCCCAGCTTTGAAGACTGGCTTCCCTATTCTCATACCATGTTTTTGCGCAGTCCTCAAGGGCGAAATACACATTGTGCAGCTTCTGAGCAGGGCTCCACTGATTGAATTGCGCCACTAGCTCGAACTGGTCGATCCAGTCGTCGACATCTTCCCCAGTAGCGCCATGGAAACTGTTGGGCGTACGAGGCTGCTGAAGCAGCAACTGGTGCTGACTTGCCTTTGCCATTACAGAAGTCTCGAACTGCTGATCAGCTGGCGTCGGTTCAGGTAGAGGAGCGAACTCCGGCGCCAGACCTCGGAGGCGACGGCTGCAGCGATGAACGGGTGTCGACACGAGCGGAAGCCGGTTGGGACTCGATGAGAGGCCCGAGACATGTAATTCAATGCCTCACCTCCACCAGTGTCACGTAGCCGTTTAGGCCCGTAACCAGAAGGTTGGTTTTAATAGGGGGGTTGACCTAGAAGGCACAGAAGAGTAGGTCCAGAGAGCA
Source organism: Amblyomma maculatum (assembly GCF_055883805.1). NCBI lineage: Eukaryota > Metazoa > Arthropoda > Arachnida > Ixodida > Ixodidae > Amblyomma > Amblyomma maculatum. Next base: position 118,630,578 of record NC_139353.1, read on the forward strand.
CTGAGAGACAGCAGCCGACTTCAGCTTCTTCTCAAAACGCCACGAGACCACTTCTTCCAGTCCGCGCACGAGACTCTCGATGAGCTGCCGCCTAGCGGCTGCTGTTGCACACGCTACAATATATATATCATCATCATCATCATCAGCCTGATTATACCCACTGCAGGGCGAAGGCCTCTCCCATATCTCTCCACTTAACCCGGTTCTGTGCTAGCTGCATCCACTTGACCCCTGCGAACTTCTTAATCTCATCCGCCCACCTAACTTTCTGCCGCCCCCTGCTACGCTTTCCTTCCCTTGGAATCCAGTTTGTTACCCTCAGCGACCATCGGTTATCCTCTCTTCGCACTACATGCCCTGCCCATGCCCATTTCTTCTTCTTAATTTCCACTAGAATGTCGGTAACTTGAGTTATTTCTCTGACCCACTCTGCACGCTTTCTATCTCTTAATGTTACCCCTACCATTTTTCGTTCCATAGCCCTCTGGGTTGTCCTCAACTTAAGTAGAACTCTCTTGGTTAGCCTCCACGTTTCAGCCCCATAGGTGAGTACAGGCAAGATGCAACTGTTGTATACTTTCCTCTTGAGCGATACCGGTAAGCTGCTAGTCATAATCTGCGAGTGCTTGCCAAATGCGCTCCATCCCAATCTTATTCTTCTTGTTATTTCTTTTTCATGATCCGGATCTGCGGTTACTACCTGTCCTGAGTAGATATATTCGCCTACTACTTCCAGTATTTCGCTACCTAATGTAAACTCCTGTTCCTTCCCGAGGCTGTTGAACATTACCTTAGTCTTCTGCATATTGATTTTCAAGCCTACCTTTCTACTTTTCCTGTCTAGGTCATCAATCATTATTTGCAGTTCATCTCCCGAGTTGCTTAGCAAGGCAATGTCATCAGCAAATCGCAGATTACTGAGGTATTCTCCATCTACCCTTATCCCTAACTGCTCCCATTCCAAGTCTCTGAATACTTCCTCTAAACAAGCTGTGAATAGTACTGGGGAGATTGTGTCTCCTTGCCTAACACCTTTCTTTATGGGAATTTTGTTGCTTTCTTTATGTAGAACTATGGTTGCACAATATATATATATATATATATATATATATATATATATATACCTACAGCAGCTTCAAACAGCGCAAATATACTTTATGGACCTTGCACTGCTATTCTGAATCACAGCCGCCTTCGATATATTTCGTCCACAGGTTCGTTATATAAATTATAAAATTTTATAGGCAGGTGCATCTACACACGGTAGATCGTTTCATACCAACCAGATTTCACTGCAACAAATCGCTAGGCCATAAAAACCGTCTGAGGCTCCTCGGATTGCATGGGTTGGGGGCGGAAAGCTCTTCGGTGCGGCTACAACATATGTCTGATCTTCTTCTCAAATAGTAATTTTATGCTCCCGATAATCCCAAGCGATTTGACTGCACTTAGAACAATTTGCGTCAAACGGGAAACATCCCTCCCAATACACAAGAAACGCCATCTGGTATGGGGATTGGGTATTCCAAATATTGGGAATCACAAACACATTCGCTATATCGGGAACATATATTCGTTATGTCAGGTATTACACTGTAAAAATATATACATCTCAATGGGGAAAATCATTTGACACCACCCGGAACCCTACGTGACAAACTGTTCGACCGTGATGGCCGCCCAAAGATTCGCTGTATTCGCGTTCGCGCTTTAGAGGCAGAAAGTTCGTCGATGCCACTCTCACACATGCTTTATTCATTCAATTATTAGTTTCATTCTTTGAAGAGGTTAGATTTGAATAACTACATTTCTGATATATATGTTGCGCCAGGGTCGGTTGAAAATTTATATACAAGAAAATTGTTTCACAATGCCCTTCATTTTCACCTTTTTTTTCATGGCACGGAACTATTAGGCCTATGCTTAGTTAATAATTTCAATTTGGAGTTTTACTTTGTTGCTGTGGTTATGCATTCAATGCACGAACGACGGCTATCAGGTCGCAGCAGAGTTCAGGCCGGGTAAGTAAGATGAGAACTGCGATGAAATACTGCATATTTATTCATTATTGTTCCCAGCCCTTGGACAGGCTTACATAAGATGGGGTTAAAATATTGAAAGCAGGTATAACATAGTGGTTAACGCATGTATCACGTGACCAAAGCTTCTGCGACATTACAGCCATCGCTCGACGGTTAGAGCACGAAACGCTTTGTCTCACAAAAATATTGTGGCTTTTCATGATTTATAACGTGCTAGCGTCATTACATGCAGAGATGTAAGCCGCCGTTAAAGTTTGGGGCCATTATGGCTTTATGCTCAAGCGAGCGTATAAAATGCACCGGTTTCCTCCATCGTAACTTAAGCAACAACATCAAAACTTACCCGGTCGCGGTGGTGAACTGTTTAGAGCGCTCGACTACTGCACCCAAGGAGGCGGCATTGAATCCCGGCCGCGGAGGCCGCTTTTTGATGAGGCGAAAAGCAAGGCGCCCGTGTGCTGTGCCTAGTCGGTGTGTTAAAGAACCAAAGGTAGTCAAATGTACGAAGCCCTCACTACTCCGTTTCTCATAGCCTGAGTCGCTGGGGACTTTACATAACATAAAGCATCAACCAGATCAAAACGTAATATCCAATCTCCCCTACGTGCCCGAAAATAATATGACTATATATATGAATATGAAATATGTAAAATATGACTGAACATTTCAACGAAGAAATTTGTGCCCTGCATTTTAAACTGTCACTTGTGTAAGCAGAGTGCGAAAAAGGTTCAAACCCGGGTCATTGAATGGGCTGCTCAGGTCGCTGTCAGCCGTGGACTGATAGCCACCTAGCACGGATCAGCTGCATATGGCTTTTCTGACGAAATCATTATTTTACTATTCAGTGTGAAAAAGGAAATATGCGTTGAGTGAGCTTCGAAACCAATTACATAAAAGACAATTATGTTGGAACAGCAGAGAAATGACAAGCTTGGAAACGAAATGTGCGCCACTAAGCTTTGCAGGCAATCATTGCTCAACCTGTCATTAATGAGGGTGGCAGATTGGGCGAGGTGGTTGTTCGTGATGAAGACCGTAGCACTTGGAAACACGAACAACATGAAGAAGACAACACATGCCCTGACGTTCAACTGAACATTTATTACATGCACGTACAGGGTCATCCACTTCTAGCTATAACACGGCCACTCCTTTCAAAGCAAAATTGCTTCGGACGCAGGCGCATATTGATGCAAAGCGATGCAACGTACTGCTTCACATGGCCTGCCTCTTAGCTTTACCGCGTGGTCGGGTCGGATACAATGGCGATTTGATAGCAGCGACTGTGTTATAGCTAGAAGTGGACGAGGCTGTAGATCGTTTTATACAAAGTGAGTGCATTACAAGGTACCTCGAAATAATATCAAATTTCGATCACTATAGTGCTACAGATTGTAATTTTTGTCGCGCCATCAAGTAAAAGAAATATTTTTCATGATAGTTATACATAAGGGACACTCACAAATTTGCTTTCTAGGCTTTTTATCTGTCCTGCCTCTAGATTATTCCTTGTTAGCTGTTTCATGTTTCTGTTGAAGACTTGATATTCCATGAAGTGTAGAGTGCCCACTACTACCTTGGGCTCTACATGGTGTTCAATGCTGGCACAGAAATAAAAAAAATAATTATTTTCCGGTCACCCTCACTCGAGGTGTGAATGATATATCCGCGTCGATTTCTTTTCTTATTAGTTTTTTTGACTATAGATTAGTCTAAATGTCGATATACATTTATATTTGCGTGAGCCTATTTAAAGCAGGAGTACTAAGGACACGCTTTCCAATGTGTTCTTTGTACAGCGCCTTAAGCACGCCTTGCGGTCACAATTTTTTGGTAAGCTGTGGATAGAATGCTAGTAACGTCTGTGAGGCTACTCTATAAGAACTGTATTAGCCCGTACCATTCGCTCCCGTGTCTCGGTGTTTCCAGGAGCAACAAGCGATGACGGGGGGAGGCGACGGAGTTCAAAAGGTGCATGCGAATGAAAAAAAATGGAGTGAAGTAACTGAACGACCCACTCACCGTGAATAAACAAGCTTTATATTTCTACCGGCACGTCCCGAAAGAAGTCATGCCTCTACAGATAGACATGCACATATCTATTGTGCGTGAAACCTCAGCGTTAGGAATATGGTTGGTTAATTGGTTTGTGGGGTTAAACGTCCCAAAGCAACTCAGGCTATGAGAGACGCCGCAGTGGAGGACTCCGGAAATTTCGACCACCTGGGGTTCTTTAACGTACACTGACATCGCACAGCACACGGGCTCCTTGCTTTTCGCCTCCATCGAAAAGCGGCCGCCGAGGCCGGGATATGGGCTCAGCAGTTGAACACGTGCCGTCCTATGTATACATGGCGCTACTAGTAGAGGAATTCATTCTTTATAGCCTCGGTGTCTTATGTAAACTGGGCTTTTCAGGTCTCTGCAAGAATTGCGGCCTCCTCACTCACCCACCTGGTATATAGACCAACACCGTATTCACAAACAAAGGCGCCGTAGCATGCCGGGAGGGGAAAGCAGGTCTAACATCCTTAGGAATGAATACGTGGAAAGAAATGGTTTCAGTATAGTTTTCCTTATTTCGCAGTACGCCTATGCTATCAATCTTGTCTCGCGAGAACCTAGGAGCATCCTAGATCAAATTCTGAAAGCCGTGAAGGTAGTTTGAAAGCAGAAGAAATTTTAATGCATTTCAAAGAGCCCCGACAAGTGAAAAAAAAAAACCCACATGTGATGTAAAAAGCGAAAGGCGTTTCTAGATATATAGCGTGCCAATGAAAGCGGTCGGTGGGTAAGCGTAAGCTAGCACTTGGAGGAAAAGTATCACGAAGGATGCTACGTAATTTCGAAGGCAATATATATTTGAAACACCGCGATAAACGCATGTTGTGAGGCGCGGACATACCTCCAAAAAACTCACGACCAGCTTGATGCTTTTCAGAATTGTGCAGGTTTCGCTTCTAGTCTTACATTCTTCGACATGCGCTATATTCGATTCCGAGTACTCTAGTTAAACATTTGTTCATTTGGTAGTGACTACAGTGACGAGACCCGTCACTTTAACAAGGGCGGTACAGTGAAGGGGCCCGTAATTTAACAGCAACGCAGTGAAGTGACGGGGCGTGCTACTTTAATAGCGGGGCCGTTCGCTTGTCCAATCAAATATATCACTTGCTTTTTTTTCGTTTTATGGCGGGGCCGTTCGCGTGTCCAATGAATTATATCACTTTCTTGTTTTATTTTGATTGTCCCCTACAATTCCTTCTTACGGTTTTGTTTGTTTTTTTTGCGGCACTTGTCACGGCCATGTTCCATCAAAGCATTATGCTACTCCGAGGTACCGGTAGCTTCGTTCGGTACGCGTGTCCAGTGAACTATACATATATATTACTTTTCATCTTGCTTTTTGTTTCCTTACATTTCCTTTTTTTTTTGCAACGACCCTATATAGTTAGGGGGCCCGTATAGTTTACCTACCTTTTCTTTCAATACTGAAGTCGTGCTTCCTTCCGCCCCCTTTTATTATTCAAGTGAATGCATATTTGAGTCCTTTTCATTTTCCTTGATATGACGCTTTAAAGTCACCCCTTATACGCTTGGCAAAAGAAGGCTTCATGTCATGCAGACTCCAAAGGAGAGGGGACCGTTTAAAGAAATTATTCCAAACCAATTGCATATGAGACATTGCAGCAAGCGCGCAAGTTACTTTGGAAAGCTTATAATAAACATCTGTATATTTCAACGAAAGAATTTACGCATAACAATGTAGGCAAAACCAAGCCCTATTTCTTGGCATAGACGTCAAAGATGCACATTTTAAAGTGTAGCCACTCCAAGCATTCATCACACTCAATAGCGTTGTCATGGACATCTTTTCGACATGCACTACATGTCCATAAGTGGAGATTACGCTTGTGACCAGCTGCTGCAGTGAGCGCAGCCAAGCCATCAGTGGTGAAGTATTTGCGGATTTCATCAATCACAATTCTACCATCCAGAACTGCAGAAGAAATTTTCCCTGGGGCAACTTCAATTTCTGCTTCATCGATCTTGTGTCCACAGATAGCTATATCTGCTACATCTAATTCGACAAACCATTGCAGCATCACTATGATACGTCCAAAGGGAGCCTTCATAAAACGATGTTGGTTGCACACATTCTTTCTTCTTGACGTGTCCTCTAACGAGTTGTATCAAGAATGCTACAGAAGCTAACAGGGCCCAGCCAGACGCCCGACCCATTCATCTAAAAAGGCTCCATTGAACATTGAAATTTTATGTTCCGCGTGATAATCCGCGTCATCAGGCGTGCTTGCTACATAGAAATCGTTTAAACATGGCTTTTATGCGCAAATACTTTCATTTAATTCGACAGGTGGACTCGACGGATTGTTCAACTTGTGGCATCCCAGAGACTGAGGACGATATATTATTTATGTGCCCAGTGTATGCGTGCAAAAGAAGTGTGCTAGCCGCTTCCTTGAAGTGTTTGGACGAGAGGCCTCTGTCGGAGTAGCTGCTGCTGGGCGCTTGGTAGGACAAGGGGAAGGGTGACCAGGCAGTGTAGGCTCCTTGCCTTTTTTTGTGTGACCGCGGACTTGATTCGCGCTTGTAAATGAAGCTACTGTGCCTGTATATATATTTAATATGCCTTCTCCCACATCATCAACCTTCATGATCTTCTCTATTCACCCCTTCCCCTTCCCCAGTGCAGAGTAGCAGGCCAGATTTGTATTATTCCGGCCAAACTCTGTGCCTTTCTTTTCAACAAATGCACCTATCTATCTCTTCTTTGGGAAGCTAACAACTGTCTGGCCTCGCCATTTTGGCCGACCACGATGTTTTATTCTTGTTGGCAGAATAACATCTTCAAGTGCACCTGAAGGAAAATGGAAAAACGTATAACTTTGCGGAAACTAATTACGGGAAGGAGATATATGAAATGTCTTACCCGCAGGTGACAGAGTGCTGCATTGAGAGGACGGATGTTGTTGTCCACCTGAAGGATAAAGGGCACACTTGTATAACTGCATTATTACCTCTTTGTGGGCTAGTTGGTGAGTAAATGAATTCGAGAAAAAAGTGTCTCGTCTTCTTCCCTTTATGTGGTCTGCATGGCTCGGCTCAATTGTTTCACCAATTCATGAATACCTGTGTGGAATCGGCAACAAGGAGATGACAGCAGATGCAAATGGCTTACCTGCAGGTGAAGGATCTACAGCAGATGTACTGCATTGAGAGGGCAGCTGTTGTTGCCCAGCAGAAAGAAAAAAGGCACATATGTATAACTGTATTCATACCTCTTTCCAGGCTAGTTGGTGCATACATTAATTGATGAAAAAATTGTCTTGTTTACTTCCATGTGTGGTCTGTATTGTTTGTGCAATGTTTTCACCAGTGCATTTATAACTGTGTGCAATCGACAAAAAGGAAATGACAGTAGATGGAAATGGCTTACCTGCAGGGGAAGAATCGAAGTAGATGTGTCATATTGAATGTATGTTGTGGGAACTGATTTTGATGCTTCTCAGTACTTGAGGATGGCAATTTCTGACCCTTTTTGCACAGCTTTAATGGAACTGTTTACAGCTTTTATCAATGCTTCAAACCTAGTCATTGGCTGCTCAGCAATGCGTGATGCCGATTGCTGCAATGCTTCAGTGCTTTTTCTGTATTTTCGAACTTCAGAAAGTATTTTTGGCCTTTTGTTGCTTTGCAAGCCCAAGACAGCTGGAGTCCCATGTGTATCTTCGGATGAAGCTGCAATCATGCAGGTTTTGGCGTAGTATTTGTCCGTCCAGCGTGCAGCGTTCAGCAACACAAGACATTGAGAATGCTGTGGCCTTCCAATCTTAACATGTAGAACATATGTTTGCAGGGCATTCCAAGTGCGCTATATGTGGGACATGTACAGCGGTGGGAACGTGGTGTCACTAAGGGAGAAACGTCATTTATGCTCTCATATGCTCTCAGTTGTTCACGCACCCTCCTAAAGCATTAAGGTGTGAGAACTTGTGCGAACTTGCTCTCGTCTTCTGTTAAGTTCAGGATTGCAGGTGCTTTCAATAAAGACTTCAATACACGCTGGTCTCTTTCATGCGAAAGCTGGTTAACTGAAAAGCCGAGCATACCCTGAAATATATTGCATGACTTTCTGGGTAAAAGATTCCACCCTATTGTTAGTCCTATTGCCTAAAGTCAGTGACCCTTGCATTCCTGAGACCCACTCGTGTCTGAATGGATGCGAATTCTTCATGAAATAAGCCATCACCAGAGGACATTCCATATCTTGAATGCTCTGCAGCAGTTGTGAGTACTGTTTATCTGTCCTCGCATAACACATCGACTGTAGCTTTTCTAAGATTGCAGTTCCAACAGCTGGTGCTATTGACATGTTCTCTGGTGTGATTTCTCTCGTAAATGTACGCAGGACATGAAATAAACAAAGGTAGAAATTTGCATTTGGAAATATTGTTACGTGCTTAGTGCGCACAGGGTGGTTTATTTAGAGAGGGATTTATGGAAGTAGGACCGCGACTACAAACGCCCTTCTGATCGTCGTTCTTCTTCCTCTGCCGATTGTCCGACGGTTTATCTTCTTCCGTCGATGTACTATGGTTAGTGACATTACCCTCCCCGCAGACGAAGTCCGTAGCACGAGGTAAATAGATCATCCGGAATGAAACCACTTGAGGCGGGTGACATGCACTTCCTGAGAGTGGCGTGATCGTTGACCACTTGCAGTTAGGCATGCTATAAGTGCATTAAGTAACTGATGCACTCTAATACTACAAACGGTCCAGTATAGTGGGACAGCAGTTTCTGGCATTCCACGCTTACGTAGAGGTGTCCAAAACCACACAATGTCACCAGGAACATAAGAAAATTGTTGGTGTCGCACATCGTAGCAGTTCTTAGACCGCTCTTGCATTGATAAAATTCGAACGCGGGCAAGCCTGCGAGCGTCTTCAGCTCTGCAGAGCGTGGTAGCAAGAGAAGGTCCTTCATGTATGAAAAATGGCAGTATGGTGTCGAGGCCAGCGCGAAGCGAGCGAGCATAGAGAAGGTAGAAGGGGCTATAGCCTGTTGTCTCCGTTGTGCTGTGTTGTATATGCATTATATGCATGAGTAATGAACAGCAGAACAGCATTCCAGTCCTTATGATCTGCAGCGACGTACATAGCCAACATGGTAGTAAGCGTCCAATTAGTGCGTTCTATACCACACCGTTCGTTTGGGAAGGATATGGTGTGGAGTGGCGAGAACTGCAGGTGCTGAGGCATAGAAGTTCTTCGACAATGTCCGCTGTGAATTGCCATCCACGGTCACTAATGATGACTGCACGAGGGCCATGCCGAAGAATGACGAATCGAAGTAGGAAATGAGATACTTCAGACGCAGTAGCCGATGGTATCGTGGCTGTCTCGCAATAGCGGGTTAAATATTCTCCGTACACAAGAATCCATCGATTTCCTTTAGAGGACCATGGCAAAGGCGCAATAAGGTCAATGCCAACGTGCTCAAATGGGGCTGTTAATGGTGTGACTGGTCGCAGTGTGCCCGGTGGACTTGTAGTCGGAAGCTTAAAACGCTGGCATTGCCCACAACTGGCAACAAATCGCTCGATTGTTGAACGCATCATCGGCCAGTACAACCGCTGCTGTGTGCGATGGAGTGTTCGGGCCACTTCTAAGTGACCAGGCGTGGCGGCATCATGCATCATGTCTAAAACTGTGACACGTAGGCTTTCCGGAATGACAGGAAGCATGCGTGCTCCCCCAGAGGCAAATTTCTTTTTGTAAAGCATTCCTTCGCGAATGCTAAATGTGTTCTTCATAGGACCGTTAGCAGAACCTAGCAAAAAGGTAAATTTTCGGTCTTCGTGTTGCTCGGTTCGGAAAACGCGGAGATCCGGAAGGTTTGCGAAAGTGGAGCCAAATATTCAGCTAAGTTGTTTGCCTTGTCATCAGTCGTTTTAAGCGGCAAACGCGAAATACAATCAGCATCTCAGTGTTTATGGCCGCTTTTATGCACCACAGTAAAATTAAACTCTTGTATACGTAAAGCCCACCGAGCGAGCAGCCCACATGTGTCACGAAGACTAACGAGCCAGCAAAGTGAATGGTGGTCGGTCATGACGGTAAAAGTATTCCCGTAGAGATTGGTGCGAAAGCGCTGTATAGCGAAAACAACGGCGACACATCCTTGCTGGGTAACAGTGTAATTTTTTTCGCACTTACTTAGCGAGCGTCTGGCATATGCTATGACATGCTGATTACGGCCATGGCATTGTATAAGTACAGTGCCGATACCGATACTACTTGCGCCAGCGTGTACTTTAATTGTAGCTGACGGGCGGAAGTGGCGCAGGATGGGGCCCGAAGTGAAAAAGAAATTTGAGATGACGGACAGCTGCGTCACATTCGCTGGTCCAACTGAATGGCGCATCTTTATGCAGCAGACACGTCAGTGGGTAAGCGATATTTGAAAATCTTGGTATAAACCGTTGAAATTACGAGCATAGATCTAAAAAGCTCTGCAGCTCTTTTACTGATTGGGACAGCTTAAAACCTTTGACAGCGTCAATTTTCTTTCGATATGGTAGAACGCCGTCCTTGTCAACTAAGTTTCTATAATATGCTTTATGGCAAGCTTGCGTTAAAAAAAAAGGTGCAGACAGGCTATTGCGTCATCTATACGTGAAAGTGGGTAGACATCTTTCTTCGTTACTGTATCTAAGCGACGGTAGTCAACACAAAACCTCCATGTGCCATCTTTCTTCCTAACAAGGATAACTGGAGCTGCGCAAGGAGTAGAAGATTCTCGAATAATTCCGAACTTTAGCATCTTTTGAACTTGATCATCGATTACCTTACATTCAGCTGCTGAGACTCGATAGGGCGTCTGGCGTATTGGAGGTGCGGACCCGGTGTTGATCGTGTGATGAATACGACTGATAGGCAGCGGTGTTGAGTCATCCTTGGCAAAGTCCAACACTGTCACGTGCTTCAGAAGCGGTTCCTTTAGAATGCGACGATCGGATGTTGAAAGAGACTTGCTAATCGTTGCCTGGACTTCGGTCTCCAAAAATGGTTGCCCGTGCCGCTCTGTAACAGAGCTGTATAACACCGCGACGGAATCTGTGACGCCTTCCTCAAAACGGGCGAGGTTTACGCTTCGAGGCAACACAGCTGGCTTTTCAGAGTGGTTGACTGTCTACAGCTCAGTGCTGCCTCTAGACACGGGAACGACGCAACGAGGCAGGAGGATATTTTTAGAGCAGGTGAGTGTTAGTTCTACTACGGCTTCAAACGATTCACGTTGATTGCGGATAGAGAAAACCCGCACGAACGATGCTAATAAAGCTCGTAAAATTGTGTCCTTTCCCCCGCAAATACTCCAAACTCAGGTGTCGAATCATCCACAAGAGCCAAAAGTAGTGAAGAATTCAAATTTATCGCTCCCGTACGACAGTCTAAAGTTGCGCCACACTCTTGCAGAAACTCAATCCCCAAAATCACATCATGCGTTGACCGAGGCAGCACTCCGAATTCAGTTCTAAACTTTAGACCACCAATAGCAACATCTGAAGCACACACACCACCTGGACACAAGGGTTCACCACCGACACCCCGGAATACCACTGAACGGTCACCACTAAACATTACTTTCCTCCCAAAACGGTTTTTAAAACTCAAACTCATAACAGATACTGTGGATCCAGTGTCCACAAAAGCCATTGTTCTCACACATATCAATAAACACTTCCAATTTGTTCTTTAGCATAAACACGGATGGACGTCATCGACTCGCAGGCGGCCTCACTTCCATCGGCCGTGCCTCCTAGTTTTCCGGAGGCAGAGAGGAAACACGATGTCACGGGGAGGTGACCGCCGCTGGCGCTGGGGTGGCGGCGTCACACTGCGATCAGATGCAGGCGATGAACTTTGCAAATGAATAGAATGGTATGTGTCCCAAGTGTACAAAGTCGGAGATCGCTGCTGTTTGGTGTGCAGTCATCCGTGATTGTTCGCCGGGGGTCGCTAGTCTTGAGCAAGGAAGCGGCGGCGGCAATATCTAACGATATGCCCTGCAATGCCACACCTGTAAAACACAGGTTGAGGGCGCCAGCGATCAGCATAAGAGTCCTGACTAACAAAGTCGCGATGTTGGTTATAGCCAGGCTCTAACTGCTGACGAACCACGTCTCTTGGGTAGGCGGACGTCCTTGCCGTCGGCTGAAGGGCATAAATTTGGGCAGAATTGTCATGATCGTCCATATCCGAAGCGCCTCTAGGTTGTACCCAAGGAGTGGAAAGGGCGGCGACATATGCCTGCGCTGCACTACTGTTCCACTGATTATCTTCACAGCAGATGGTGTCCGACCTGGACAGTTCCTCACGCACAATTTCTTGTATCATATCAGCCATTGGAAGTGCAGAACATGCTTCAACACTGGCTACAGAGGTTGCATTGGCCAGTCTTCCGAATTTAGGGGTGGCTCGATGCAGCTTGAGAACTTCAAATGTTCTTCAGTGTTTTATAACATCGGCGGTGGTGTTCAGGGTCTCTTTGCTAATCAGGAAATTGTAAAAATCTTCAGCGATTCCTTTTAAGAGGTGGCCGACTTTATCTTTTTCGTGTATGGTGGTATTCACTACCTTGCATAGCTTTAAAATAGCTTCGATGTATGCAGTGCAGGTTTCTCCAGCTACTTGCGCCCGGTGAAGCCATGTCTGTTCTCCACGCTTCTTCTTGGCAGTTTCGTCCCCAAAATATCTCTTTATCTCACCTGTAAAGGTAGCCCATGTAGTTAGTGAGCCATCATGAATGTCGAACCAGTAGAAGGCAGTTCCAGCAAGGAAGAACACCACGTTAGCCAGTTTAGTAGCCGCGTTCCAGTGATTGTATTTGCTCACCCTTTCATAGTGTTTGAGCCACTCGTCAGTGTCTTCCTCAGGTTTTTCAAAAAAAGTCCGGGGCTCTCGGTATTGTGGCCAGTTCGCCGTCGGTGGTTCCAGTTGCTCGCAATTGTTGTCTCCACTCATGTCCAATGGCACCGGTGGCAAGCCAGCGAGTCTACAGCTCCTTCGGTGGATGGAAGGCTCCGTGATGGATACCCCAAGCACCTCTCACCACAGCTGTTACGTGCTTAGTACGCACAGGGGGGGGGGGGGGGGGCATTTACAGAGGGATTGATGGAAGTAGGACCGCAACTACAAACGTCCTTCTGACTCTCGTTGTTCTTGTTCTTCTTCTTCTTCTCCCTCGTTGTACTGGCACATACCCACAGTGGGGGATTGGCCAGAATTCGTTGTAGGTGACTTAATATTTTTGTTCTTCTTCCTCTGCCGATCGTCCGAGGTTCATCTTCTTCCGTCAATGGGCTATGGTGCGTGACAATATTTCCCCAAGTATCATCTCAGTGAGATCCTTATCACTTCTGATGTTCTGAGCATGCCTTTACTTCCAGAGTGAGCAGCAAATCGTTGGAATAGTGACCGCACTGTGTCCTTATCGTTTGACACGCATAGGACGAATCCGGAAACCTCTGTGTGCCCCTTTAAATCCTCTACACAGATGAAGTAGTGTGGCAACCTCCTGTCATTCAGTTCAGTTCAGTTCAGTTCAGGCGTTCAGTCGTGTCCGACTCTTCGTGACCCTATGGACCATGTCACGCCACGCTTTCCAGTCTCTCACTATCTTCTTAACATCACATAGCTTCATCTGTCATTATTCTTGTGAATAGCATCCACAAAAATTATCTCGGGGTAGTTTTTAAATGAATTTCTCTTGTCTTCATCTCGATAAAACAGCCCAATGAGCGGGTTGTCTTCCTCTCAGGCCGAAATGTCAAGGGTTCCTTCAGCGTATATGACAATAGCTGCTATCGACTGCAATGTTCCACTTGTATAAATTTCTTTGCTTGCTACTGCTGCCTGCACATTGCAAAGGTCTGAAAGCAGCACAATCTTGCCACTGTTGCAGGTTGTTTTGTATAACCTGTTCGTTCCCTCAAAAGATGATGATCCTCTCTGTGTCATTGAGCCCAGTCAGCTTCGCCACCGTGGCAGCTGCTCATAGCATCCCTGTAATGAAAGTAGAGGAAATTGTGGCCCCTTGTTAATGAGAAAGAATTCACAGGCGTTGTGTTAAACCTGTGGCCAAAATGTGTTATTGGTAGTGCTTGTGAGAAAATAATGAAAATAGAAACACAAGTAGAGATAACAAGATGAATGAGTGAAATGAATTAGTGATAAGAAGCAGTGATAATGAATTAGTGATAAGAAATTGAGTATTAAAATTAGTGATAACGAAATAATGACAAGCAAATTACTGATAAGGAAATTAGCGGAAAGGATGCTTTTGCCCTCCTCCAATGCGGGTGCCGCAGTGATTTCACAGTTTTCAAGCCGAGAGCCTTTGACAGCTCATGAGCGGCATCCACAGAAAGTGCGCACGAGATGTTTCCGGGATATCGATGAGGCTCTGATATTTCTGGAATATAATGGCCGATAGTTATAGTTAGAGATAGATAATGACAGTCAGAGTTTAGCTTCTAGAAGCTAGTTTAAGTGGTCTGAAAGATATAATCGAACGCTTCTAACACTTCGAAAGTTCCGAGAGAGCAGGAAGGTTTTTATATCATAATTCATCGCCTGTTAGCAAGAAAAGCTCTGTGTTAGGGCATTTTCTTTTTCTTATATATATATATATATATATATATATATATATCAATGACTTACCTGCTAACTTTTGTTCAACAATAAACCTTTTGTAGATAACTGCGTCATATACCGCGATATTAACAGTGATTCTGATGTAGCTCTCCTTCAATCCGAGTTCAATCATGCCCCTGAATGGACTAACAGGTGGCACATACAACTAAACATTAACATATGCAAATACAGGCGTGTTTCTCGTCGTAAGACTTTATTACTCTCATACCGCCTTAATAATAGTAGCATTGAATTTGTGCCTTGTTATAAATATTTAGGTGTGTATATTTCCCATATTCGTAATTGGAATGCCCATATAGATCACGTAACCAACAACGCTAATCGCATGCTGGGCTACATACGTTGCAACTGTATTCTTTCCTCCAGCTCTGTAAAATTGCTCCTTTACAAATCGTTGGTTCGTAGTCAACTGGAATATGCTTCATCCATCTGGAACCCCTACCAAGAGACACTAATCTATCAACTCGAATCTATTCAGAACCGTGTGACACGTTTCATTCTCTCTATCATCGTAATTCTAGTGTCACTGCTATGAAATCAAGCTCATCACGGCCACTACCGTCTCAGTGTAGAAATATATTCCGTATTTGTCCATTTCATACGATCTACTATGATAACCGCACCCTTAAGAGAAAACTCATAACGCCACATTGCTACATGTCTGCTCATATCGATCACCGTCATAAAGTTGGTATTCCTTCGTGCCAAACAAATCACTTCTACAGCGCATTCATCCCCAGCACACGGGCACAATGGAATCGCCTTCCCCCGTCGGTTGTCCAAGTAAGTGACCATACTGCGTTTAAATCTACTTTTGCTAATTTGAGGATGACACATTACATTGAATTTTTCCACACTGTCATTTGCTTATTGGTTTAAGTTCGTCTGCAGTTTTTAATCAACGTTTTTTTTTTCTTTTGCCCCCCCCCCCAATTTTCTGCTGATTAGGTATATATTTCAGCAATTTATTTTTCCTGCCTGCTCGTAAAATTGCTTCTATGTTTTGTTGACGTGGTATATTTGTGTACTTATATATTTTGGTCATACATCTGTGCCAGTAGCTATTAATTTGCATTATTGTCGCAACTTCCTTATTTTTTCCAGCCATACTACTGTTCATAATTATATAATACTGCCTGCTGTTCTTTTTTCGTTTATTGTGCCCCACTCCCCTCTGTAATGCCCTCGGGCCATCAGTTCAGGCCACAGGCTTTTCCTGGCAGGAAATACTGGAGTGGGTTGCCATTATCTTCTCCAGTGAATCATATTTTGTCTGAGCTCTCTGCCGTGACCTGTCTGTCTTAGGTGGCACTACACAGCAGAGCTCACGACTTCAGCGCGTTTCGCAAGCCCCTCCGCCACGACAAGGCAGGGATCCATGAAGGGGCCCTCGGGCCCTAAGGGCTCAGAAATCATCATCATCATCAGCCTGATTATACCCACTGCAGGGCGAAGGCCTCTCCCATATATCTTCACTTAACCCGGTTCTGTGCTAGCTGCATCCACTTGAGCCCTGCGAACTTCTTAATCTCATCCGCGCACCTAACTTTCTGCCGCCCCCTGCTACGCTTTCCTTCCCTTGGAATCCAGTTTGTTACCCTCAGCGACCATCGGTTATCCTCTCTTCGCACTACATGTCCTGCCCATTTCCATTTCTTCTTCTTAATTTCCACTAGAAT
The DNA here is from genome assembly GCF_055883805.1 of Amblyomma maculatum. NCBI lineage: Eukaryota > Metazoa > Arthropoda > Arachnida > Ixodida > Ixodidae > Amblyomma > Amblyomma maculatum. The sequence continues at coordinate 118,647,042 of NC_139353.1, forward strand.
GTCGGTAACTTGAGTTATTTCTCTGACCCACTCTGCACGCTTTCTATCTCTTAATGTTACCCCTACCATTTTTCGTTCCATAGCCCTCTGGGTTGTCCTCAACTTAAGTAGAACTCTCTTGGTTAGCCTACACGTTTCAGCCCCATAGGTGAGTACAGGCAAGATGCAACTGTTGTATACTTTCCTCTTGAGCGATACCGGTAAGCTGCTAGTAATAATCTGCGAGTGCATCCCAATCTTATTCTTCTTGTTATTTCCTTTTCATGGTCCGGATCTGCGGTTACTACCTGTCCTAAGTAGACATATTCGCCTACTACTTCCAGTATTTCGCTACCTAATGTAAACTGCTGTTCCTTCCCGAGGCTGCTGAACATTACCTTAGTCTTCTGCATATTGATTTTCAAGCCTACCTGTCTACTTTTTCTGTCTAGATCATCAATCATTATTTGGAGTTCATCCCCCGAGTTGCTTAGCAAGGCAATGTCATCAGCAAATCGCAGATTACTGAGGTATTCTCCATCTACCCTTATCCCTAACTGCTCCCATTCCAAGTCTCTGAATAATTCCTCTAAACAAGCTGTGAAAAGTACTGGGGAGATTGTGTCTCCTTGCCTAACACCTTTCTTTATGGGAATTTTGTTACTTTGTTTATGCAGAACTATGGTTGCTGTGTAGCCACTATATATATCTTCCAGCACTTTCACGTACGGCTCGTCTACCCCCTGATTTCGCAATGCCTGCATCAACGCCGAGGTTTCAACTGAGTCAAAGGCTTTTTCGTAATCAATGAATGCTATATACAAGGGCTGGTTATATTCCGAGCATTTTTCTATCACCTGGTTGATGGTATGGATATGATCGATAGTAGAGTACCGTTTCCGAAACCCTGCTTGATCTTTTGATTGATTGCAGTCTAAGGTTTTCCTGATTCTATTAGCGATTACCTTAGTAAATACCTTATACGTAACAGACAGTAAGCTGATTGGTCTGTAATTTCTAAGGTCCTTAGAGTCCCGTTTCTTGTGATTGAGGATAATGTTTGAATTCTTCCATGGTTCCGGTACCGTCGATGACATCAGGCACTGCGTATACAGGGTAGCCAGTTTCTCTAGCACGATATCCCCCCCGTCCTTTAGCAAATCTGTAGTTATCTGATCCTCTCCAGCTGATTTCCCCCTTTTCATAGTTTCTAATGCTTTCTTGACCTCGTCTTTCGTCACTGGTGGAACGTCTGACTGTTTTTCCCTACCGCCAATCTCATTACGGTCCTGACTACTTTGGCTGCTGTAGAGATCTGTATAGAACTCCTCGGCTACTTTGACTATCTTGTCCATATTGTCACGTCTCGGTAGAACACCAAGGAGAACCTAGCGATAGATGGTTTGAATGGTCGACCAGAACAAGTCTTGCGTTCAAGCTTCTTTCACTTCCAGGCTCGCGCTTGTCGTCTCAGATGTCATCTTTTGCGTCGTCTTCTATATGCGTCATTTGCCCCCCTCCTCAGGAAGCATCGTCTCGATGAGGTCAGTCCGAGTTGTACGGCTTCATACGCACAACGTGGACGACGTCTGCTTGTTGCTGGCGTCGCTTTGATGTCGACACCTTGTCTGGCACCACCTCATAAGTGACGTCAGTTAAACGTCGCTGGACAACATAGGGCCCGAGGTATCGCCGCAATAATTTTTCGGAGAGTCCACGGCGGCGAATAGGAGTCCAGACCCACACTTTGTCGCCAGGTTCGTACATGACATGTCGGTGTCTCTGATTGTAGCGTCGTGCATCGTGCTCTTGCTGATTTTTTATTCGCACACGCGCTAGTTGTCGAGCTTCCTCTGCACGTTGAGCGAATTCCTCGGCGTCCTGATCGAGATCATCGGTGTCAGCATTTGGGAGCAACATTGCATCCAGCATAGTTGTTACTGGTCGCCCGTGAAGGAGGCTGAATGGTGTCATACGAGTGGTGTCTTGGCGTGCCGTATTGTAGGCGAACGTGACGTAGGGAAGAATTTCGTCCCAATTCTTGTGGTTTACGTCGACGTACATGCAAATCATGTCTGCGATGGTCTTATTGAGACGTTCCGTCAACCCATTGGTTTGGGGGTGATAGGCTGTAGTTTTACGATGACTGGTGCCACTGAGGCGGAGAACGGTCTCCAAAAGTTCGGCCGTAAATGCAGTTCCTCGGTCTGTTATAATGAGTGCCGGGGCGCCATGCCTCAGGACAATGTTCTCAATGAAGAACCGAGCTGCTTCAGCGGCGGTACCCCTTGGCAGAGCCTTGGTCTCCGCGTAGCGGGTTAGATAATCTGTGGCGAAAATTATCCATTTATTCCCGGCTGTGGACGTCGGAAATGGTCCCAGGAGGTCCATGCCGATTTGTTTAAAAGGTGTCTTTGGCACTTGAAGAGGGTGGAGTAGGCCAGCTGGTTTTACAGGAGGTGATTTACGGCGCTGGCAGTCTATGCACGTACGTACATAGTGTTTCACTGTCGCCGGCAGTTTTGGCCAGTAGTATCCATGCTGTACTCTAGTCAAAGTGCGTGTGTAGCCTAGGTGACCGGCGTTGACTCGTCGTGACACGCTTGCAAAACTTCACTGCGGAGAGCTGATGGGACGACGAGTAAATGACTGTTTCCCCCTGGGCGGAAGTTCTTCTTGTAAAGTACGTTGTTGCGAATAAAGAACGAAGGCATTACTCGGGTGAAAGCCTTGGGCACAACCGTAGTTCGCTTTTCCAAGAAATCAATAAGAGGGAGCAATTGCTGGTCCTCTCGCTGCTGTTGGGAAAGCGTTGCGTCATCTATGACACCTAAAAACGCAGTGCCTTCATCGGTCATAGTGGAAGGTTCGACCGGCGCTCGGGAAAGGCAATCAGCATCCGTGTGCTTCCTTCCAGATTTGTAAATAATGGCCATGTCAAATTCTTGTAATCGAAGGCTCCAACGCGCGAGTCTCCCTGAAGGGTCCTTTAGGTTCGTCAGCCAACAGAGAGAGTGATGGTCGCTAACGACTTCAAAGGGGCGAGCGTACAAATAAGGGCGGAACTTCATAACCGCCGATACCACTGCAAGGCATTCTATTTCGGTTGTCGAGTAGTTCGCTTCCGCTTTAGATAGGGTCCTGCTGGCGTAAGCAATTACTTTTTCCACACCATCCTGGCGCTGCACCAGCACAGCACCTAAGCCCACGTTGCTGGCATCCGTATGAAGCAGTGTAGGGGCGTCGTCATCAAAGTGTGCCAGAACAGGTGGTGTCTGTAAACGCCTCCGCAGCTCATTAAAAGCTTGTTGCTGTTCTTCACCCCAGCTAAAGACAGCGTTGTCACGCGTCAACGAAGTTAATGACCAGGCAATTCGTGAGAAGCCAGCAATAAACCGACGGTAATAGGCGCAAAGACCCAGGAAGCACCGTAATGTCTTTTTGTCCGTAGGTGTTGGGAACTTGGCGACTGCGGATAGCTTTTCAGGATCAGGCCGCACACCTTCTTGGCTAACGACGTGGCCTAAGAACTGCAGCTCCTCGTAACCGAAGTGGCACTTCTCGGGCTTTAGGGTGAGGCCTGCAGATCGTATGGCCTGAAACACAGCTAGCAAACGGCGTAGATGCTCTTCAAATGTGGCCGAAAACACAATCACGTCGTCAAGATACACCAGGCATGTTTGCCACTTAAGTCCCGAGAGCACAGTGTCCATCAGCCTCTGAAATGTTGCTGGTGCAGAGCACAAACCGAACGGAAGCACCTTGAACTCATACAATCCGTCGGGAGTGACGAATGCTGTCTTCTCCCGATCCCTCTCATCTACTTCTATCTGCCAATATCCACTTTTCAAGTCCATTGATGAGAAGTAACGTGCATTTCGTAGGCGATCAAGGGAATCGTCGATGCGAGGAAGAGGGTACACGTCTTTTTTAGTCACTTGGTTGAGCTTGCGGTAGTCTATGCAAAATCATAAGCTGCCGTCCTTCTTTTTAACAAGCACCACGGGGGAAGCCCAGGGGCTCTGTGACGGCTGGATAACGTCGTCTCTAAGCATTTCGGCCACCTGGCGCTGAATGGCTTCGCGTTCTTTCGGAGCCACACGGTAAGGATTTTGTCGAATTTGGCGAATCGAGTCATCCGTAATGATTCGATGTTTTGTCAAGGGCGTTTGGCCGACCCGTGATTCGGAAGCAAAGCAGTCTCGAAATTGATCTATGAGATCCAAAAGGCGGTCCCGTTCTGAAGAAGACAAATTTGGACTCACATCGACGATGGTTACGGACGTCTTGCTCATTGGCTCTTCCTGTTGCAGCGAGAAGCAGTGCTGCGCATTTAGGATGCTGTCGAAAAAGGCCACAGTTGTGCCTTTCGGAATTTGCTGACGCTCGTCGCTGAAGTTTGTCAGCAGCACTTCGGTCTTTCCATCGGTCAAGTTGACTAGCCCCCGAGCTATAGAAACACCTCGGCTTAGTACCAGGGTGACTGCCCTTTCGGCGATTCCATCGCCGGTATGCGCCACGTCGCACTTCACTTGAACAAGAGAGCATGATCGCGGAGGTAATGTCACCGTCTCCTTGGCGACGCGTAAGGGCATCAGTGGTACTTCCGCATAACCAAGGTCTCCATGATTCTTGGTGAAGGCAACGACGCTATCTCGAATGCTGATTACAGCCCCATGAAGGCGCAGAAAGTCCATGCCCAAGATGAGGTCTTTGCAACAGTCAGGGAGAATAACGAAACTGCCGACAAACACCGCGTTTCCTATTGCTATCCGGGCAGTGCACTTCCCTGTCGGTGCCAGTAGCTGACCCCCAGCACTTCTAATTACTGGCCCAGTCCATTCGGTTCTTACTTTACGCAGCGTGTCAGCCAGTTTCTGGCTAATAATTGAAAAATCCGCTCCGGTATCCACTAGAGCATGTACCTCCAGCCCGTCAATAGAAACGGCGAGGTCAGCACTAACAATTTCATCCAGGTTGTTCGTCTTTTTCGGCATCTGCGGCGGAAGTGCAGCAAGGTCGGCGCTGTCAGCTTCGTCGTCGGGGCTGCTCATCTAGTGCGGCATTTTCGGCGGTAATGTAGGCGGCATTTTCGGCGGTAGTGCGGCGATGTCAATGTTAATGTTAACAGCGGCGTCAGAAGCACAGGTTGTCGGCGGTTGCGGCGGTGGTGAGGGGTTTGGCATTTTTCGACTGGTTGCAACCTCCCCTCGCGAGGTTGCGGCTGTTAGTTTCCCCGGTGAGGGCTCGGGGACCGCTGTCCGCTAACGTCAGCAATGCTACGGCGCATTGGCGAAGGATAACGCTGTGGTGATGGGGAGGAGCGGCGGCGGAAGCCCCGGGACTTATTTTCCCTGCTGACCGGAGGATCGTCCTCGATTTGGGCAGTGTCGGCATTGAAGTGTTGGCGAGCAGAAGCAGGCGGAAAGGCTTGCCCCTCTTCGCGGTAGCGGCAGTACCGATACACGTGGCCAGGTTGTCCGCAGTAGAAACAGAGTGGCCGGTTATCATAACTGCGCCACCTGTCAGTTCGGCGTGGTTGAAAGCGCCTGGAAGGCGCCCACTGAGGTCCATGGAAGAGTCGCGTCTCCTGACGGCTCGATGAGCTCGGTGGGGCGTAGTCTGGAGGCGGGCGACGAAGGACTGCGGCATAGCTCTCATGTTGCTGCTCCTGGTAAGGTGCAGGGACGTCGGCCGTGAAGCTGACTGGTTGTGGAGCGTGGTATGGCTCCGAAATAGCTGCCGCGTTGTCGACGGGGTGAGACTGGTTACATGGTGCAGACGGTGATAAGGCATACCGAATTTCATTCCTGACGGTTTCCACAAGGGCCTGTGATGACTGAGCCTTCGTAGCCGTAATTCGCTGGAGCTCCTCAATGACAATTTCTCTAATGAGGTCTCGAAGAGCGGTCCTATCGGTTGCATTCAGCGCCGCCGCAGTCGTCGAAGCACAGTTAACGGGTCGGTTGTACTGGCGGCACCGGTCTTGTAGGGCTCGCTCTATTGCAGTAGCGTCCTTAACGAACTCTCTCACCGTTTTAGGTGGGTTGCGTACCAAGCCGGCAAACACCTGTTCTTTTACACCATGCATGAGATGCCGTAGCTTCCTTGGCTCACTCATATCAGGGTCGGCACGGCGAAAAAGGCGAGCCATGTCTTCCGCAAACATAGCCACGCTCTCATTTGGCTTCTGGATGCGCACTTCAAGCAGGCGCAGTGCATTGTCCCGTCGGTCAGTTCTCGCGAAAGTGTCGACCAGCTGGCAGCGGAAGTCATCCCATGTGGATAAGCTGGCCTCGTGGTTTTCAAGCCACGTTCTAGCATTATCCTGAAGGGCAAAATAAACATTACAAAGCTTCTTGTCTGCGCTCCACTGGTTTATCTTGGCCACTCGCTCAAACTGGTCGAGCCAGTCCTCCACATCTTCAAACGCTTCCCCGCGAAAGCACTCTGGCACCTTGGTGTTCTGTAGAGTCACCGGCGTAGGGTTGGTATGTGCCATGGCTTGGGAGGTCTGAGGAACTTGGGCGTTTGAGGAGTCGTTCGGTAGGTGACTGTACTCCGGCGCTAGGCCTAGAAGGCGGCGGCTAGCACGATGGACAGGCGTGTCGACGTTTGGGATCCGCTGTGGACTGCCGGAAGGAGTCCTATGCATACCCCAGCACCTCCACCAGTGTCACGTCTCGGTAGAACACCAAGGAGAACCTAGCGATAGATGGTTTGAATGGTCGACCAGAACAAGTCTTGCGTTCAAGCTTCTTTCACTTCCAGGCTCGCGCTTGTCGTCTCAGATGTCATCTTTTGCGTCGTCTTCTATATGCGTCAATATTAGTGATGACGTTGCCCGCCTTGTCCCTTATCGCATACATCTGGTTTTTGCCTATGCCCAATTTCTTCTCTACCGCTTTAAGGCTTCCCCCGTTCTTTACAGCATGCTCAATTTTGTCCATGTTATACTTCCTTATATCGGCCACCTTGCGCTTATTGGTTAGCTTTGATATCTCGACCAATTCGATCTGGTCTGTTGTATTGGAAGCTTTCATACTCTGGCGTTTCTTAATCAAATCTTTCGTCTCCTTAGACAGCTTACCGGTATCCTCTCTAACTATCTTACCGCCTACTTCTACCGCGCACTCAGTAATGATATCTCTGAAATTATTGTTCCTTGCCTCTAGGGTAATGTCATCCTCAGTTAGAGCTGAATACCTATTCTGTAGCCAGATCCTGAACTCTTCTGCCCTCCCCCTCACCGCTAATTCGTTAATGGGTTTCTTTCCTACTAATCTGTTGCGTTCCTTCTTCAGATTTAGGCTAATTCGGGACCTCACCATCCTGTGGTCACTGCATCGCACTTTCCCGATTACCTCTACATCCTGCACAATGGCGGGGGTTGAACACATTATGAAGTCGATTTCACTTTTAGTCTCTCCGTTAGGACTTTTCCATGTCCATTTCCGATTCTTCCGTTTGCTGAAGAAGGTATTCATGATTCGTAAGTTACTGCGCTCTGCAAACTCAACTAGTAACTCCCCCCTGCTATTCCTAGAACAAATGCCATAGTCACCTACTGCCTTGTCTCCTGCCTGCTTTTTCCCTACCTTGGCATTGAAGTCGCCCATTAGTACAGTATACTGCGTCTTTACTTTTCGCATTGCCGATTCTACATCTTCATAGAAGCTTTCAACTGTCTGGTAATCATAACTGCATGTAGGTGGATAGGCCTGTACAACCTTCAGTTTATACCGCTTATTAAGCCTAATTACGATGCCTGCAACCCTCTCATTAATACTATAGAATTCATCTATATTACCTGCTATATACTTATTGACAAGGAAACCTACTCCTAGTTGTCGTCTCTCTGGTAAACCTCGATAACACAGTACATGCCCATCCTTCAGTACAGTATATGCCTCATTCGGCCTCCTAACCTCACTAAGCCCTATGACATCCCATTTCATGCCCTCTAGTTCCTCTAACAGCACTGCTAAACTAGCTTCACTAGCAAGGGTTCTAGCATTAAACGTTGCCAGGGTCAGTTTCCAATGGCGGCCTGTCCAGCGGAGCCAGGCTTTCTTAGCACCCCCTGCTGCGTCACAGGTCTGACCGCCGCCGTGGTCAGTTGTTCCGCAGCCGCTGGTGACTGAGGGCCGGGGTTTTGTGGAGCTTATCATAGGAGGTTGCGGCCAATTACTGCACCAGGGTGGCCAACTCCTGTTCTGGTGAGGGAGCGCGTTGCCGGAGGTGTTCACCGGCATCAGGTCGCACCTCAAACCTGTTTATGCAATTCCATCAACACGCAGATTTTTTTTTTCATCCGGTGTAGAATTGCGCGGCACCGGGATTTGAACCCCGGTCCTCTTGCATGCGAGGTGGATGTTCTACCGCTACGCCATCGCTGCACCTACGGCTCAGAAAAAAAAAATAGATAACAAATGTGAGCTAATTGTTTGCGTCATTAAATCACTAATTTACGGCTGCTTGCATATTTTAATCCTGGCTAATCAATGTGTTTCATATACCCCGCTATTCTGCAGAAGTTTCTATCTGTGGGTAAACTCGAGCTACCCACATGCCATGCATATTTATGTTAGCAAGGCACGTTAGCGATCCGACATCTCCTTAACAAGCACCGAGAGTGTATCCGTGTAGCTACAGTCTGTCTACTTTTTCCCTGGTGAGATCTGTTACGCAATTATTTGTCAGGCATCGTCCAGCTTCATCCTTTTTCCGCAGGTAGGAGAGGGGTGGTAATGAACATCACCGTGTACACCTAGGGTATACCTTATGCTCCATGAGCACATAATATTCTACCTGACATGGTTTTCAAGCACTTTTAAATGTGCCGATAAAATATCGGCCTGCTGTATATAATACACTCATTGGCCATCTTTTCTCTTAGATCACTGTAAAACTGCAACGTAATCGACGGCTAAGTAACATCGTTATACTATCCTCGCTAACTAAAATATAACAACATACCCTGCATGCAAAAACGATGCAATTGGCACGTATTTTATTTATATTTAATAAACTTTATGAATACAATAGCGCTAAGAGATAGGTCACGTATTTTTTTCTGCTAAAGCTCCTAGTTAGGCTCTTAAACAGTTTATTTCTGATTAAAGTATTGGCCTTGAACATGACGCTGTTCTTCCAAACACACATAATTTTAAAATCTTGGAAAACTTTGGGTACGTGCGGTTTATTGGGAACTAATAATGAACCACCTATCATAAAAGAACGAAAAGACAGCCATGTAACCTGACACTTAACTTCCATGCGGTATATTCTTATACATCAGCGCAGTTATGTAGGAGGCAAAGAAGAGGAATTCTATAGCATAGAAGTACTTTTCATACAAACTGAGAGCTTATGAAACACTTCATGCATGAAGTATCATTAACGAAAGGCCTACAGAAGATAAACAATAGTTCTTATATGCTAACTAAAGCAGCAGTCATTGCTAACATCTTCAAACAATTATTTTCCAGTGCTCAGATTCATCTTTTTAAACTAACGCCATACGATCAAGTTTGCGCATCACCCTTCCTTCTTTCTTCTGCCTATCGATCACACAAAGTGTAATTTGCTATTGCAAGATAAGAATCACCAGACTAGTGATAGACAGAATGTATTCGTTACACTTGAAACTAATTTCGAGCCACATTGCACCTGTATTCAGTCATACCATAAGTTGCACCTCCATAACAGGCATACTATGTGATTAACTGTAACTATTTAAATATCCCCTATTAACAAAATTGAAAAGAAAAATATTAAATAATTTCAAAACTAGACGCATATGCTTATTTCTATTGGAGAGAAAGGACCGAGAAGCGTACACCAACTTAATTACCATGTTATATTAACGGTACTTATAAAGATTTCGATTACCAGCTTGTCGCGAACACATGTTTGACACAAAACACCGAAATCCATGATTCTTTCCTTCTATTTTTCAAGTCTTCGAGGTTACATTTGTTCCGCTTTATAGGGCTATAGCTCTGCCCTAACTCAAAACGTTCGTGAAATTATTCCCGTCTCTTCTGGTCACGTTTGAAGTAAGGGTGAATACCAGCAGAAAAGTATATATATGCAAGGACACCACAGGAAACTGTGCAGGACACGGACATAGACCATGTAGCCTATGCATGTCCTGTGTAGTTTTCTCTTGAGTCCTCGTTTTTTTTTCTTGCTGGTATTTACCCCTTCTGCAAATTATTTATCAACAGGGCCACCATTCAGCCTTGTTTCTACTAACGATCCCGAAGCTTGAAATGTATTATGAAGCATCGTTCTTTTTTTTAAATTTTCATTTCCACCTTTAAATTAACCAAGTTTTATTTGCTCCTTTTCTTCCATGAAACACCTGCTACCGTCCTATAGCCAGGCCTGTTTACAGAATAAAAGCTAATCAATTTTACAGCTGCTAGAAAATATCCTCGGAAATATTTATTACAATAAAATTGGAGACGATATTTCTACATACATTTACCACTTTCGATTTCTGCAGAGGTGGCGTAGCGGTAGAACATCCGCCTCGCATGCAGGAGGACCGGGGTTCAAATCCCGGTGCCGCGCAATTATTCACCCGATTTAAAAAAAAAAAAAAAAGATCCGCGTGTCGATGGAATTGCATACACAGGTTTGGGGTGCGACCTGATGCCGGTGAACACCTCCGGCAACGCACTCCCTCACCAGAACAGGAGTTGGTCACCCTGGTGCAGTAATTGGCCACAACCTCCTATGCTAGGCTCCATAAAACCCCGGCCCTCAGTCCCCAGCGGCTGCGGGACAACTGACCACGGCGGCGGTCAGACCTGTGACGAAGCAGGGGGTGCTAAGAATTCCTGGCTCCGCTGGACAGGCCGCTGTTGGGAGCTGACCCTGGCAACGTTTAACGCCGGAACTCTAGCTAGTGCAGCTAGTTTAGCAGTGCTGTTAGAGGAACTAGAGGGTATGAAATGGGATGTACTGAAGGATGGGCATGTACTGTGTTACCGAGGTTAACCAGAGAGGCGACAACTAGGAGTAGGTTTCCTTGTCAATAAGTACATAGCGGGCAATATAGATGACGTCTATATTAATAATGAGAGGGTGGCAGGCATCGTAACTAGGCCTAATAAGCGGTATAAACTGAAGCTTGTACAGGCCTATGCACCTACATGTAGTTATGATGAGCAGGTAGTTGAAAGCTTCTACGAAGATGTAGAAGCTTTCGGCAATGCGAAAAGTAAAGACGAAGTATACTATACTAATGGGCGACTTCAATGCCAAGATAGGGAAAAAGCAGGCAGGAGACCAGGCAGTAGGTGACTAAGGCATTGGTTCTAGGAATAGCAGGGGTTGAGTTAGCAGACCGCAATAACTTAAGAATGATGAATACCTTCTTTAGCAAACGGAAGAACCGGAAATGGACATGGAAAAGTCCTAACGGGGAGACTAAAAATGAAATTGACTTCATAATGTGTTCAACCCCCGCCATTATGCAAAATGTAGAGGTAATCAGGAAAGTGCGATGCAGTGACCACAGGATGGTGAGGTCCCGAATTAGCCTAAATCTGAAGAAGGAACGCAACAGATTAGTAAGAAAGAAACCCATCAACGAATTAGCGGTGAGGGGGAGGGCAGAAGAGTGCAGGATCTCGCTACAGAATAGATATTCAGCTCTAACCGAGAATGGTGACATTATCCTAGAAGCAATAAACAGTAATGTCAGAGATATCATTACTGAGTGCGCGGTAGAAGTAGGCGGTAGCATAGTTAGAGAGGATACCGGTAAGCTGTCTAAGGAGACGAAAGATTTGATTCGGAAACGCCAGCGATGAAAGCTTCAAATCCAACAGACGAGATCGAATTGGCCGAGATATCAAAGCTAATAAATAAGCGAAAGGTGGCCGATATAAGGAAGTATAACATAGAGAAAATTCAGCATGCCGGAAAGAACGGGGGAAGCCTTAAAGCGGTAAAGAAGAAATTGAGCATAGGCAAAAACTAGATGTATGCGATAAGGGACAAAACGGGTAACGTCATCACGAATATGGACAATATAATCAAAGTAGCCGAGGAGTTCTATACAGATCTCTACAGTAGCCAAAGTAGTCAGGACCGCAAAGAGATTGGCGGTAAGGAAAAAAACAGTCCGACGTTCTACCTGTGATGAAGGACGAGGTCAAGAAAACGTTAGAAACTATGAAAAGGGGGAAATCAGCTGGAGAGGATCAGATAACTACAGACTTGCTGAAGGACGGGGGGGATATCGTGCTAGAAAAATGGCCACTCTGTATACGCAGTGTCCGGTGTCATCGACGGTACCGGAACCACGGAAGCATGCGAATATTATCCTCATTCATAAGAAAGGGCACGCTAAGGACCCTAAAATTACAGACCAATCAGCTTACTGCTTGTTACGTATAAGGTATTTACTAAGGTAATCACTAATAGAATCAGGACAACCTTAGACTGCAATCAAGCAAATGATCAAGCAGGTTTTCGGATACGGTACTCTACTATCGATCATATCCATACCGTCAATCAGGTAATAGAAAAATGCTCGAAATATAATAAGCCCTTATACATAGCATTCATTGATTACGAAAAAGTATTTGACTCAGTTGAAACCTCCGCGGTGCTGCAGGCATTGCGAAATCAGGGGGTAGACGAGCCGTACGTGAAAGTGCTGGAAGGTATATATAGTGGCTGCACAGAAACCATAGTTCTGCCTAAAGACAGTAACCAAATTCCCATAACGAAAGGTGTTAGGCAAGGAGACACAATCTCCCCAGTACTATTCACAGCTTGCTTAGAGGAAGTATTCAGAGACTTGGAATGGGAGCAGTTAGGGATAAGGGTAGATGGAGAATACCTCAGTAATCTGCGATTTGTTGATGACATTGCCTTGCTAAGCAACTCGGGGAATGAAGTGTAAATAATGATTGATGACCTAAACAAGAAAAGTAGAAAGGTAGGCTTGATAGTCAATATGCAGAAGACTAAGGTAATGTTCAACAGCCTCGGGAAGGAACAGCAGTTTACATTAGGTAGCGAAGTACTGGAAGTAGTAGGCGAATATATCTACTCAGGACAGGTAGTAACCGCATATCCAGACCATGAAAAGAAAATAACAAGAAGAAAAAGATTGGGATGGAGCGTATTTTGCAAGCACTCGCAGATTATGACTAGCAGCTTACCGGTATCGCTCAAGAGGAAAGTATACAACAGTTGAATCTTACCTGTACTCCCCTATGGGGCTGGAACGTGGAAGCTAACCAAGAGAGTTCTACTTAAGTTGAGGAAAACCCAGAGAGCTATGGAACTAAAAATGGCAGGGGTAGCATTAAGAGCAAAGAAGCGTGCAGAGTGAGTCAGAGAAATAGCTCAAGATACCGACATTTTAGTGGAAATTAATAAGAACAAATGGGCAGGGGAAGGACATGCAGTGCGAAGAGAGGATAACCGATATGTCGCTTAGGGTAACAAACTGTATTCCAAGGGAAGGAAAGCGTGGCAGGGGGCGACAGAACGTTAGGTGGGCGGATGAGGTTAAGACGTTCGCAGTTGTCAAGTGGATGCAGCTACCACAGAACCGGGTTAAGTGGAGAGATATGGGAGAGGCCTTCGCGCTGCAGTGAGTATAGTCAGGCTGATGATGATGATGATGACCATACACAACCAGCTTTTGTATTGCTTATTAGATAAAAACAAAGCGGCAGCCTTCAGTGGTATTATGGACGCGACGTTTTATACTGTTTTGAAGCTTCGAAGATTTGCTTCACAATACATTGCTTTATAATTGGTGTCAAATGTCGTGGAAATGAACGAATCGCGCTCGCAGAAATGCTTATCAACAGAAGAGTCCTGCAACACTCACTATTCGATAAACGTTATTTTTTACTACAACTGGATTCCATATTACTTCGCAATAACGACTTATTTATCACTCACTGTTCTGCCAGAAATTTATATATTAAATACACACAGAGTTCTCCCTTTTGGGACTGCCCTGTAAACAACCGGAACTTTATGTTACTGCACCTCCCCCCTTTAGCAAAACACGACTTTTGCTTTTTCATAGTTACAAGCTCAAACCTCAAGCAAATCTATTTATGCAAATAAATGGTCATATGGCTTGTCTTAGCAAGCTTCGCGAAAATTGGAAGAATTGGTAGTGGTTCACCTTAATTCACGTGCTTGGATATTTTTAATTGTATTTACACTTAGAGCAACCGTCACAACAAGCTTCTATTTTCTCATAAAATTAGTTATGTTGTCACTTTGTTATACTATCGCACAAAATCCCCTTGAATAAGCAAGCATCGTCAAGCGACGTATTGAAGCACGCTGTTGCGAAGCGGTCCTTACTTGCACAAATGAAACACAGTACGCAGAGTCTTTAAACAGCGTACTCTACATAGGCGTGAACACGTTCACGTTTCCACCCAACAGTCAAATTAAGTACCCCTCTCCGCTAGACAAAATGTTTCACTTTCTCTGCAAACGTCAGGTTTGGAAATGATAATGTGCATTTTAAACCGCAACATCGCTTTACCCTTGAATGGAAAAGTTATGAAGGAATAAAAATCAGAACGTCAGCCTTCCCATAAGTACCTGCAGTAGGAATCCAATAATAGATTTTATTATTGCTGCTAAGGTTTCAGAATCTTCTTGTCGTCAGTTATCAAAGCTTGGCTTTTAGAAGCTGGTTTAAATAGTCTGAAAGATATATTCGGAAGCTTCTAACACCTCGAAAGTTTCGAGGGAGCAAGAAGGTTTTTATCACATAATTATCGCCTGTTAGCAAGAAAAGCTCTGTACTAGGGCCTCTTCTTTTTCTTATATATATATCAATGGCTTACCCGATAACATATGTTCAACAATAAATATTTTCAAAGATGACTGCGTCTTATACCGTGAAATTGACAGTGATTCCGATGTAGATCTCTTTCAATATCCTGATATCCATCATGCTCTTGAATGGACTAACAGGTGGAACATGGAACTAATCATTAACAAATGCAAATATATGAGTGTTTCTCTTCGTAAGACTTTATTACCCTCATACCGTCTTAATAATAGTAGCATTGAGTCTGTGCCTTGTTATAAATATTTAGGTGTATATATTTCCCATATTCGTAATTGGAATGCCCATATAGATCACGTAACCAACAACGCTAATCGCATGCTGGGCTACATACGTTGCAGCTGTATTCTTTCCTCCAGCTCAGTAAAATTGCTCCTTTACAAATCGTTGGTTCGTAGTCAACTGGAATATGCTTCATCCATCTGGAACCCCTACCAAGAGACACTAATCTATCAACTCGAATCTATTCAGAACCTTGTGACACGTTTCATTCTCTCTATCATCGTAATTCTAGTGTCACTGCTATGAAATCAAGCTCATCACGGCCACTACCGTCTCAATGTAGAAATATATTCCGTATTTGTCCATTTCATATGATCTACTATGATAACCGCATCCTTAAGAGAAAACTCATAACGCCACATTGCTACATGTCTGCTCATATCGATCACCGGCATAAAGTTGGTATTCCTTCGTGCCAAACAAATCTCTTCTACAACTCATTCATCCCCAGCAGATCGGCACAATGGAATCGCCTTTCCCCATCGGTTGTCGAAATAAGTGACAATTCTGCGGTTAAATCTACTTTAGCTAATCTGAGGTTAACATAGTACATACAAATTTTCCACACTATCATTTGTTTATTGGTTTTAATTAGTCTGCTGCTTTTATTAAACTTTTTTTTCTCTCTTTTTCCCCCCCAAAATGTACTGCTGGTTAGGTGTATGATGGCATATTTCAGTAACTGTTTTTCCTGCCTGTTTTGTTTACGTGGTATATTTGTGTGCTTATATATTTTGCTCATAATTCTGCACCAGTAGCTATTAATTTGTTTTATTATATTGCTATAACTTGCTTATTTGTACCAGCCATACTACTGCTCGCATTTATATAATAGGGACTTCTGTTCTTCCTTTTTTTTTTGTTTCTTGTACCCAATCCCCTCTGTCATGCCCTCGGGCCCTGAGATGGCTAAAATAAATTAATAAATATAAGCTCCCAGATAATGTGAGTTGAAGAGTGAAGACGCTGACTAAGAGTAGCTCATGCATGGTTTCTGGTTCATTTACCATACGAAAGTTAGTCAGGCTATGTGGTACGCCACAGTGAAGGTCTCCGGAAAGTTCGACCACCTGGGGTTCTTTTCGTACACTGACACCACACAGCACACGGGCGACTTGCGTTTTGTTTGTATGTATAGAAATTGTATAGAATGTATAGAAAAGTGGCAGCTGCGGCCGCGATTCTATGCCGCTTTCTGGGGGGCACCAATCAAGCGGACTAACCACTGCATCCTCGAGGCGGGTATTTTCCATTCCTGATTCATTTATCTTTATACAGCTTTCTGGGAGTCAGGCACACTATAGGTTGGATGGATGGATGGAATATAGGAGCGTCCCCTTTGAAACGGGGTGGTAGCAGTAGCTATCATGCTCATTTTTCTCCATTTATCTTAATTATTGATTTAGAATGGTTAACTAAACCATCATTCTATTTATTAAATTTTGCTCCTACATTACTAACATTATGTCACTTCTCTGCTTTTAAGCCACCAATCTTCCAGCCGTTTTTTGCTAGTTTCCACCGCCGGATTATTCACCCGGCCACTGTTATCTCTAAACCCCAGAGCTTCAGGAACAGTGATTGCGCCTGCATCAACTTCCGGATGGATACCTTACGCAAAATGGGGGCCACCTAGTGGTTGGCGCGCGCGTTTCTGCCATGTTTGAGGGCAGCTGAATAATGCGGTTGAACCAGCTAACGGCAAACGGAATAGTATATTTTTTGCGTGGCCGCTAGGTTCGTGCTCGCCATCGCCAATAATGTAAACACAAAGTTGTGTCCCTTGCTGCTCGCAAATCTAAAATACGGTTGCCGAACAAAAGAAGCAGCACGTTATATCCATTGAGTTTTGTTCTCTTGTGGATTTGCACCCTGTTTCTCGCGCAGTAAGCGCACGTTCGATCAGCGGCGCACCTAAATGCCAACGCTATCTTATTTAGCCTGATTTGAAAAATTTCTAATTCGTACTCGGTTCCACGGAAGACAAAATATACCGCCCGCAGTGTGTTATGTTTTTCATGCAGAAAGATTTCGCATAGCCTTTTCAAATAAAATATCTATATTGTCATCACAGGTCTTTTCTAAGTTTAATCATCAGTAATGACCCCTCAAAACAGTAGGGCACTGCGAAAGTATACCACTAAGGGATTAACGCATGGTAATGTGAATAACTTGATTCTACTAGAGCTAGCCTTTAGTCCACATTTACGGTTTAGATTAGGAAATGATTCACCAGTGTACCAGCACGAATGAACAATGGTGTTTCTTTATTGCATCCCTTTCGTGTTCGGCCTTATTTTTCAGTTCACGTTTGATCGTTGCTTCCTCCTCAGTTATTCACTTTCTCTTTCAGGACGTGGAAACAGAGCCTCACTTGCACATCCGAATACTACAATTACTGTCTGAAATGCGTGTCGCAGGTACCTGCGTCCGCACTCAAGCACATACAAGTGATCACCGCTGCCATCTGCGACATCGGAACGAAATGGAACAAGTGTACGTTCCTCTGATGCGCCTAGAACGTATCACTTTTCCTTTTGAAAATAATTTATTGCTGACAGAATTATCCGGCCAACTGATGTTATATATATATATATATATATATATATATATATATATATATATATATATATATATATATATATATATATATATATATATATATATATATATATATACATATATATTGTAAGGAAGAAGATGATACTGCGATGACACTAACGACGATGATGGTTGGTGTGGTTTGTAGGGTTTAACGTCCGAAAGGAACTCAGGCTATGAGAGACGCCGTAGTGGAGGACTCCGGAAATTTCGACTAACTGGGGTTCTTTAACGTGCGCTGACATCGCACAGGACACGGGCGCCTTGCTTTTCGCCTCCATCGAAAAGCGGCCGCCGTGGCCGGGATTCAATCCCGCATCCTTGGGAACAGCAGTCGAGCGCCGTAACCACTGCGCCAACCCGGCGGGGGCTAACGACGATGAATATATATACATATATATATATATATATATATATATATATATATATATATATATATATATATATATATATATATATATATATATATTGTAAGAAAGAAGATTACAGCGCTGACACTAA
Source organism: Amblyomma maculatum (assembly GCF_055883805.1). NCBI lineage: Eukaryota > Metazoa > Arthropoda > Arachnida > Ixodida > Ixodidae > Amblyomma > Amblyomma maculatum. The sequence goes on from NC_139353.1 coordinate 118,665,265, forward strand.
TGACGATGAAGACGCCGATCAGCTGGCGCGCGCACTGAGAGCTCGGACTGTCTTGTTCGGACGAGATTGTGCTTCCCTCTACGATCATCTTGTGTCATCGGTCGCCGCCTCCAGTCCTTCGAATAACCCCCAATAAACCCATCTTCATTTGGTGGAACGTGCCCAGGTACAACCCTTAAACGATCACCGTGGAGCTCCGCAGCCGTACGATACCTATGGCGACACACGAGGTAGGCCAAACAGCCAGTGGCAGCCCCTTCGCAGTCCATATCATGCTCCGGTACCATTCGGCAGCGCGATCCCGCAGTTTTCAGCGGGCAGGGCGACCAGGCTGTTGAAGATTGGTTGGCCTCCTACGAGCGGATGAGTCATCATAACAACTGGGATGACCGCATGAAAATCAGCAACGTCATCTTCTACCTG